>NW_026061844.1:314079-628158 GCF_023897955.1 Schistocerca gregaria | reverse complement strand
CATTACTTCAATTTAGAACCTCCTTCTGTGTTTTAATATGGTGCTTTTATTGTCTCCGCATACCGCAGCACGCGACATAGCTTTGCAGACGATAAATGTAACCATCTCAGAGAGAAAAGCGGCCAATGTGACGATCTGGCTTTAAGTCGATTCGATAACAAATGACGAAAACGGACGCATTTCTCAGGTTTTTACTACATATGAACACTTTTCACACTCTCTCGTGCAACGCGGCTGCTAGTCTTCCTTTCATGCAAAATCTTAAGGTTCCACCTCATGTCCAAGCCATCAGAGCCGGCTAAAAAGTGAATAATCGACAACTAAAACTTGAATTGTACTACTTCTTACTGGCTATTACTTCAACTTAGAAGCTTCTTCTGTGTTTTACTATGGTGCTTTTAGTGTCTCCGCATACTCAGCACGCGACATAGCTTTGCAGACGATAATTGTAACCGTCTCAGAAAGAAAAGCGGCCAATGTGACGATCTGTCTTTAAGTCGATTCGATAACAAATGACGAAAGCGGACGGATTTCTCAGGTTTTTACTACATATGAACACTTTTCACATTCTCGCGTGCAACGCGGCTGCTACTCCTGCTTTCATGCAAAATATTAAGGTTCCACCTAATGTCAAAGCCACCAAAACCGGCTAAATAGTGTATAATCGACAACTAAAACTTGAATTGTACTACTTCTTACTGGCTATTACTTCAACATAGAACATTCTTTTGTGTTCTACTATGGTGCTTTTAGTGTTTCCGCATACCGCAGCACGCGACATAGCTTTGCAGACGATATATGTAACCGTTTCAGAGAGAAGAGCGGCCAATGTGACGATCTGGCTTTAAGTCGATTCGATAACAAATGACGAAAACGGACGGATTTCTCAGGTTCTTACTACATATGAACACTTTTCACATTCTCCCGTGCAACGCGGCTGCTAGTCCTCCTTTCAAGCAAAATCTTATGGTCCTACGTCATGTCCAAGCCACCAAAGCCGGCAAAAACGTGAATAATCGACAACTAAAACTTGAATTGTACTACTTCTTACTGGCTATTACTTCAACTTAGAAGCTTCTTCTGTGTTCTACTATGGTGCTTTTAGTGTTTCGGCATACCGCAGCACGCGACATAGCTTTGCAGACGATAAGTGTAACCGTTTCAGAGAGAAGAGCGGCCAATGTGACGATCTGGCTTTAAGTCGATTCGATAACAAATGACGAAAACGGACGGATTTCTCAGGTTTTTACTACATATGAACACTTTTCACACTCTCTCGTGCAACGCGGCTGCTAGTCTTCCTTTCATGCAAAATCTTAAGGTTCCACCTCATGTCCAAGCCATCAGAGCCGGCTAAAAAGTGAATAATCGACAACTAAAACTTGAATTGTACTACTTCTTACTGGCTATTACTTCAACTTAGAAGCTTCTTCTGTGTTTTACTATGGTGCTTTTAGTGTCTCCGCATACTCAGCACGCGACATAGCTTTGCAGACGATAATTGTAACCGTCTCAGAAAGATAAGCGGCCAATGTGACGATCTGTCTTTAAGTCGATTCGATAACAAATGACGAAAGCGGACGGATTTCTCAGGTTTTTACTACATATGAACACTTTTCACATTCTCGCGTGCAACGCGGCTGCTACTCCTGCTTTCATGCAAAATATTAAGGTTCCACCTAATGTCAAAGCCACCAAAACCGGCTAAATAGTGTATAATCGACAACTAAAACTTGAATTGTACTACTTCTTACTGGCTATTACTTCAACATAGAACATTCTTTTGTGTTCTACTATGGTGCTTTTAGTGTTTCCGCATACCGCAGCACGCGACATAGCTTTGCAGACGATATATGTAACCGTTTCAGAGAGAAGAGCGGCCAATGTGACGATCTGGCTTTAAGTCGATTCGATAACAAATGACGAAAACGGACGGATTTCTCAGGTTCTTACTACATATGAACACTTTTCACATTCTCCCGTGCAACGCGGCTGCTAGTCCTCCTTTCAAGCAAAATCTTATGGTCCTACGTCATGTCCAAGCCACCAAAGCCGGCAAAAACGTGAATAATCGACAACTAAAACTTGAATTGTACTACTTCTTACTGGCTATTACTTCAACTTAGAAGCTTCTTCTGTGTTCTACTATGGTGCTTTTAGTGTTTCGGCATACCGCAGCACGCGACATAGCTTTGCAGACGATAAGTGTAACCGTTTCAGAGAGAAGAGCGGCCAATGTGACGATCTGGCTTTAAGTCGATTCGATAACAAATGACGAAAACGGACGGATTTCTCAGGTTTTTACTACATATGAACACTTTTCACACTCTCTCGTGCAACGCGGCTGCTAGTCTTCCTTTCATGCAAAATCTTAAGGTTCCACCTCATGTCCAAGCCATCAAAGCCGGCTAAAAAGTGAATAATCGACAACTAAAGCTTGAATTGTACTACTTCTTACTGGCTATTACTTCAACTTAGAAGCTTCTTCTGTGTTTTACTATGGTGCGTTTAGTGTCTCCGCATACCTCAGCACGCGACATAGCTTTGCAGACGATAATTGTAACCGTCTCAGAAAGAAAAGCGGCCAATGTGACGATCTGTCTTTATGTCGATTCGATAACAAATGCCGAAAGCGGACGGATTTCTCAGGTTTTTACTACTTATGAACACTTTTCACATTCTCGCGTGCAACGCGGCTGCTACTCCTCCTTTCATGCAAAATATTAAGGTTCCACCTAATGTCAAAGCCACCAAAGCCGGCTAAATAGTGTATAATCGACAACTAAAACTTGAATTGTACTACTTCTTACTGGCTATTACTTCAACTTAGAAGCTTCTTCTGTGTTTTACTATGGTGCTTTTAGTGTCTCCGCTTACCGCAGCACGCGACATAGCTTTGCAGACGATAAGTGTAACCGTTTCAGAGAGAAGAGCGGCCAATGTGACGATCTGGCTTTAAGTCGATTCGATAACAAATGACGAAACCGGACGGATTTCTGAGGTTTTTACTACATATGAAAACTTTTCACACTCTCTCGTGCAACGCGGCTGCTAGTCTTCCTTTCATGCAAAATCTTAAGGTTCCACCTCATGTCCAAGCCATCAAAGCCGGCTAAAAAGTGAATAATCGACAACTAAAGCTTGAATTGTACTACTTCTTACTGGCTATTACTTCAACTTAGAAGCTTCTTCTGTGTTTTACTATGGTGCTTTTAGTGTCTCCGCATACCTCAGCACGCGACATAGCTTTGCAGACGATAATTGTAACCGTCTCAGAAAGAAAAGCGGCCAATGTGACGATCTGTCTTTATGTCGATTCGATAACAAATGACGAAAGCGGACGGATTTCTCAGGTTTTTACTACATATGAACACTTTTCACATTCTCGCGTGCAACGCGGCTGCTACTCCTCCTTTCATGCAAAATATTAAGGTTCCACCTAATGTCAAAGCCACCAAAGCCGGCTAAATAGTGTATAATCGACAACTAAAACTTGAATTGTACTACTTCTTACTGGATATTACTTCAACTTAGAAGCTTCTTCTGTGTTTTACTATGGTGCTTTTAGTGTCTCCGCTTACCGCAGCACGCGACATAGCTTTGCAGACGATAAATGTAACCGTCTCAGAGAGAAAAGCGGCCAATGTGACGATCGGGCTTTAAGTCGATTCGATAACAAATGAAGAAAACGGAGGGATTTCTCAGGTTTTTACTACATATGAACCCTTTTCACATTCTCCCATGCAACGCGGCTGCTAGTCCCCCTTTCATGCAAAATCTTAAGGTCCTAGGTCATGTCCAAGACACCAAAGCAGGCTAAAAGTGAATAATCGACAACTAAAACTTCAATTTTACTACTTCTTACTGGCTATTACTACAACATAGAAGCTTCTTCTGTGTTCTACTATGGTGCTTTTAGTGTTTCCGCATACCGCAGCACGCGACATAGCTTTGCAGACGATAAATGTAACCGTTTCAGAGAGAAGAACGGCCAATGTGACGATCTGGCTTTAAGTCGATTCGATAACAATTGACGAAAACGGACGGATTTCTCAGGTTTTTACTACATATGAACACTTTTCACATTCTCCCATGCAACGCGGCTGCTACTCCTCCTTTCATGCAACATCTTAAGGTCCTAGGTCATGTCCAAGCCACCAAAGCAGGCTAAAAAGTGAATAATCGACAACTAAAACTTCAATTGTACTACTTTTTACTGGCTATTACTTCAACATAGAAGCTTCTTCTGTGTTCTACTATGGTGGTCTTAGTGTTTCCGCATACCGCAGCACGCGACATAGCTTTGCAGACGATAAATGTAACCGTTTCAGAGAGAAGAGCGGCCAATGTGACGATCTGGCTTTAAGTCGATTCGATAACAAATGACGAAAACGGACGGATTTCTCAGGTTTTTACTACATATGAACACTTTTCACATTCTCCCATGAAACGTGGCTGCTAGGTCTCCTTTCATGCAAAATCTTAAGGTCCTAGATCACGTCCAAGCCACCAAAGCAGGCTAAAAAGTGAATAATCGACAACTAAAACTTGAATTGTGCTACATCTTACTGGCTATTACTTCAACTTAGAAGATTCTTCTGTGTTCTACTATGGTGCTTTTAGTGTCTCCGCATACCGCAGCACGCGACATAGCTTTGCAGACGATAAATGTAACCGTTTCAGATAGAAGAGCGGCCAATGTGACGATCTGGCTTTAAGTCGATTCGATAACAAATGACGAAAACGGACGGATTTCTCAGGTTTTTACTACATATGAACACTTTTCACATTCTCGCGTGCAACGCGGCTGCTACTCCTCCTTTCATGCAAAATATTAAGGTTCCACCTAATGTCGAAGCCACCAAAGCCGGCTAAAAAGTGAATAATCGACAACTAAAACTTGAATTGTTTTACTTCTTACTCTCTACTACTTCAACTGACAAGCTTCTTCTGTGTTCTAATATGGTGCTTTTAGTGTCTCCGCATACCTCAGCACGCGACATAGCTTTGCAGACGATAAATGTAACCGTTTCAGACAGAAGAGCGGCCAATGTGACGATGTGGCTTTAAGTCGATTCGATAACAAATGACGAAAACGGACGGATTTCTCAGGTTTTTACTACATATGAACACTTTTCACATTCTCCCATGAAACGCGGCTGCTAGGTCTCCTTTCATGCAAAATCTTAAGGTCCTAGATCACGTCCAAGCCACCAAAGCAGGCTAAAAAGTGAATAATCGACAACTAAAACTTGAATTGTGCTACATCTTACTGGCTATTACTTCAACTTAGAAGATTCTTCTGTGTTCTACTATGGTGCTTTTAGTGTCTCCGCATACCGCAGCACGCGACATAGCTTTGCAGACGATAAATGTAACCGTTTCCGACAGAAGAGCGGCCAACGTGACGATCTGGCTTTAAGTCGATTCGATAACAAATGACGAAAACGGACTGATTTCTCAGGTTTTTACTACATATGAACACTTTTCACATTCTCCCATGCAACGCGGCTGCTAGTCCTCCTTTCATGCAACATCTTGAAGTCCTAGGTCACGTCCAATCCACCAAAGCCGGCTAAAAAGTGAATAATCGACAACTAAAACTTGAATTGTACTACTTCTTACTGGCTATTACTTCAACATAGAAGCTTCTTCTGTGTTCGTCTATGATGCTTTTAGTGTTTGGGTATAATGCAGCACGCGACATAGCTTTGCAGACGATAAATGTAACCGTTTCAGAGAGAAGAACGGCCAATGTGACGATCTGGCTTTAAGTCGATTCGATAACAAATGACGAAAACGGACGGATTTATCAGGTTTTTATTACATATGAACAATTTTCACATTCTCCCGTGCAACGCGGCTGCTAGTCCTCCTTTCATGCAAAATCTTAAGGTCCTAGGTCATGTCCAAGCCACCAAAGCAGGCTAAAAAGTGAATAATCGACAACTAAAACTTCAATTGTACTACTTCTTACTGGCTATTACTTCAACATAGAAGCTTCTTCTGTGTTCTACTATGGTGCTTTTAGTGTTTCCGCATACCGCAGCACGCGACATAGCTTTGCAAACGATAAATGTAACCGTTTCAGAGAGAAAAGCGGCCAATGTGACGATCTGGCTTTAAGTCGATTCGATAACAAATGACGAAAACGGACGGATTTCTCAGGTTTTTACTACATATGAACACTTTTCATATTCTGCCTTGCAACGCGGCTGCAAGTCCTCCTTTCATGCAAAATCTTAAGGTCCTAGGTGATGTCCAAGCCACCAAAGCCGGCTAAAAAGTGAATAATCAATAACTAAAACTTCAATTATACTACTTCTTACTGGCTATTACTTCAACATAGAAGCTTCTTCTGTGTTCTACTATGGTGCTTTTAGTGTTTCCGCATACCGCAGCACGCGACATAGCTTTGCAGACGATAAATGTAACCGTTTCAGAGAGAAGAGCGGCCAATGAGACGAACTGGCTTTAAGTCGATTCGATAACAAATGACGAAAACGGACGGATTTCTCAGGTTTTTACTACATATGAACACTTTTCACTTTCTCCCATGCAACGCGGCTGCTAGTCCTCCATTCATGCAAAATCTTAAGGTCCTAGGTCATGTCCAAGACACCAAAGCAGGCTAAAAAGTGAATAATCGACAACTAAAATTTCAATTGTACTGCTTCTTACTGGCTATTACTTCAACATAGAAGCTTATTCTGTGTTCTACTCTGGTGCTTTTAGTGTTTCCGCATACCGCAGCACGCGACATAGCTTTGCAGACGATAAATGTAACCGTGTCAGAGAGAAGAGCGGCCAATGTGACGATCTGGCTTTAAGTCGATTCGATAACAAATGACGAAAACGGACGGATTTCTCAGGTTTTTACTACATCTGAACACTTTTCACATTCTCGCGTGCAACGCGGCTGCTACTCCTCCTTTCATGCAAAATATTAAGGTTCCACCTAATGTCAAAGCCACTAAAGCCGGCTAAATAGTGTATAATCGACAACTAAAACTTGAATTGTACAACTTCTTACTGGCTATTACTTCAACTTAGAAGCTTCTTCTGTGTTTTACTATGGTGCTTTTAGTGTCTCCGCTTACCGCAGCACGCGACATAGCTTTGCAGACGATATATGTAACCGTTTCAGAGAGAAGAGCGGCCAACGTGACGATCTGGCTTTAAGTCGATTCGATAACAAATGACGAAAACGGACGGATTTCTCAGGTTCTTACTACATATGAACACTTTTCACATTCTCCCGTGCTACGCGGCTGCTAGTCCTCCTTTCAAGCAAAATCTTATGGTCCTACGTCATGTCCAAGCCACCAAAGCCGGAAAAACGTGAATAATCGACAACTAAAACTTGAATTGTACTACTTCTTACCGGCTATTACTTCAACTTAGAAGCTTCTTCTGTGTTCTACTATGGTGCTTTTAGTGTTTCGCAATACCGCAGCACGCGACATAGCTTTGCAGACGATAAGTGTAACCGTTTCAGAGAGAAGAGCGGCCAATGTGACGATCTGGCTTTAAGTCGATTCGATAACAAATGACGAAAACGGACGGATTTCTCAGGTTTTTACTACATATGAACACTTTTCACTTTCTCCCATGCAACGCGGCTGCTAGTCCTCCTTTCAAGCAAAATCTTATGGTCCTACGTCATGTCCAAGCCACCAAAGCCGGAAAAACGTAAATAATCGACAACTAAAACTTGAATTGTACTACTTCTTACTGGCTATTACTTCAACTTAGAAGCTTCTTCTGTGTTCTACTATGGTGCTTTTAGTGTTTCGGCATACCGCAGCACACGACATAGCTTTCCAGACGATAAGTGTAACCGTTTCAGAGAGAAGAGCGGCCAATGTGACGATCTGGCTTTAAGTCGATTAGATAACAAATGACGAAAACGGACGGATTTCTCAGGTTTTTACTACATATGAACACTTTTCACACTCTCTCGTGCAACGCGGCTGCTAGTCTTCCTTTCATGCAAAATCTTAAGGTTCCACCTCATGTCCAAGCCATCAAAGCCGGCTAAAAGGTGAATAATCGACAACTAAAACTTGAATTGTACTACTTCTTACTGGCTATTACTTCAACTTAGAACCTTCTTCTGTGTTTTACTATGGTGCTTTTAGTGTCTCCGCATACCTCAGCACGCGACATAGCTTTGCAGACGATAATTGTAACCGTCTCAGAAAGAAAAGCGGCCAATGTGACGATCTGTCTTTATGTCGATTCGATAACAAATGACGAAAGCGGACGGATTTCTCAGGTTTTTACTACATATGAACACTTTTCACATTCTCGCGTGCAACGCGGCTGCTACTCCTCCTTTCATGCAAAATATTAAGGTTCCACCAAATGTCAAAGCCACCAAAGCCGGCTAAATAGTGTATAATCGACAACTAAAACTTGAATTATACTACTTCTTACTGGCTATTACTTCAACTTAGAAGCTTCTTCTGTGTTTTACTATGGTGCTTTTAGTGTCTCCGCTAACCGCAGCACGCGACATAGCTTTGCAGACGATAAATGTAACCGTCTCAGAGAGAAAAGCGGCCAATGTGACGATCGGGCTTTAAGTGGATTCGATAACAAATGACGAAAACGGAGGGATTTCTCAGGTTTCTACTACATATGAACCCTTTTCACATTCTCCCATGCAACGCGGCTTCTAGTCCTCCTTTCATGCAAAATCTTAAGGTCCTAGGTCATGTCCAAGCCACCAAAGCAGGCTAAAAGTGAATAATCGACAACTAAAACTTCAATTGTACTACTTCTTACTGGCAATTACTTCAACATAGAAGCTTCTTCTGTGTTCTACTATGGTGCTTTTAGTGTTTCCGCATACCGCAGCACGCGACATAGCTTTGCAGACGATAAATGTAACCGTTTCAGAGAGAAGAGCGGCCAATGTGACGATCTGGCTTTAAGTCGATTCGATAACAATTGACGAAAACGGACGGATTTCTCAGGTTTTTACTACATATGAACACTTTTCACATTCTCCCATGCAACGCGGCTGCTACTCCTCCTTTCATGCAACATCTTAAGGTCCTAGGTCATGTCCAAGCCACCAAAGCAGGCTAAAAAGTGAATAATCGACAACTAAAACTTCAATTGTACTACTTTTTACTGGCTATTACTTCAACATAGAAGCTTCTTCTGTGTTCTACTATGGTGGTTTTAGTGTCTCCGCATACCGCAGCACGCGACATAGCTTTGCAGACGATAAATGTAACCGTTTCAGAGAGAAGAGCGGCCAATGTGACGATCTGGCTTTAAGTCGATTCGATAACAAATGACGAAAACGGACGGATTTATCAGGTTTTTCCTACATATGAACACTTTTCACATTCTCCCTTGCAACGCGGCTGCATGTCCTCCTTTCACGCAAAATCTTAAGGTCCTAGGTGATGTCCAAGCCACCAAAGCCGGCTAAAAAGTGAATAATCGACAACTAAAACTTGAATTGTACTACTTCTTACTGGCTATTGCTTCAACGTAGAAGCTTCTTCTGTGTTCTACTATGGTGCTTTTAGTGTCTCCGCATACCGCAGCACGCGACATAGCTTTGCATACGATAAATGCAACCGTCTCAGAGAGAAAAGCGGCCAATGTGACGATCTGGCTTTAAGTCGATTCGATAACAAATGACGAAAACGGACGCATTTCTCAGGTTTTTACCACATATGAACACTTTTCACATTCTCCCATGCAACGCGGCTTCTAGTCCTTCTTTCATGCAACATCTTAAAGTCCTAGGTCACGTCCAATCCACCAAAGCCGGCTAAAAAGTGAATAATCGACAACTAAAACTTGAATTGTACTACTTCTTACTGGCTATTACTTCAACTTAGAGGCTTCTTCTGTGTTCTACTATGGTGCTTTTAGTGTTTCGGTATACTGCAGCACGCGACATAGCTTTGCAGACGATAAATGTAACCGTATCAGAGAGAAGAACGGCCAATGTGACGATCTGGCTTTAAGTCGATTCGATAATAAATGACGAAAACGGACGGATTTATCAGGTTTTTATTACATATGAACAATTTTCACATTCTCCCGTGCAACGCGGCTGCTAGTCCTCCTTTCATGCAAAATCTTAAGGTCCTAGGTCATGTCCAAGCCACCAAAGCAGGCTAAAAAGTGAATAATCGACAACTAAAACTTCAATTGTACTACTTCTTACTGGCTATTACTTCAACATAGAAGCTTCTTCTGTGTTCTACTATGGTGCTTTTAGTGTTTCCGCATACCGCAGCACGCGACATAGCTTTGCAGACGATAAATGTAACCGTTTCAGAGAGAAAAGCGGCCAATGTGACGATCTGGCTTTAAGTCGATTCGATAACAAATGACGAAAACGGACGGATTTCTCAGGTTTTTACTACATATGAACACTTTTCATATTCTGCCTTGCAACGCGGCTGCAAGTCCTCCTTTCACGCAAAATCTTAAGGTCCTAGGTGATGTCCAAGCCACCAAAGCCGGCTAAAAAGTGAATAATCGACAACTAATACTTGAATTGTACTACTTCTTACTGTCTATTACTTCAACATAGAAGCTTCTTCTGTGTTCTACTATGGTGATTTTAGTGTTTCCGCATACCGCAGCACGCGACATAGCTTTGCAGACGATAAATGTAACCGTTTCAGAGAGAAGAGCGGCCAATGTGACGATCTGGCTTTAAGTCGATTTGATAACAAATGACGAAAACGGACGGATTTCTCAGGTTTTTACTGCATATGAACACTTTTCACATTCTCCCGTGCAACGCAGCTGCTAGTCCTCCTTTCATGCAAAATCTTAAGGTCCTAGGTCATGCCCAAGCCACCAAAGCCGGCTAAAAAGTGAATAATCGACAACTAAAACTTGAATTATACTACTTCTTACTTTCTATTGCTTCAACTTAGAAGCTTCTTCTGTGTTCTACTATGGTGCTTTTAGTGTCTCCGCATACCGCAGCACGCGACATAGCTTTGCATACGATAAATGTAACCGTCTCAGAGAGAAAAGCGGCCAATGTGACGATCTGACTTTATGTCGATTCGATAACAAGTGACGAAAGCGGACGGATTTCTCAGGTTTTTACTACATATGAACATTTTTCACATTCTCGCGGGCAACGCGGCTGCTACTCCTCCTTTCATGCAAAATCTTAAGGTCATAGGTCATGTCCAAGCCACCAAAGACGGCTAAAAAGTGAATAATCAATAACTAAAACTTCAATTATACTACTTCTTACTGGCTATTACTTCAACATAGAAGCTTCTTCTGTGTTCTACTATAGTGCTTTTAGTGTTTCCGCATACCGCAGCACGCGACATAGCTTTGCAGACGATAAATGTAACCGTTTCAGAGAGAAGAGCGGCCAATGTGACGAACTGGCTTTAAGTCGATTCGATAACAAATGACGAAAACGGACGGATTTCTCAGGTTTTTACTACATATGAACACTTTTCACTTTCTCCCATGCAACGCGGCTGCTAGTCCTCCTTTCATGCAAAATCTTAAGGTCCTAGGTCATGCCCAAGCCACCAAAGCCGGCTAAAAAGTGAATAATCGACAACTAAAACTTGAATTGTACTACTTCTTACTGGCTATTGCTTCAACTTAGAAGCTTCTTCTGTGTTCTACTATGGTGCTTTTAGTGTCTCCGCATACCGCAGCACGCGACATAGCTTTGCATACGATAAATGTAACCGTCTCAGAGAGAAAAGCGGCCAATGTGACGATCTGACTTTAAGTCGATTCGATAACAAGTGACGAAAGCGGACGGATTTCTCAGGTTTTTACTACATATGAACACTTTTCACATTCTCGCGGGCAACGCGGCTGCTACTCCTCCTTTCATGCAAAATCTTAAGGTCCTAGGTCATGTTCAAGCCACCAAAGACGGCTAAAAAGTGAATGATCGATAACTAAAACTTGAATTGTACTACTTCTTACTGGCTATTACTTCAACTTAGAAGCTTCTTCTGTGCTCTACTATGGTGCTTTTAGTGTCTCCGCATACCGCAGCACGCGACATAGCTTTGCAGACGATAAATGTAAACGTCTCAGAGAGAAAAGCGGCCAATGTGACGATCTGGCTTTAAGTCGATTCGATAACAAATGACGAAAACGGACAGATTTCTCAGGTTTTTACTACATATGAACACTTTTCACATTCTCCCATGCAACGCGGCTGCTAGTCCTCCTTTCATGCAACATCTTAAAGTCCTAGGTCATGTCCAATCCACCAAAGCCGGCTAAAAAGTGAATAATCGACAACTAAAACTTGAATTGTACTACTTGTTACCTGCTATTACTTCAACATAGAAGCTTCTTCTGTGTTCTACTATGGTGCTTTTAGTGTTTCCGCATACCGCAGCACGCGACATAGCTTTGCAGACGATAAATGTAACCGTTTCAGAGAGAAGAGCGGCCAATGTGACGATCTGGCTTTAAGTCGATTCGATAACAAATGACGAAAACGGACGGATTTCTCAGGTTTTTACTACATATGAACACTTTTCACATTCTCCCTTGCAACGAGGGTGCAAGTCCTCCTTTCATGCAAAATCTTAAGGTCCTAGGTGATGTCCAAGCCACCAAAGCCGGCTAAAAAGTGAATAATCAATAACTAAAACTTCAATTATACTACTTCTTACTGGCTATTACTTCAACATAGAAGCTTCTTCTGTGTTCTACTATGGTGCTTTTAGTGTTTCCGCATACCGCAGCACGCGACATAGCTTTGCAGACGATAAATGTAACCGTTTCAGAGAGAAGAGCGGCCAATGTGACGAACTGGCTTTAAGTCGATTCGATAACAAATGACGAAAACGGACGGATTTCTCAGGTTTTTACTACATATGAACACTTTTCACTTTCTCCCATGCAACGCGGCTGCTAGTCCTCCTTTCATGCAAAATCTTAAGGTCCTAGGTCATGCCCAAGCCACCAAAGCCGGCTAAAAAGTGAATAATCGACAACTAAAACTTGAATTGTACTACTTCTTACTGGCTATTGCTTCAACTTAGAAGCTTCTTCTGTGTTCTACTATGGTGCTTTTAGTGTCTCCGCATACCGCAGCACGCGACATAGCTTTGCATACGATAAATGTAACCGTCTCAGAGAGAAAAGCGGCCAATGTGACGATCTGACTTTAAGTCGATTCGATAACAAGTGACGAAAGCGGACGGATTTCTCAGGTTTTTACTACATATGAACACTTTTCACATTCTCGCGGGCAACGCGGCTGCTACTCCTCCTTTCATGCAAAATCTTAAGGTCCTAGGTCATGTTCAAGCCACCAAAGACGGCTAAAAAGTGAATGATCGATAACTAAAACTTGAATTGTACTACTTCTTACTGGCTATTACTTCAACTTAGAAGCTTCTTCTGTGCTCTACTATGGTGCTTTTAGTGTCTCCGCATACCGCAGCACGCGACATAGCTTTGCAGACGATAAATGTAAACGTCTCAGAGAGAAAAGCGGCCAATGTGACGATCTGGCTTTAAGTCGATTCGATAACAAATGATGAAAACGGACAGATTTCTCAGGTTTTTACTACATATGAACACTTTTCACATTCTCGCATGCAACGCGGCTGCTAGTCCTCCTTTCATGCAACATCTTAAAGTCCTAGGTCATGTCCAATCCACCAAAGCCGGCTAAAAAGTGAATAATCGACAACTAAAACTTGAATTGTACTACTTGTTACCTGCTATTACTTCAACATAGAAGCTTCTTCTGTGTTCTACTATGGTGCTTTTAGTGTTTCCGCATACCGCAGCACGCGACATAGCTTTGCAGACGATAAATGTAACCGTTTCAGAGAGAAGAGCGGCCAATGTGACGATCTGGCTTTAAGTCGATTCGATAACAAATGACGAAAACGGACGGATTTCTCAGGTTTTTACTACATATGAACACTTTTCACATTCTCCCTTGCAACGAGGGTGCAAGTCCTCCTTTCATGCAAAATCTTAAGGTCCTAGGTGATGTCCAAGCCACCAAAGCCGGCTAAAAAGTGAATAATCAATAACTAAAACTTCAATTATACTACTTCTTACTGGCTATTACTTCAACATAGAAGCTTCTTCTGTGTTCTACTATGGTGCTTTTAGTGTTTCCGCATACCGCAGCACGCGACATAGCTTTGCAGACGATAAATGTAACCGTTTCAGAGAGAAGAGCGGCCAATGTGACGAACTGGCTTTAAGTCGATTCGATAACAAATGACGAAAACGGACGGATTTCTCAGGTTTTTACTACATATGAACACTTTTCACTTTCTCCCATGCAACGCGGCTGCTAGTCCTCCTTTCATGCAAAATCTTAAGGTCCTAGGTCATGCCCAAGCCACCAAAGCCGGCTAAAAAGTGAATAATCGACAACTAAAACTTGAATTGTACTACTTCTTACTGGCTATTGCTTCAACTTAGAAGCTTCTTCTGTGTTCTACTATGGTGCTTTTAGTGTCTCCGCATACCGCAGCACGCGACATAGCTTTGCATACGATAAATGTAACCGTCTCAGAGAGAAAAGCGGCCAATGTGACGATCTGACTTTAAGTCGATTCGATAACAAGTGACGAAAGCGGACGGATTTCTCAGGTTTTTACTACATATGAACACTTTTCACATTTTCGCGGGCAACGCGGCTGCTACTCCTCCTTTCATGCAAAATCTTAAGGTCCTAGGTCATGTTCAAGCCACCAAAGACGGCTAAAAAGTGAATGATCGATAACTAAAACTTGAATTGTACTACTTCTTACTGGCTATTACTTCAACTTAGAAGCTTCTTCTGTGCTCTACTATGGTGCTTTTAGTGTCTCCGCATACCGCAGCACGCGACATAGCTTTGCAGACGATAAATGTAAACGTCTCAGAGAGAAAAGCGGCCAATGTGACGATCTGGCTTTAAGTCGATTCGATAACAAATGACGAAAACGGACAGATTTCTCAGGTTTTTACTACATATGAACACTTTTCACATTCTCCCATGCAACGCGGCTGCTAGTCCTCCTTTCATGCAACATCTTAAAGTCCTAGGTCATGTCCAATCCACCAAAGCCGGCTAAAAAGTGAATAATCGACAACTAAAACTTGAATTGTACTACTTGTTACCTGCTATTACTTCAACATAGAAGCTTCTTCTGTGTTCTACTATGGTGCTTTTAGTGTTTCCGCATACCGCAGCACGCGACATAGCTTTGCAGACGATAAATGTAACCGTTTCAGAGAGAAGAGCGGCCAATGTGACGATCTGGCTTTAAGTCGATTCGATAACAAATGACGAAAACGGACGGATTTCTCAGGTTTTTACTACATATGAACACTTTTCACATTCTCCCTTGCAACGAGGGTGCAAGTCCTCCTTTCATGCAAAATCTTAAGGTCCTAGGTGATGTCCAAGCCACCAAAGCCGGCTAAAAAGTGAATAATCAATAACTAAAACTTCAATTATACTACTTCTTACTGGCTATTACTTCAACATAGAAGCTTCTTCTGTGTTCTACTATGGTGCTTTTAGTGTTTCCGCATACCGCAGCACGCGACATAGCTTTGCAGACGATAAATGTAACCGTTTCAGAGAGAAGAGCGGCCAATGTGACGAACTGGCTTTAAGTCGATTCGATAACAAATGACGAAAACGGACGGATTTCTCAGGTTTTTACTACATATGAACACTTTTCACTTTCTCCCATGCAACGCGGCTGCTAGTCCTCCTTTCATGCAAAATCTTAAGGTCCTAGGTCATGCCCAAGCCACCAAAGCCGGCTAAAAAGTGAATAATCGACAACTAAAACTTGAATTGTACTACTTCTTACTGGCTATTGCTTCAACTTAGAAGCTTCTTCTGTGTTCTACTATGGTGCTTTTAGTGTCTCCGCATACCGCAGCACGCGACATAGCTTTGCATACGATAAATGTAACCGTCTCAGAGAGAAAAGCGGCCAATGTGACGATCTGACTTTAAGTCGATTCGATAACAAGTGACGAAAGCGGACGGATTTCTCAGGTTTTTACTACATATGAACACTTTTCACATTCTCGCGGGCAACGCGGCTGCTACTCCTCCTTTCATGCAAAATCTTAAGGTCCTAGGTCATGTTCAAGCCACCAAAGACGGCTAAAAAGTGAATGATCGATAACTAAAACTTGAATTGTACTACTTCTTACTGGCTATTACTTCAACTTAGAAGCTTCTTCTGTGCTCTACTATGGTGCTTTTAGTGTCTCCGCATACCGCAGCACGCGACATAGCTTTGCAGACGATAAATGTAAACGTCTCAGAGAGAAAAGCGGCCAATGTGACGATCTGGCTTTAAGTCGATTCGATAACAAATGACGAAAACGGACAGATTTCTCAGGTTTTTACTACATATGAACACTTTTCACATTCTCCCATGCAACGCGGCTGCTAGTCCTCCTTTCATGCAACATCTTAAAGTCCTAGGTCATGTCCAATCCACCAAAGCCGGCTAAAAAGTGAATAATCGACAACTAAAACTTGAATTGTACTACTTGTTACTGGCTATTACTTCAACATAGAAGCTTCTTCTGTGTTCTACTATGGTGCTTTTAGTGTTTCCGCATACCGCAGCACGCGACATAGCTTTGCAGACGATAAATGTAACCATTTCAGAGAGAAGAGCGGCCAATGTGACGAACTGGCTTTAAGTCGATTCGATAACATATGACGAAAACGGACGGATTTCTCAGGTTTTTACTACATATGAACACTATTCACTTTCTCCCATGCAACGCGGCTGCTAGTCCTCCTTTCATACAAAATCTTAAGGTCCTAGGTCATGTCCAAGCCACCAAAGCAGGCTAAAAAGTGAATAATCGACAACTGAAACTTCAATTGTACTGCTCCTTACTGGCTATTACTTCAACATAGAAGCTTCTTCTGTGTTCTACTATGGTGCTTTTAGTGTTTCCGCATACCGTAGCACGCGACATAGCTTTGCAGACGATAAATGTAACCGTTTCAGAGAGAAGAGCGGCCAATGTGACGATCTGGCTTTAAGTCGATTCGATAACAAATGACGAAAACGGACGGATTTCTCAGGTTTTTACTACATATGAACACTTTTCACATTCTCGCGGGCAACGCGGCTGCTACTCCTCCTTTCATGCAACATCTTAAGGTCCTAGGTCATGTCCAAGCCACCAAAGCCGGCTAAAAAGTGAATAATCGACAACTAAAACTTGAATTGTACTACTTCTTACTGGCTATTACTTCAAATTAGAAGCTTCTTCTGTGTTCTACTATGGTGCTTTTAGTGTTTCGGTATACTGCAGCACGCGACATAGCTTTGCAGACGATAAATGTAACCGTTTCAGAGAGAAGAGCGGCCAATGTGACGATCTAGCTTTAAGTCGATTCGATAACAAATGACGAAAACGTACGGATTTCTCAGGTTTTTACTGCATATGAACACTTTTCACATTCTCCCGTGCAACGCGGCTGCTAGTCCTCCTTTCATGCAAAATCTTAAGGTCCTAGGTCATGCCCAAGCCACCAAAGACGGCTAAAAAATGAATAATCGATAACTAAAACTTGAATTGTACTACTTCTTACTGGCTATTACTTCAACTTAGAAGCTTCTTCTGTGCTGTACTATGGTGCTTTTAGTGTCTCCGCATACCGCAGCACGCGACATAGCTTTGCAGACGATAAATGTAACCGTCTCAGAGAGAAAAGCGGCCAATGTGACGATCTGGCTTTAAGTCGATTCGATAACAAATGACGAAAACGGACTGATTACTCAGGTTTTTACTACATATGAACACTTTTCAGATTCTCCCATGCAACGCGGCTGCTAGTCCTCCTTTCATGCAACATCTTAAAGTCCTAGGTCATGTCCAATCCACCAAAGCCGGCTAAAAAGTGAATAATCGACAACTAAAACTTGAATTGTACTACTTCTTACTGGCTATTACTTCAAATTAGAAGCTTCTTCTGTGTTCTACTATGGTGCTTTTAGTGTTTCGGTATACTGCAGCACGCGACATAGCTTTGCAGACGATAAATGTAACCGTTTCAGAGAGAAGAACGGCCAATGTGACGATCTGGCTTTAAGTCGATTCGATAACAAATGACGAAAACGGACGGATCTATCAGGTTTTTACTACATATGAACACTTTTCACATTCTCCCGTGCAACGCGGCTGCTAGTCCTCCTTTCATGCAAAATCTTAAGGTCCTAGGTCATGTCCAAGCCACCAAAGCAGGCCAAAAGGTGAATAATCGACAACTAAAACTTCAATTGTACTACTTCTTACTGGCTATTACTTCAACATAGAAGCTTCTTTTGTGTTCTACTATGGTGCTTTTAGTGTTTCCGCATACCGCAGCACGCGACATAGCTTTGCAGACTATAAATGTAACCGTTTCAGAGAGAAGAGCGGCCAATGTGACGAACTGGCTTTAATTCGATTCGATAACAAATGACGAAAACGGACGGATTTCTCAGGTTTTTACTACATATGAACACTTTTCACTTTCTCCCATGCAACGCGGCTGCTAGTCCTCCTTTCATGCAAAATCGTAAGGTCCTAGGTCATGTCCAACCACCAAAGCAGGCTAAAAAGTGAATAATCGACAACTAGAACTTCAATTGTACTACTTCTTACTGGCTATTACTTCAACATAGAAGCTTCTTCTGTGTTCTACTATGGTGCTTTTAGTGTTTCCGCATACCGCAGCACGCGACATAGCTTTGCAGACGATAAATGTAACCGTTTCAGAGAGAAGAGCGGCCAATGTGACGATCTGGCTTTAAGTCGATTCGATAACAAATGACGAAAACGGACGGATTTCTCAGGTTTTTACTACATATGAACACTTTTCACATTCTCCCTTGCAACGCGGCTGCAAGTCCTCCTTTCACGCAAAATCTTAAGGTCCTAGGTGATGTCCAAGCCACCAAAGCCGGCTAAAAAGTGAATAATCGACAACTAAAACTTGAATTGTACTACTTCTTACTGGGTATTGCTTCAACTTAGAAGCTTCTTCTGTGCTCTACTATGGTGCTATTAGTGTCTCCGCATACCGCAGCACGCGACATAGCTTTGCAGACGATAAATGTAACCGTCTCGGAGAGAAGAACGGCCAATGTGACGATCTGGCTTTAAGTCGATTCGATAGCAAATGACGAAAACGGACGGATTTCTCAGGTTTTTACTACATATGAACACTTTTCACATTCTCCCTTGCAACGCGGGTGCAAGTCCTCCTTTCATGCAAAATCTTAAGGTCCTAGGTGATGTCCAAGCCACCAAAGCCGGCTAAAAAGTGAATAATCGATAACTAAACCTTGAATTCTACTACTTCTTACTGGCTATTACTTCAACTTAGAAGCTTCTTCTGTGTTCTACTATGGTACTTTTAGTGTCTCCGCATACCGCAGCACGTGACATAGCTTTGCAGACGATAAATGTAACCGTCTCAGAGAGAAAAGCGGCCAATGTGACGATCTGTCTTTAAATCGATTAGATAACAAATGACGAAAGCGGACGGATTTCTCAGGTTTTTACTACATAGGAACACTTTTCACATTCTCGCGGGCAACGCGGCTGCTACTCCTCCTTTCATGCAAAATCTTAAGGTCCTAGGTCATGTCCAAGCCACCAAAGCCGGCTAAAAAGTGATTAATCGACAACTAAAACTTGAATTGTACTACTTCTTACCGGCTATTACTTCAAATTAGAAGCTTCTTCTGTGTTCTACTATGATTCTTTTAGTGTTTCCGCATACCGCAGCACGCGACATAGCTTTGCAGACGATAAATGTAACAGTTTCAGAGAGAAGAGCGGCCAATGTGTCGATCTGGCTTTAAGTCGATTCGATAACAAATGACGAAAACGGACGGATTTCTCAGGTTTTTACTACATATGAACACTTTTCACATTCTCCCTTGCAACGCGGCTGCAAGTCCTCCTTTCACGCAAAATCTTAAGGTCCTAGGTGATGTCCAAGCCACCAAAGCCGGCTAAAAAGTGAATAATCGACAACTAAAACTTGAATTGTACTACTTCTTACTGGCTATTGCTTCAACTTAGTAGCTTCTTCTGTGCTCTACTATGGTGCTATCAGTGTTTCCGCAAACCGCAGCACGCGACATAGCTTTGCAGACGATAAATGTAACCGTCTCAGAGAGAAGAACGGCCAATGTGACGATCTGGCTTTGTCGATTCGATAACAAATGACGAAAACCTACGGATTTCTCAGGTTTTTACTACATATGAACACTTTTCACATTCTCCCGTGCAGCGCGGCTGCTAGTCCTCCTTTCATGCAAAATCTTAAGGTCCTAGGTCATGTCCAAGCCACCAAAGCCGGCTAAAGAGTGAATAATCGACAACTAAAACTTGAAGTGAACTACTTCTTACTGGCTTTTACTTCAACTTAGAAGCATCTTCTGTGTTCTACTATCGTGCTTTTCGTGTCTCCGGATACCGCAGCACGCGACATAGCTTTGCAGACGATAAATGTAACCGTCTCAGAGAGAAGAGCGACCAATGTGACGATCTGGCTTTAAGTCGATTCAATAACAAAGACGAAACCGGACGGATTTCTCAGGTTTTTACTACATATGAACACTTTTCACATTCTCGCGGGTAACGCGGCTGCTACTCCTCCTTTCATGCAAAATCTTAAGGTCCTAGGTCATGTCCAAGCCACCAAAGCCGGCTAAAAAGTGATTAATCGACAACTAAAACTTGAATTGTACTACTTCTTACTGGCTATTACTTCAAATTAGAAGCTTCTTCTGTGTTCTACTATGGTGCTTTTAGTGTTTTGGTATACTGCAGCACGCGACATAGCTTTGCAGACGATAAATGTAACCGTTTCAGAGAGAAGAACGGCCAATGTGACGATCTGGCTTTAAGTCGATTCGATAACAAATGACGAAAACGGACGGATCTATCAGGTTTTTACTACATATGAACACTTTTCACATTCTCCCGTGCAACGCGGCTGCTAGTCCTCCTTTCATGCAAAATCTTAAGGTCCTAGGTCATGTCCAAGCCACCAAAGCAGGCCAAAAAGTGAATAATCGACAACTAAAACTTCAATTGTACTACTTCTTACTGGCTATTACTTCAGCATAGAAGCTTCTTCTGTGTTCTACTATGGTGCTTTTAGTGTTTCCGCATACCGCAGCACGCGACATAGCTTTGCAGACTATAAATGTAACCGTTTCAGAGAGAAGTGCGGCCAATGTGACGAACTGGCTTTAAGTCGATTCGATAACAAACGACGAAAACGGACGGATTTCTCAGGTTTTTACTACATATGAACACTTTTCACTTTCTCCCATGCAACGCGGCTGCTAGTCCTCCTTTCATGCAAAATCGTAAGGTCCTAGGTCATGTCCAAGCCACCAAAGCAGGCTAAAAAGTGAATAATCGACAACTAAAACTTCAATTGTACTACTTCTTACTGGCTATTACTTCAACATAGAAGCTTCTTCTGTGTTCTACTATGGTGCTTTTAGTGTTTCCGCATACCGCAGCACGCGACATAGCTTTGCAGACGATAAATGTAACCGTTTCAGAGAGAAGAGCGGCCAATGTGACGATCTGGCTTTAAGTCGATTCGATAACAAATGACGAAAACGGACGGATTTCTCAGGTTTTTACTACAAATGAACACTTTTCACTTTCTCCCATGCAACGCGGCTGCTAGTCCTCCTTTCATGCAAAATCTTAAGGTCCTATGTCATGTCCAAGCCACCAAAGCAGGCTAAAAAGTGAATAATCGACAACTAAAACTTCAATTGTACTACTTCTTACTGGGTATTGCTTCAACTTAGAAGCTTCTTCTGTGCTCTACTATGGTGCTATTAGTGTCTCCGCATACCGCAGCACGCGACATAGCTTTGCAGACGATAAATGTAACCGTCTCAGAGAGAAGAACGGCCAATGTGACGATCTGGCTTTAAGTCGATTCGATAGCAAATGACGAAAACGGACGGATTTCTCAGGTTTTTACTACATATGAACACTTTTCACATTCTCCCTTGCAACGCGGGTGCAAGTCCTCCTTTCATGCAAAATCTTAAGGTCCTAGGTGATGTCCAAGCCACCAAAGCCGGCTAAAAAGTGAATAATCGATAACTAAAACTTGAATTCTACTACTTCTTACTGGCTATTACTTCAACTTAGAAGCTTCTTCTGTGTTCTACTATGGTACTTTTAGTGTCTCCGCATACCGCAGCACGTGACATAGCTTTGCAGACGATAAATGTAACCGTCTCAGAGAGAAAAGCGGCCAATGTGACGATCTGTCTTTAAATCGATTAGATAACAAATGACGAAAGCGGACGGATTTCTCAGGTTTTTACTACATATGAACACTTTTCACATTCTCGCGGGCAACGCGGCTGCTACTCCTCCTTTCATGCAAAATCTTAAGGTCCTAGGTCATGTCCAAGCCACCAAAGCCGGCTAAAAAGTGATTAATCGACAACTAAAACTTGAATTGTACTACTTCTTACCGGCTATTACTTCAAATTAGAAGCTTCTTCTGTGTTCTACTATGATTCTTTTAGTGTTTCCGCATACCGCAGCACGCGACATAGCTTTGCAGACTATAAATGTAACCGTTTCAGAGAGAAGAGCGGCCAATGTGACGAATTGGCTTTAAGTCGATTCGATAACAAATGACGAAAACGGACGGATTTCTCAGGTTTTTACTACATATGAACACTTTTCACTTTCTCCCATGCAACGCGGCTGCTAGTCCTCCTTTCATGCAAAATCTTAAGGTCCTAGGTCATGTCCAAGCCACCAAAGCAGGCTAAAAAGTGAATAATCAATAACTAAAACTTCAATTGTACTACATCTTACTGGCTATTACTTCAACATAGAAGCATCTTCTGTGTTCTACTATGGTGCTTTTAGTGTTTCCGCATACCGCAGCACGCGACATAGCTTTGCAGACGATAAATGTAACCGTTTCAGAGAGAAGAGCGGCCAATGTGACGATCTGGCTTTAAGTCGATTCGATAACAAATGACGAAAACGGACGGATTTCTCAGGTTTTTACTACATATGAACACTTTTCACATTCTCCCATGCAACGCGGCTGCTAGTCCTCCTTTCATGCAACATCTTAAAGTCCTAGGTCATGTCCAATCCACCAAAGCCGGCTAAAAAGTGAATAATCGACAACTAAAACTTCAATTGTACTACTTGTTACCTGCTATTACTTCAACATAGAAGCTTCTTCTGTGTTCTACTATGGTGCTTTTAGTGTTTCCGCATACCGCAGCACGCGACATAGCTTTGCAGACGATAAATGTAACCGTTTCAGAGAGAAGAGCGGCCAATGTGACGATCTGGCTTTAAGTCGATTCGATAACAAATGACGAAAACGGACGGATTTCTCAGGTTTTTACTACAAATGAACACTTTTCACATTCTCCCTTGCAACGCGGGTGCAAGTCCTCCTTTCATGCAAAATCTTAAGGTCCTAGGTGATGTCCAAGCCACCAAAGCCGGTTAAAAAGTGAATAATCAATAACTAAAACTTCAATTTTACTACTTCTTACTGGCTATTACTTCAACATAGAAGCTTCTTCTGTGTTCTACTATGGTGCTTTTAGTGTTTCCGCATACCGCAGCACGCGACATAGCTTTGCAGACGATAAATGTAACCGTTTCAGAGAGAAGAGCGGCCAATGTGACGAACTGGCTTTAAGTCGATTCGATAACAAATGACGAAAACGGACGGATTTCTCAGGTTTTTACTACATATGAACACTTTTCACTTTCTCCCATGCAACGCGGCTGCTAGTCCTCCTTTCATGCAAAATCTTAAGGTCCTAGGTCATGCCCAAGCCACCAAAGCCGGCTAAAAAGTGAATAATCGACAACTAAAACTTGAATTGTACTACTTCTTACTGGCTATTGCTTCAACTTAGAAGCTTCTTCTGTGTTCTACTATGGTGCTTTTAGTGTCTCCGCATACCGCAGCACGCGACATAGCTTTGCATACGATAAATGTAACCGTCTCAGAGAGAAAAGCGGCCAATGTGACGATCTGACTTTAAGTCGATTCGATAACAAGTGACGAAAGCGGACGGATTTCTCAGGTTTTTACTACATATGAACACTTTTCACATTCTCGCGGGCAACGCGGCTGCTACTCCTCCTTTCATGCAAAATCTTAAGGTCCTAGGTCATGTTCAAGCCACCAAAGACGGCTAAAAAGTGAATGATCGATAACTAAAACTTGAATTGTACTACTTCTTACTGGCTATTACTTCAACTTAGAAGCTTCTTCTGTGCTCTACTATGGTGCTTTTAGTGTCTCCGCATACCGCAGCACGCGACATAGCTTTGCAGACGATAAATGTAAACGTCTCAGAGAGAAAAGCGGCCGATGTGACGATCTGGCTTTAAGTCGATTCGATAACAAATGACGAAAACGGACAGATTTCTCAGGTTTTTACTACATATGAACACTTTTCACATTCTCCCATGCAACGCGGCTGCTAGTCCTCCTTTCATGCAACATCTTAAAGTCCTAGGTCATGTCCAATCCACCAAAGCCGGCTAAAAAGTGAATAATCGACAACTAAAACTTGAATGGTACTACTTGTTACCTGCTATTACTTCAACATAGAAGCTTCTTCTGTGTTCTACTATGGTGCTTTTAGTGTTTCCGCATACCGCAGCACGCGACATAGCTTTGCAGACGATAAATGTAACCGTTTCAGAGAGAAGAGCGGCCAATGTGACGATCTGGCTTTAAGTCGATTCGATAACAAATGACGAAAACGGACGGATTTCTCAGGTTTTTACTACATATGAACACTTTTCACATTCTCCCTTGCAACGCGGGTGCAAGTCCTCCTTTCATGCAAAATCTTAAGGTCCTAGGTGATGTCCAAGCCACCAAAGCCGGCTAAAAAGTGAATAATCAATAACTAAAACTTCAATTATACTACTTCTTACTGGCTATTACTTCAACATAGAAGCTTCTTCTGTGTTCTACTATGGTGCTTTTAGTGTTTCCGCATACCGCAGCACGCGACATAGCTTTGCAGACGATAAATGTAACCGTTTCAGAGAGAAGAGCGGCCAATGTGACGAACTGGCTTTAAGTCGATTCGATAACAAATGACGAAAACGGACGGATTTCTCAGGTTTTTACTACATATGAACACTTTTCACTTTCTCCCATGCAACGCGGCTGCTAGTCCTCCTTTCATGCAAAATCTTAAGGTCCTAGGTCATGCCCAAGCCACCAAAGCCGGCTAAAAAGTGAATAATCGACAACTAAAACTTGAATTGTACTACTTCTTACTGGCTATTGCTTCAACTTAGAAGCTTCTTCTGTGTTCTACTATGGTGCTTTTAGTGTCTCCGCATACCGCAGCACGCGACATAGCTTTGCATACGATAAATGTAACCGTCTCAGAGAGAAAAGCGGCCAATGTGACGATCTGACTTTAAGTCGATTCGATAACAAGTGACGAAAGCGGACGGATTTCTCAGGTTTTTACTACATATGAACACTTTTCACATTCTCGCGGGCAACGCGGCTGCTACTCCTCCTTTCATGCAAAATCTTAAGGTCCTAGGTCATGTTCAAGCCACCAAAGACGGCTAAAAAGTGAATGATCGATAACTAAAACTTGAATTGTACTACTTCTTACTGGCTATTACTTCAACTTAGAAGCTTCTTCTGTGCTCTACTATGGTGCTTTTAGTGTCTCCGCATACCGCAGCACGCGACATAGCTTTGCAGACGATAAATGTAAACGTCTCAGAGAGAAAAGCGGCCAATGTGACGATCTGGCTTTAAGTCGATTCGATAACAAATGACGAAAACGGACAGATTTCTCAGGTTTTTACTACATATGAACACTTTTCACATTCTCCCATGCAACGCGGCTGCTAGTCCTCCTTTCATGCAACATCTTAAAGTCCTAGGTCATGTCCAATCCACCAAAGCCGGCTAAAAAGTGAATAATCGACAACTAAAACTTGAATTGTACTACTTGTTACTGGCTATTACTTCAACATAGAAGCTTCTTCTGTGTTCTACTATGGTGCTTTTAGTGTTTCCGCATACCGCAGCACGCGACATAGCTTTGCAGACGATAAATGTAACCATTTCAGAGAGAAGAGCGGCCAATGTGACGAACTGGCTTTAAGTCGATTCGATAACATATGACGAAAACGGACGGATTTCTCAGGTTTTTACTACATATGAACACTATTCACTTTCTCCCATGCAACGCGGCTGCTAGTCCTCCTTTCATACAAAATCTTAAGGTCCTAGGTCATGTCCAAGCCACCAAAGCAGGCTAAAAAGTGAATAATCGACAACTGAAACTTCAATTGTACTGCTTCTTACTGGCTATTACTTCAACATAGAAGCTTCTTCTGTGTTCTACTATGGTGCTTTTAGTGTTTCCGCATACCGCAGCACGCGACATAGCTTTGCAGACTATAAATGTAACCGTTTCAGAGAGAAGAGCGGCCAATGTGACGATCTGGCTTTAAGTCGATTCGATAACAAATGACGAAAACGGACGGATTTCTCAGGTTTTTACTACATATGAACACTTTTCACATTCTCGCGGGCAACGCGGCTGCTACTCCTCCTTTCATGCAAAATCTTAAGGTCCTAGGTCATGTCCAAGCCACCAAAGCCGGCTAAAAAGTGAATAATCGACAACTAAAACTTGAATTGTACTACTTCTTACTGGCTATTACTTCAAATTAGAAGCTTCTTCTGTGTTCTACTATGGTGCTTTTAGTGTTTCGGTATACTGCAGCACGCGACATAGCTTTGCAGACGATAAATGTAACCGTTTCAGAGGGAAGAGCGGCCAATGTGACGATCTAGCTTTAAGTCGATTCGATAACAAATGACGAAAACGTACGGATTTCTCAGGTTTTTACTGCATATGAACACTTTTCACATTCTCCCGTGCAACGCGGCTGCTAGTCCTCCTTTCATGCAAAATCTTAAGGTCCTAGGTCATGCCCAAGCCACCAAAGACGGCTAAAAAATGAATAATCGATAACTAAAACTTGAATTGTACTACTTCTTACTGGCTATTACTTCAACTTGGAAGCTTCTTCTGTGCTGTACTATGGTGCTTTTAGTGTCTCCGCATACCGCAGCACGCGACATAGCTTTGCAGACGATAAATGTAACCGTCTCAGAGAGAAAAGCGGCCAATGTGACGATCTGGCTTTAAGTCGATTCGATAACAAATGACGAAATCGGACTGATTACTCAGGTTTTTACTACATATGAACACTTTTCACATTCTCCCATGCAACGCGGCTGCTAGTCCTCCTTTCATGCAACATCTTAAAGTCCTAGGTCATGTCCAATCCACCAAAGCCGGCTAAAAAGTGAATAATCGACAACTAAAACTTGAATTGTACTACTTCTTACTGGCTATTACTTCAAATTAGAAGCTTCTTCTGTGTTCTACTATGGTGCTTTTAGTGTTTCGGTATACTGCAGCACGCGACATAGCTTTGCAGACGATAAATGTAACCGTTTCAGAGAGAAGAACGGCCAATGTGACGATCTGGCTTTAAGTCGATTCGATAACAAATGACGAAAACGGACGGATCTATCAGGTTTTTACTACATATGAACACTTTTCACATTCTCCCGTGCAACGCGGCTGCTAGTCCTCCTTTCATGCAAAATCTTAAGGTCCTAGGTCATGTCCAAGCCACCAAAGCAGGCCAAAAAGTGAATAATCGACAACTAAAACTTCAATTGTACTACTTCTTACTGGCTATTACTTCAACATAGAAGCTTCTTTTGTGTTCTACTATGGTGCTTTTAGTGTTTCCGCATACCGCAGCACGCGACATAGCTTTGCAGACTATAAATGTAACCGTTTCAGAGAGAAGAGCGGCCAATGTGACGAACTGGCTTTAATTCGATTCGATAACAAATGACGAAAACGGACGGATTTCTCAGGTTTTTACTACATATGAACACTTTTCACTTTCTCCCATGCAACGCGGCTGCTAGTCCTCCTTTCATGCAAAATCGTAAGGTCCTAGGTCATGTCCAAGCCACCAAAGCAGGCTAAAAAGTGAATAATCGACAACTAAAACTTGAATTGTACTACTTCTTACTGGGTATTGCTTCAACTTAGAAGCTTCTTCTGTGCTCTACTATGGTGCTATTAGTGTCTCCGCATACCGCAGCACGCGACATAGCTTTGCAGACGATAAATGTAACCGTCTCAGAGAGAAGAACGGCCAATGTGACGATCTGGCTTTAAGTCGATTCGATAGCAAATGACGAAAACGGACGGATTTCTCAGGTTTTTACTACATATGAACACTTTTCACATTCTCCCTTGCAACGCGGGTGCAAGTCCTCCTTTCATGCAAAATCTTAAGGTCCTAGGTGATGTCCAAGCCACCAAAGCCGGCTAAAATGTGAATAATCGATAACTAAACCTTGAATTCTACTACTTCTTACTGGCTATTACTTCAACTTAGAAGCTTCTTCTGTGTTCTACTATGGTACTTTTAGTGTCTCCGCATACCGCAGCACGTGACATAGCTTTGCAGACGATAAATGTAACCGTCTCAGAGAGAAAAGCGGCCAATGTGACGATCTGTCTTTAAATCGATTAGATAACAAATGACGAAAGCGGACGGATTTCTCAGGTTTTTACTACATAGGAACACTTTTCACATTCTCCCGTGCAGCGCGGCTGCTAGTCCTCCTTTCATGCAAAATCTTAAGGTCCTAGGTCATGTCCAAGCCACCAAAGCCGGCTAAAGAGTGAATAATCGACAACTAAAACTTGAAGTGAACTACTTCTTACTGGCTTTTACTTCAACTTAGAAGCATCTTCTGTGTTCTACTATCGTGCTTTTAGTGTCTCCGGATACCGCAGCACGCGACATAGCTTTGCAGACGATAAATGTAACCGTCTCAGAGAGAAGAGCGACCAATGTGACGATCTGGCTTTAAGTCGATTCAATAACAAAGACGAAACCGGACGGATTTCTCAGGTTTTTACTACATATGAACACTTTTCACATTCTCGCGGGTAACGCGGCTGCTACTCCTCCTTTCATGCAAAATCTTAAGGTCCTAGGTCATGTCCAAGCCACCAAAGCCGGCTAAAAAGTGATTAATCGACAACTAAAACTTGAATTGTACTACTTCTTACTGGCTATTACTTCAAATTAGAAGCTTCTTCTGTGTTCTACTATGGTGCTTTTAGTGTTTTGGTATACTGCAGCACGCGACATAGCTTTGCAGACGATAAATGTAACCGTTTCAGAGAGAAGAACGGCCAATGTGACGATCTGGCTTTAAGTCGATTCGATAACAAATGACGAAAACGGACGGATCTATCAGGTTTTTACTACATATGAACACTTTTCACATTCTCCCGTGCAACGCGGCTGCTAGTCCTCGTTTCATGCAAAATCTTAAGGTCCTAGGTCATGTCCAAGCCACCAAAGCAGGCCAAAAAGTGAATAATCGACAACTAAAACTTCAATTGTACTACTTCTTACTGGCTATTACTTCAACATAGAAGCTTCTTCTGTGTTCTACTATGGTGCTTTTAGTGTTTCCGCATACCGCAGCACGCGACATAGCTTTGCAGACTATAAATGTAACCGTTTCAGAGAGAAGTGCGGCCAATGTGACGAACTGGCTTTAAGTCGATTCGATAACAAACGACGAAAACGGACGGATTTCTCAGGTTTTTACTACATATGAACACTTTTCACTTTCTCCCATGCAACGCGGCTGCTAGTCCTCCTTTCATGCAAAATCTTAAGGTCCTAGGTCATGTCCAAGCCACCAAAGCAGGCTAAAAAGTGAATAATCGACAACTAAAACTTCAATTGTACTACTTCTTACTGGCTATTACTTCAACATAGAAGCTTCTTCTGTGTTCTACTATGGTGCTTTTAGTGTTTCCGCATACCGCAGCACGCGACATAGCTTTGCAGACGATAAATGTAACCGTTTCAGAGAGAAGAGCGGCCAATGTGACGATCTGGCTTTAAGTCGATTCGATAACAAATGACGAAAACGGACGGATTTCTCAGGTTTTTACTACAAATGAACACTTTTCACTTTCTCCCATGCAACGCGGCTGCTAGTCCTCCTTTCATGCAAAATCTTAAGGTCCTATGTCATGTCCAAGCCACCAAAGCAGGCTAAAAAGTGAATAATCGACAACTAAAACTTCAATTGTACTACTTCTTACTGGGTATTGCTTCAACTTAGAAGCTTCTTCTGTGCTCTACTATGGTGCTATTAGTGTCTCCGCATACCGCAGCACGCGACATAGCTTTGCAGACGATAAATGTAACCGTCTCAGAGAGAAGAACGGCCAATGTGACGATCTGGCTTTAAGTCGATTCGATAGCAAATGACGAAAACGGACGGATTTCTCAGGTTTTTACTACATATGAACACTTTTCACATTCTCCCTTGCAACGCGGGTGCAAGTCCTCCTTTCATGCAAAATCTTAAGGTCCTAGGTGATGTCCAAGCCACCAAAGCCGGCTAAAAAGTGAATAATCGATAACTAAAACTTGAATTCTACTACTTCTTACTGGCTATTACTTCAACTTAGAAGCTTCTTCTGTGTTCTACTATGGTACTTTTAGTGTCTCCGCATACCGCAGCACGTGACATAGCTTTGCAGACGATAAATGTAACCGTCTCAGAGAGAAAAGCGGCCAATGTGACGATCTGTCTTTAAATCGATTAGATAACAAATGACGAAAGCGGACGGATTTCTCAGGTTTTTACTACATATGAACACTTTTCACATTCTCGCGGGCAACGCGGCTGCTACTCCTCCTTTCATGCAAAATCTTAAGGTCCTAGGTCATGTCCAAGCCACCAAAGCCGGCTAAAAAGTGATTAATCGACAACTAAAACTTGAATTGTACTACTTCTTACCGGCTATTACTTCAAATTAGAAGCTTCTTCTGTGTTCTACTATGATTCTTTTAGTGTTTCCGCATACCGCAGCACGCGACATAGCTTTGCAGACTATAAATGTAACCGTTTCAGAGAGAAGAGCGGCCAATGTGACGAATTGGCTTTAAGTCGATTCGATAACAAATGACGAAAACGGACGGATTTCTCAGGTTTTTACTACATATGAACACTTTTCACTTTCTCCCATGCAACGCGGCTGCTAGTCCTCCTTTCATGCAAAATCTTAAGGTCCTAGGTCATGTCCAAGCCACCAAAGCAGGCTAAAAAGTGAATAATCGACAACTAAAACTTCAATTGTACTACATCTTACTGGCTATTACTTCAACATAGAAGCATCTTCTGTGTTCTACTATGGTGCTTTTAGTGTTTCCGCATACCGCAGCACGCGACATAGCTTTGCAGACGATAAATGTAACCGTTTCAGAGAGAAGAGCGGCCAATGTGACGATCTGCTTTAAGTCGATTCGATAACAAATGACGAAAACGGACGGATTTCTCAGGTTTTTACTACATATGAACACTTTTCACATTCTCCCTTGCAACGCGGCTGCAAGTCCTCCTTTCACGCAAAATCTTAAGGTCCTAGGTGATGTCCAAGCCACCAAAGCCGGCTAAAAAGTGAATAATCGACAACTAAAACTTGAATTGTACTACTTCTTACTGGCTATTGCTTCAACTTAGAAGCTTCTTCTGTGCTCTACTATGGTGCTATCAGTGTCTCCGCAAACCGCAGCACGCGACATAGCTTTGCAGACGATAAATGTAACCGTCTCAGAGAGAAGAACGGCCAATGTGACGATCTGGCTTTGTCGATTCGATAACAAATGACGAAAACCTACGGATTTCTCAGGTTTTTACTACATATGAACACTTTTCACATTCTCCCGTGCAGCGCGGCTGCTAGTCCTCCTTTCATGCAAAATCTTAAGGTCCTAGGTCATGTCCAAGCCACCAAAGCCGGCTAAAGAGTGAATAATCGACAACTAAAGCTTGAAGTGAACTACTTCTTACTGGCTTTTACTTCAACTTAGAAGCATCTTCTGTGTTCTACTATCGTGCTTTTAGTGTCTCCGGATACCGCAGCACGCGACATAGCTTTGCAGACGATAAATGTAACCGTCTCAGAGAGAAGAGCGACCAATGTGACGATCTGGCTTTAAGTCGATTCAATAACAAAGACGAAACCGGACGGATTTCTCAGGTTTTTACTACATATGAACACTTTTCACATTCTCGCGGGTAACGCGGCTGCTACTCCTCCTTTCATGCAAAATCTTAAGGTCCTAGGTCATGTCCAAGCCACCAAAGCCGGCTAAAAAGTGATTAATCGACAACTAAAACTTGAATTGTACTACTTCTTACTGGCTATTACTTCAAATTAGAAGCTTCTTCTGTGTTCTACTATGGTGCTTTTAGTGTTTTGGTATACTGCAGCACGCGACATAGCTTTGCAGACGATAAATGTAACCGTTTCAGAGAGAAGAACGGCCAATGTGACGATCTGGCTTTAAGTCGATTCGATAACAAATGACGAAAACGGACGGATCTATCAGGTTTTTACTACATATGAACACTTTTCACATTCTCCCGTGCAACGCGGCTGCTAGTCCTCCTTTCATGCAAAATCTTAAGGTCCTAGGTCATGTCCAAGCCACCAAAGCAGGCCAAAAAGTGAATAATCGACAACTAAAACTTCAATTGTACTACTTCTTACTGGCTATTACTTCAACATAGAAGCTTCTTCTGTGTTCTACTATGGTGCTTTTAGTGTTTCCGCATACCGCAGCACGCGACATAGCTTTGCAGACGATAAATGTAACCGTTTCAGAGAGAAGAGCGGCCAATGTGACGATCTGGCTTTAAGTCGATTCGATAACAAATGACGAAAACGGACGGATTTCTCAGGTTTTTACTACAAATGAACACTTTTCACTTTCTCCCATGCAACGCGGCTGCTAGTCCTCCTTTCATGCAAAATCTTAAGGTCCTATGTCATGTCCAAGCCACCAAAGCAGGCTAAAAAGTGAATAATCGACAACTAAAACTTCAATTGTACTACTTCTTACTGGCTATTACTTCAACATAGAAGCTTCTTCTGTGTTCTACTATGGTGCTTTTAGTGTTTCCGCATACCGCAGCACGCGACATAGCTTTGCAGACGATAAATGTAACCGTTTCAGAGAGAAGAGCGGCCAATGTGACGATCTGGCTTTAAGTCGATTCGATAACAAATGACGAAAACGGACGGATTTCTCAGGTTTTTACTACATATGAACACTTTTCACATTCTCCCTTGCAACGCGGCTGCAAGTCCTCCTTTCACGCAAAATCTTAAGGTCCTAGGTGATGTCCAAGCCACCAAAGCCGGCTAAAAAGTGAATAATCGACAACTAAAACTTGAATTGTACTACTTCTTACTGGCTATTGCTTCAACTTAGAAGCTTCTTCTGTGCTCTACTATGGTGCTATCAGTGTCTCCGCATACCGCAGCACGCGACATAGCTTTGCAGACGATAAATGTAAGCGTCTCAGAGAGAAGAACGGCCAATGTGACGATCTGGCTTTAAGTCGATTCGATAGCAAATGACGAAAACGGACGGATTTCTCAGGTTTTTACTACATATGAACACTTTTCACGTTCTCCCTTGCAACGCGGGTGCAAGTCCTGCTTTCATGCAAAATCTTAAGGTCCTAGGTGATGTCCAAGCCACCAAAGCCGGCTAAAAAGTGAATAATCGATAACTAAAACTTGAATTGTACTACTTCTTACTGGCTATTACTTCAACTTAGAAGCTTCTTCTGTGTTCTACTATGGTACTTTTTGTGTCTCCGCATACCGCAGCACGTGACATAGCTTTGCAGACGATAAATGTAACCGTCTCAGAGAGAAAAGCAGCCAATGTGACGATCTGTCTTTAAATCGATTAGATAACAAATGACGAAAGCGGACGGATTTCTCAGGTTTTTACTACATAGGAAGACTTTTCACATTCTCGCGGGCAACGCGGCTGCTACTCCTCCTTTCATGCAAAATCTTAAGGTCCTAGGTCATGTCCAAGCCACCAAAGCCGGCTAAAAAGTGATTAATCGACAACTAAAACTTGAATTGTACTACTTCTTACCGGCTATTACTTCAAATTAGATGCTTCTTCTGTGTTCTACTATGGTGCTTTTAGTGTTTCGGTATACTGCAGCACGTGACATAGCTTTGCAGACGATAAATGTAACCGTCTCAGAGAGAAAAGCGGCCAATGTGACGATCTGTCTTTAAGTCGATTCGATAACAAATGACGAAAGCGGACGGATTTCTCAGGTTTTTACTACATATGAACACTTTTCACATTCTCGCGGGCAACGCGGCTGCTACTCCTCCTTTCATGCAAAATCTTAATGTCCTAGGTCATGTCCAAGCCACCAAAGCCGGCTAAAAAGTGATTAATCGACAACTAAAACTTGAATTGTACTACTTCTTACCGGCTATTACTTCAAATTAGAAGCTTCTTCTGTGTTCTACTATGGTTCTTTTAGTGTTTCCGCATACCGCAGCACGCGACATAGCTTTGCAGACTATAAATGTAACCGTTTCAGAGAGAAGAGCGGCCAATGTGACGAATTGGCTTTAAGTCGATTCGATAACAAATGACGAAAACGGACGGATTTCTCAGGTTTTTACTACATATGAACACTTTTCACTTTCTCCCATGCAACGCGGCTGCTAGTCCTCCTTTCATGCAAAATCTTAAGGTCCTAGGTCATGTCCAAGCCACCAAAGCAGGCTAAAAAGTGAATAATCGACAACTAAAACTTCAATTGTACTACTTCTTACTGGCTATTACTTCAACATAGAAGCTTCTTCTGTGTTCTACTATGGTGCTTTTAGTGTTTCCGCATACCGCAGCACGCGACATAGCTTTGCAGACGATAAATGTAACCGTTTCAGAGAGAAGAGCGGCCAATGTGACGATCTGGCTTTAAGTCGATTCGATAACAAATGACGAAAACGGACGGATTTCTCAGGTTTTTACTACAAATGAACACTTTTCACTTTCTCCCATGCAACGCGGCTGCTAGTCCTCCTTTCATGCAAAATCTTAAGGTCCTATGTCATGTCCAAGCCACCAAAGCAGGCTAAAAAGTGAATAATCGACAACTAAAACTTCAATTGTACTACTTCTTACTGGGTATTGCTTCAACTTAGAAGCTTCTTCTGTGCTCTACTATGGTGCTATTAGTGTCTCCGCATACCGCAGCACGCGACATAGCTTTGCAGACGATAAATGTAACCGTCTCAGAGAGAAGAACGGCCAATGTGACGATCTGGCTTTAAGTCGATTCGATAGCAAATGACGAAAACGGACGGATTTCTCAGGTTTTTACTACATATGAACACTTTTCACATTCTCCCTTGCAACGCGGGTGCAAGTCCTCCTTTCATGCAAAATCTTAAGGTCCTAGGTGATGTCCAAGCCACCAAAGCCGGCTAAAAAGTGAATAATCGATAACTAAAACTTGAATTCTACTACTTCTTACTGGCTATTACTTCAACTTAGAAGCTTCTTCTGTGTTCTACTATGGTACTTTTAGTGTCTCCGCATACCGCAGCACGTGACATAGCTTTGCAGACGATAAATGTAACCGTCTCAGAGAGAAAAGCGGCCAATGTGACGATCTGTCTTTAAATCGATTAGATAACAAATGACGAAAGCGGACGGATTTCTCAGGTTTTTACTACATATGAACACTTTTCACATTCTCGCGGGCAACGCGGCTGCTACTCCTCCTTTCATGCAAAATCTTAAGGTCCTAGGTCATGTCCAAGCCACCAAAGCCGGCTAAAAAGTGATTAATCGACAACTAAAACTTGAATTGTACTACTTCTTACCGGCTATTACTTCAAATTAGAAGCTTCTTCTGTGTTCTACTATGATTCTTTTAGTGTTTCCGCATACCGCAGCACGCGACATAGCTTTGCAGACTATAAATGTAACCGTTTCAGAGAGAAGAGCGGCCAATGTGACGAATTGGCTTTAAGTCGATTCGATAACAAATGACGAAAACGGACGGATTTCTCAGGTTTTTACTACATATGAACACTTTTCACTTTCTCCCATGCAACGCGGCTGCTAGTCCTCCTTTCATGCAAAATCTTAAGGTCCTAGGTCATGTCCAAGCCACCAAAGCAGGCTAAAAAGTGAATAATCGACAACTAAAACTTCAATTGTACTACATCTTACTGGCTATTACTTCAACATAGAAGCATCTTCTGTGTTCTACTATGGTGCTTTTAGTGTTTCCGCATACCGCAGCACGCGACATAGCTTTGCAGACGATAAATGTAACCGTTTCAGAGAGAAGAGCGGCCAATGTGACGATCTGGCTTTAAGTCGATTCGATAACAAATGACGAAAACGGACGGATTTCTCAGGTTTTTACTACATATGAACACTTTTCACATTCTCCCTTGCAACGCGGCTGCAAGTCCTCCTTTCACGCAAAATCTTAAGGTCCTAGGTGATGTCCAAGCCACCAAAGCCGGCTAAAAAGTGAATAATCGACAACTAAAACTTGAATTGTACTACTTCTTACTGGCTATTGCTTCAACTTAGAAGCTTCTTCTGTGCTCTACTATGGTGCTATCAGTGTCTCCGCAAACCGCAGCACGCGACATAGCTTTGCAGACGATAAATGTAAGCGTCTCAGAGAGAAGAACGGCCAATGTGACGATCTGGCTTTGTCGATTCGATAACAAATGACGAAAACCTACGGATTTCTCAGGTTTTTACTACATATGAACACTTTTCACATTCTCCCGTGCAGCGCGGCTGCTAGTCCTCCTTTCATGCAAAATCTTAAGGTCCTAGGTCATGTCCAAGCCACCAAAGCCGGCTAAAAAGTGATTAATCGACAACTAAAACTTGAATTGTACTACTTCTTACTGGCTATTACTTCAAATTAGAAGCTTCTTCTGTGTTCTACTATGGTGCTTTTAGTGTTTTGGTATACTGCAGCACGCGACATAGCTTTGCAGACGATAAATGTAACCGTTTCAGAGAGAAGAACGGCCAATGTGACGATCTGGCTTTAAGTCGATTCGATAACAAATGACGAAAACGGACGGATCTATCAGGTTTTTACTACATATGAACACTTTTCACATTCTCCCGTGCAACGCGGCTGCTAGTCCTCCTTTCATGCAAAATCTTAAGGTCCTAGGTCATGTCCAAGCCACCAAAGCAGGCCAAAAAGTGAATAATCGACAACTAAAACTTCAATTGTACTACTTCTTACTGGCTATTACTTCAACATAGAAGCTTCTTCTGTGTTCTACTATGGTGCTTTTAGTGTTTCCGCATACCGCAGCACGCGACATAGCTTTGCAGACGATAAATGTAACCGTCTCAGAGAGAAGAGCGACCAATGTGACGATCTGGCTTTAAGTCGATTCAATAACAAAGACGAAACCGGACGGATTTCTCAGGTTTTTACTACATATGAACACTTTTCACATTCTCGCGGGTAACGCGGCTGCTACTCCTCCTTTCATGCAAAATCTTAAGGTCCTAGGTCATGTCCAAGCCACCAAAGCCGGCTAAAAAGTGATTAATCGACAACTAAAACTTGAATTGTACTACTTCTTACTGGCTATTACTTCAAATTAGAAGCTTCTTCTGTGTTCTACTATGGTGCTTTTAGTGTTTTGGTATACTGCAGCACGCGACATAGCTTTGCAGACGATAAATGTAACCGTTTCAGAGAGAAGAACGGCCAATGTGACGATCTGGCTTTAAGTCGATTCGATAACAAATGACGAAAACGGACGGATCTATCAGGTTTTTACTACATATGAACACTTTTCACATTCTCCCGTGCAACGCGGCTGCTAGTCCTCCTTTCATGCAAAATCTTAAGGTCCTAGGTCATGTCCAAGCCACCAAAGCAGGCCAAAAAGTGAATAATCGACAACTAAAACTTCAATTGTACTACTTCTTACTGGCTATTACTTCAACATAGAAGCTTCTTCTGTGTTCTACTATGGTGCTTTTAGTGTTTCCGCATACCGCAGCACGCGACATAGCTTTGCAGACGATAAATGTAACCGTTTCAGAGAGAAGAGCGGCCAATGTGACGATCTGGCTTTAAGTCGATTCGATAACAAATGACGAAAACGGACGGATTTCTCAGGTTTTTACTACAAATGAACACTTTTCACTTTCTCCCATGCAACGCGGCTGCTAGTCCTCCTTTCATGCAAAATCTTAAGGTCCTATGTCATGTCCAAGCCACCAAAGCAGGCTAAAAAGTGAATAATCGACAACTAAAACTTCAATTGTACTACTTCTTACTGGCTATTACTTCAACATAGAAGCTTCTTCTGTGTTCTACTATGGTGCTTTTAGTGTTTCCGCATACCGCAGCACGCGACATAGCTTTGCAGACGATAAATGTAACCGTTTCAGAGAGAAGAGCGGCCAATGTGACGATCTGGCTTTAAGTCGATTCGATAACAAATGACGAAAACGGACGGATTTCTCAGGTTTTTACTACATATGAACACTTTTCACATTCTCCCTTGCAACGCAGCTGCAAGTCCTCCTTTCACGCAAAATCTTAAGGTCCTAGGTGATGTCCAAGCCACCAAAGCCGGCTAAAAAGTGAATAATCGACAACTAAAACTTGAATTGTACTACTTCTTACTGGCTATTGCTTCAACTTAGAAGCTTCTTCTGTGCTCTACTATGGTGCTATCAGTGTCTCCGCATACCGCAGCACGCGACATAGCTTTGCAGACGATAAATGTAAGCGTCTCAGAGAGAAGAACGGCCAATGTGACGATCTGGCTTTAAGTCGATTTGATAGCAAATGACGAAAACGGACGGATTTCTCAGGTTTTTACTACATATGAACACTTTTCACGTTCTCCCTTGCAACGCGGGTGCAAGTCCTGCTTTCATGCAAAATCTTAAGGTCCTAGGTGATGTCCAAGCCACCAAAGCCGGCTAAAAAGTGAATAATCGATAACTAAAACTTGAATTGTACTACTTCTTACTGGCTATTACTTCAACTTAGAAGCTTCTTCTGTGTTCTACTATGGTACTTTTTGTGTCTCCGCATACCGCAGCACGTGACATAGCTTTGCAGACGATAAATGTAACCGTCTCAGAGAGAAAAGCAGCCAATGTGACGATCTGTCTTTAAATCGATTAGATAACAAATGACGAAAGCGGACGGATTTCTCAGGTTTTTACTACATAGGAACACTTTTCACATTCTCGCGGGCAACGCGGCTGCTACTCCTCCTTTCATGCAAAATCTTAAGGTCCTAGGTCATGTCCAAGCCACCAAAGCCGGCTAAAAAGTGATTAATCGACAACTAAAACTTGAATTGTACTACTTCTTACCGGCTATTACTTCAAATTAGATGCTTCTTCAGTGTTCTACTATGGTGCTTTTAGTGTTTCGGTATACTGCAGCACGTGACATAGCTTTGCAGACGATAAATGTAACCGTCTCAGAGAGAAAAGCGGCCAATGTGACGATCTGTCTTTAAGTCGATTCGATAACAAATGACGAAAGCGGACGGATTTCTCAGGTTTTTACTACATATGAACACTTTTCACATTCTCGCGGGCAACGCGGCTGCTACTCCTCCTTTCATGCAAAATCTTAAGGTCCTAGGTCATGTCCAAGCCACCAAAGCCGGCTAAAAAGTGATTAATCGACAACTAAAACTTGAATTGTACTACTTCTTACCGGCTATTACTTCAAATTAGAAGCTTCTTCTGTGTTCTACTATGGTTCTTTTAGTGTTTCCGCATACCGCAGCACGCGACATAGCTTTGCAGACGATAAATGTAACCGTTTCAGAGAGAAGAGCGGCCAATGTGACGAACTGGCTTTAAGTCGATTCGATAACAAATGACGAAAACGGACGGATTTCTCAGGTTTTTACTACATATGAACACTTTTCACTTTCTCCCATGCAACGCGGCTGCTAGTCCTCATTTCATGCAAAATCTTAAGGTCCTAGGTCATGTCCAAGCCACCAAAGCAGGCTAAAAAGTGAATAATCGACAACTAAAACTTCAATTGTACTACTTCTTACTGGCTATTACTTCAACATAGAAGCTTCTTCTGTATTCTACTATGGTGCTTTTAGTGTTTCCGCATACCGCAGCACGCGACATAGCTTTGCAGACGATAAATGTTACCGTTTCAGAGAGAAGAGCGGCCAATGTGACGATCTGGCTTTAAGTCGATTCGATAACAAATGACGAAAACGGACGGATTTCTCAGGTTTTTACTACATATGAACACTTTTCACATTCTCCCTTGCAACGCGGCTGCAAGTCCTCCTTTCACGCAAAATCTTAAGGTCCTAGGTGATGTCCAAGCCACCAAAGCCGGCTAAAAAGTGAATAATCGACAACTAAAACTTGAATTGTACTACTTCTTACTGGCTATTGCTTCAACTTAGAAGCTTCTTCTGTGCTCTACTATGGTGCTATTAGTGTCTCCGCATACCGCAGCACGCGACATAGCTTTGCAGACGATAAATGTAACCGTCTCAGAGAGAAGAACGGCCAATGTGACGATCTGGCTTTGTCGATTCGATAACTAATGACGAAAACCTACGGATTTCTCAGGTTTTTACTACATATGAACACTTTTCACATTCTCCCGTGCAGCGCGGCTGCTAGTCCTCCTTTCATGCAAAATCTTAAGGTCCTAGGTCATGTCCAAGCCACCAAAGCCGGCTAAAGAGTGAATAATCGACAACTAAAACTTGAAGTGAACTACTTCTTACTGGCTTTTACTTCAACTTAGAAGCATCTTCTGTGTTCTACTATCGTGCTTTTAGTGTCTCCGGATACCGCAGCACGCGACATAGCTTTGCAGACGATAAATGTAACCGTCTCAGAGAGAAGAGCGACCAATGTGACGATCTGGCTTTAAGTCGATTCAATAACAAAGACGAAACCGGACGGATTTCTCAGGTTTTTACTACATATGAACACTTTTCACATTCTCGCGGGTAACGCGGCTGCTACTCCTCCTTTCATGCAAAATCTTAAGGTCCTAGGTCATGTCCAAGCCACCAAAGCCGGCTAAAAAGTGATTAATCGACAACTAAAACTTGAATTGTACTACTTCTTACTGGCTATTACTTCAAATTAGAAGCTTCTTCTGTGTTCTACTATGGTGCTTTTAGTGTTTTGGTATACTGCAGCACGCGACATAGCTTTGCAGACGATAAATGTAACCGTTTCAGAGAGAAGAACGGCCAATGTGACGATCTGGCTTGAAGTCGATTCGATAACAAATGACGAAAACGGACGGATCTATCAGGTTTTTACTACATATGAACACTTTTCACATTCTCCCGTTCAACGCGGCTGCTAGTCCTCCTTTCATGCAAAATCTTAAGGTCCTAGGTCATGTCCAAGCCACCAAAGCAGGCCAAAAAGTGAATAATCGACAACTAAAACTTCAATTGTACTACTTCTTACTGGCTATTACTTCAACATAGAAGCTTCTTCTGTGTTCTACTATGGTGCTTTTAGTGTTTCCGCATACCTCAGCATGCGACATAGCTTTGCAGACTATAAATGTAACCGTTTCAGAGAGAAGAGCGGCCAATGTGACGAACTGGCTTTAAGTCGATTCGATAACAAATGACGAAAACGGACGGATTTCTCAGGTTTTTACTACATATGAACACTTTTCACTTTCTCCCATGCAACGCGGCTGCTAGTCCTCCTTTCATGCAAAATCTTAAGGTCCTAGGTCATGTCCAAGCCACCAAAGCAGGCTAAAAAGTGAATAATCGACAACTAAAACTTCAATTGTACTACTTCTTACTGGCTATTACTTCAACATAGAAGCTTCTTCTGTGTTCTACTATGGTGCTTTTAGTGTTTCCGCATACCGCAGCACGCGACATAGCTTTGCAGACGATAAATGTAACCGTTTCAGAGAGAAGAGCGGCCAATGTGACGATCTGGCTTTAAGTCGATTCGATAACAAATGACGAAAACGGACGGATTTCTCAGGTTTTTACTACAAATGAACACTTTTCACTTTCTCCCATGCAACGCGGCTGCTAGTCCTCCTTTCATGCAAAATCTTAAGGTCCTATGTCATGTCCAAGCCACCAAAGCAGGCTAAAAAGTGAATAATCGACAACTAAAACTTCAATTGTACTACTTCTTACTGGCAATTACTTCAACATAGAAGCTTCTTCTGTGTTCTACTATGGTGCTTTTAGTGTTTCCGCATACCGCAGCACGCGACATAGCTTTGCAGACGATAAATGTAACCGTTTCAGAGAGAAGAGCGGCCAATGTGACGATCTGGCTTTAAGTCGATTCGATAACAAATGACGAAAACGGACGGATTTCTCAGGTTTTTACTACATATGAACACTTTTCACATTCTCCCTTGCAACGCGGCTGCAAGTCCTCCTTTCACGCAAAATCTTAAGGTCCTAGGTGATGTCCAAGCCACCAAAGCCGGCTAAAAAGTGAATAATCGACAACTAAAACTTGAATTGTACTACTTCTTACTGGCTATTGCTTCAACTTAGAAGCTTCTTCTGTGCTCTACTATGGTGCTATCAGTGTCTCCGCATACCGCAGCACGCGACATAGCTTTGCAGACGATAAATGTAACCGTCTCAGAGAGAAGAACGGCCAATGTGACGATCTGGCTTTAAGTCGATTCGATAGCAAATGACGAAAACGGACGGATTTCTCAGGTTTTTACTACATATGAACACTTTTCACGTTCTCCCTTGCAACGCGGGAACAAGTCCTCCTTTCATGCAAAATCTTAAGGTCCTAGGTGATGTCCAAGCCACCAAAGCCGGCTAAAAAGTGAATAATCGACAACTAAAACTTGAATTGTACTACTTCTTACTGGCTATTACTTCAAATTAGAAGCTTCTTCTGTGTTCTACTATGGTGCTTTTAGTGTTTTGGTATACTGCAGCAAGCGACATAGCTTTGCAGACGAGAAATGTAACCGTTTCAGAGAGAAGAACGGCCAATGTGACGATCTGGCTTTAAGTCGATTCGATAACAAATGACGAAAACGGACGGATCTATCAGGTTTTTACTACATATGAACACTTTTCACATTCTCCCGTGCAACGCGGCTGCTAGTCCTCCTTTCATGCAAAATCTTAAGGTCCTAGGTCATGTCCAAGCCACCAAAGCAGGCCAAAAAGTGAATAATCGACAACTAAAACTTCAATTGTACTACTTCTTACTGGCTATTACTTCAACATAGAAGCTTCTTCTGTGTTCTACTATGGTGCTTTTAGTGTTTCCGCATACCGCAGCACGCGACATAGCTTTGCAGACTATAAATGTAACCGTTTCAGAGAGAAGAGCGGCCAATGTGACGAACTGGCTTTAAGTCGATTCGATAACAAATGACGAAAACGGACGGATTTCTCAGGTTTTTACTACATATGAACACTTTTCACTTTCTCCCATGCAACGCGGCTGCTAGTCCTCCTTTCATGCAAAATCTTAAGGTCCTAGGTCATGTCCAAGCCACCAAAGCAGGCTAAAGAGTGAATAATCGACAACTAAAACTTCAATTGTACTACTCCTTACTGGCTATTACTTCAACATAGAAGCTTCTTCTGTGTTCTACTATGGTGCTTTTAGTGTTTCCGCATACCGCAGCACGCGACATAGCTTTGCAGACGATAAATGTAACCGTTTCAGAGAGAAGAACGGCCAATGTGACGATCTGGCTTTAAGTCGATTCGATAACAAATGACGAAAACGGACGGATTTCTCAGGTTTTTACTACATATGAACACTTTTCACATTCTCCCTTGCAACGCGGCTGCAAGTCTTCCTTTCACGCAAAATCTTAAGGTCCTTGGTGATGTCCAAGCCACCAAAGCCGGCTAAAAAGTGAATAATCGACAACTAAAACTTGAATTGTACTACTTTTTACTGGCTATTGCTTCAACTTAGAAGCTTCTTCTGTGCTCTACTATGGTGCTATTAGTGTCTCCGCATACCGCAGCACGCGACATAGCTTTGCAGACGATAAATGTAACCGTCTCAGAGAGAAGAACGGCCAATGTGACGATCTAGCTTTAAGTCGATTCGATAACAAATGACGAAAACGGACGGATCTATCAGGTTTTTACTACATATGAACACTTTTCACATTCTCCCATGCAACGCGGCTGCTAGTCCTCCTTTCATGCAACATCTTAAGGTCCTAGGTCATGTCCAAGCCACCATAGCCGGCTAAAAAGTGAATAATCGAAAACTAAAACTTGATTTGTACTACTTCTTACTGGCTTTTACTTCAAATTAGAAGCTTCTTCTTTGTTCTACTATGGTGCTTTCAGTGTTTCGGTATACTGCAGCACGCGACATAGCTTTGCAGACGATAAATGTAACCGTTTCAGAGAGAAGAACGGCCAATGTGACGATCTGGCTTTAAGTCGATTCGATAACGAATGACGAAAACGGACGGATTTATCAGGTTTTTACTACATATGAACACTTTTCACATTCTCCCGTGCAACGCGGCTGCTAGTCCTCCTTTGATGCAAAATCTTAAGGTCCTAGGTCATGCACAAGCCACCAAAGCCGGCTAAAAAGTGAATAATCGACAACTAAAACTTGAATTGTACTACTTCTTACTGGCTATTGCTTCAACTTAGAAGCTTCTTCTGTGTTCTACTATGGTGCTTTTAGTGTCTCCGCATACCGCAGCACGCGACATAGCTTTGCAGACGATAAATGTAACCGTCTCAGAGAGAAAAGCGGCCAATGTGACGATCTGGCTTTAAGTCGATTCGATAACAAATGACGAAAACGGACTCATTTCTCAGGTTTTTACTACATATGAACACTTTTCACATTCTCCCATGCAACGCGGCTGCTAGTCCTCCTTTCATGCATCATCTTAAAGTCCTAGGTCATGTCCAATCCACCAAAGCCGGCTAAAAAATGAATAATCGACAACTAAAACTTGAATTGTACTACTTCTTACTGGCTATTACTTCAACATAGAAGCTTCTTCTGTGTTCTACTATGGTGCTTTTAGTGTTTCCGCATACCGCAGCACGCGACATAGCTTTGCAGACGATAAATGTAACCGTTTCAGAGAGAAGAGCGGCCAATGTGACGATCTGGCTTTAAGTCGATTCGATAACAAATGACGAAAACGGACGGATTTCTCAGGTTTTTACTACATATGAACACTTTTCACATTCTCCCTTGCAACGTGGGTGCAAGTCCTCCTTTCATGCAAAATCTTAAGGTCCTAGGTGATGTCCAAGCCACCAAAGCCGGCTAAAAAGTGAATAATCGATAACTAAAACTTGAATTGCACTACTTCTTACTGGCTATTGCTTCAACTTAGAAGCTTCTTCTGTGTTCTACTATGGTGCTTTTAGTGGCTCCGCATACCGCAGCACGTGACATAGCTTTGCAGACGATAAATGTAACCGTCTCAGAGAGAAAAGCGGCCAATGTGACGATCTGTCTTTAAGACGATTCGATAACAAATGACGAAAGCGGACGGATTTCTCAGGTTTTTACTACATATGAACACTTTTCACATTCTCGCGGGCAACGCGGCTGCTACTCCTCCTTTCATGCAAAATCTTAAGGTCCTAGGTCATGTCCAAGCCACCAAAGCCGGCTAAAAAGTGAATAATCGACAACTAAAACTTGAATTGTACTACTTCTTACTGGCCATTACTTCAACATAGAAGCTTCTTCTGTGTTCTACTATGGTGCTTTTAGTCTTTCGGTATACTGCAGCGCGCGACATAGCTTTGCAGACGATAAATGTAACCGTTTCAGAGAGAAGAACGGCCAATGTGACGATCTGGCTTTAAGTCGATTCGATAACAAATGACGAGAACCGTCGGATTTATCAGGTTTTTACTACATATGAACACTTTTCACATTCTCCCGTGCAACGCGGCTGCTAGTCCTCCTTTCATGCAAAATCTTAAGGTCCTAGGTCATGTCCAAGCCACCAAAGCAGGCTAAAAAGTGAATAATCGACAACTAAAACTTCAATTGTACTACTTCTTACTGGCTATTACTTCAACTTAGAAGCTTCTTCTGTGTTCTACTATGGTGCTTTTAGTGTTTCCGCATACCGCAGCACGCGACATAGCTTTGCAGACTATAAATGTAACCGTTTCAGAGAGAAGAGCGGCCAATGTGACGAACTGGCTTTAAGTGGATTCGATAACAAATGACGAAAACGGACGGATTTCTCAGGTTTTTACTACATATGAACACTTTTCACTTTCTCCCATGCAACGCGGCTGCTAGTCCTCCTTTCATGCAAAATCTTAAGGTCCTAGGTCATGTCCAAGCCACCAAAGCAGGCTAAAAAGTGAATAATCGACAACTAAAACTTCAATTGTACTACTCCTTACTTGCTATTACTTCAACATAGAAGCTTCTTCTGTGTTCTACTATGGTGCTTTTAGTGTTTCCGCATACCGCAGCAAGCGACATAGCTTTGCAGACGATAAATGTAACCGTTTCAGAGAGAAGAGCGGCCAATGTGGCGATCTGGCTTTAAGTCGATTCGATAACAAATGACGAAAACGGACGGATTTCTCAGGTTTTTACTACATATGAACACTTTTCACATTCTCGCTTGCAACGCGGCTGCAAGTCCTCCTTTCACGCAAAATCTTAAGGTCCTAGGTGATGTCCAAGCCACCAAAGCCGGCTAAAAAGTGAATAATCGACAACTAAAACTTGAATTGTACTACTTCTTACTGGCTATTGCTTCAACTTAGAAGCTTCTTCTGTGCTCTACTATGGTGCTATCAGTGTCTCCGCATACCGCAGCACGCGACATAGCTTTGCAGACGATAAATGTAACCGTCTCAGAGAGAAGAACGGCCAATGTGACGATCTGGCTTTAAGTCGATTCGATAGCAAATGACGAAAACGGACGGATTTCTCAGGTTTTTACTACATATGAACACTTTTCACATTCTCCCTTGCAACGCGGGTGCAAGTCCTCCTTTCATGCAAAATCTTAAGGTCCTAGGTGATGTCCAAGCCACCAAAGCAGGCTAAAAAGTGAATAATCGACAACTAAAACTTCTATTGTACTACTTCTTACTGGGTATTGCTTCAACTTAGAAGCTTCTTCTGTGCTCTACTATGGTACTTTTAGTGTCTCCGCATACCGCAGCACGTGACATAGCTTTGCAGACGATAAATGTAACCGTCTCAGAGAGAAAAGCGGCCAATGTGACGATCTGTCTTTAAGACGATTCGATAACAAATGACGAAAGCGGACGGATTTCTCAGGTTTTTACTACATATGAACACTTTTCACATTCTCCCATGCAACGCGGCAGCTAGTCCTCCTTTCATGCAACATCTTAAGGTCCTAGGTCATGTCCAAGCCACCATAGCCGGCTAAAAAGTGAATAATCGAAAACTAAAACTTGATTTGTACTACTTCTTACTGGCTTTTACTTCAAATTAGAAGCTTCTTCTTCGTTCTACTATGGTGCTTTCAGTGTTTCGGTATACTGCAGCACGCGACATAGCTTTGCAGACGATAAATGTAACCGTTTCAGAGAGAAGAACGGCCAATGTGACGATCTGGCTTTAAGTCGATTCGATAACGAATGACGAAAACGGACGGATTTATCAGGTTTTTACTACATATGAACACTTTTCACATTCTCCCGTGCAACGCGGCTGCTAGTCCTCCTTTGATGCAAAATCTTAAGGTCCTAGGTCATGCAAAAGCCACCAAAGCCGGCTAAAAAGTGAATAATCGACAACTAAAACTTGAATTGTACTACTTCTTACTGGCTATTGCTTCAACTTAGAAGCTTCTTCTGTGTTCTACTATGGTGCTTTTAGTGTCTCCGCATACCGCAGCACGCGACATAGCTTTGCAGACGATAAATGTAACCGTCTCAGAGAGAAAAGCGGCCAATGTGACGATCTGGCTTTAAGTCGATTCGATAACAAATGACGAAAACGGACGGATTTCTCAGGTTTTTACTACATATGAACACTTTTCACATTCTCCCATGCAACGCGGCTGCTAGTCCTCCTTTCATGCAACATCTTAAAGTCCTAGGTCATGTCCAATCCACCAAAGCCGGCTAAAAAGTGAATAATCGACAACTAAAACTTGAATTGTACTACTTCTTACTGGCTATTACTTCAACATAGAAGTTTCTTCTGTGTTCTACTATGGTGCTTTTAGTGTTTCCGCATACCGCAGCACGCGACATAGCTTTGCAGACGATAAATGTAACCGTTTCAGAGAGAAGAGCGGCCAATGTGACGATCTGGCTTTAAGTCGATTCGATAACAAATGTTGAAAACGGACGGATTTCTCAGGTTTTTACTACATATGAACACTTTTCACATTCTCCCTTGCAACGTGGGTGCAAGACCTCCTTTCATGCAAAATCTTAAGGTCCTAGGTGATGTCCAAGCCACCAAAGCCGGCTAAAAAGTGAATAATCGATAACTAAAACTTGAATTGCACTACTTCTTACTGGCTATTGCTTCAACTTAGAAGCTTCTTCTGTGTTCTACTATGGTGCTTTTAGTGTCTCCGCATACCGCAGCACGTGACATAGCTTTGCAGACGATAAATGTAACCGTCTCAGAGAGAAAAGCGGCCAATGTGACGATCTGTCTTTAAGACGATTCGATAACAAATGACGAAAGCGGACGGATTTCTCAGGTTTTTACTACATATGAACACTTTTCACATTCTCGCGGGCAACGCGGCTGCTACTCCTCCTTTCATGCAAAATCTTAAGGTCCTAGGTCATGTCCAAGCCACCAAAGCCGGCTAAAAAGTGAATAATCGACAACTAAAACTTGAATTGTACTACTTCTTACTGGCTATTACTTCAAATTAGAAGCTTCTTCAGTGTTCTACTATGGTGCTTTTAGTGTTTCGGTTTACTGCAGCGCGCGACATAGCTTTGCAGACGAAAAATGTAACCGTTTCAGAGAGAAGAACGGCCAATGTGACGATCTTGCTTTAAGTCGATTCGATAACAAATGACGAGGACGGACGGATTTATCAGTTTTTTACTACATATGAACACTTTTCACATTCTCCCGTGCAACGCGGCTGCTAGTCCTCCTTTCATGCAAAATCTTAAGGTCCTAGGTCATGTCCAAGCCACCAAAGCAGGCTAAAAAGTGAATAATCGACAACTAAAACTTCAATTGTACTACTTCTTACTGGCCATTACTTCAACATAGAAGCTTCTTCTGTGTTCTACTATGGTGCTTTTAGTGTTTCCGCATACCGCAGCACGCGACATAGCTTTGCAGACGATAAATGTAACCGTTTCACAGAGAAGAGCGGCCAATGTGACGATCTGGCTTTAAGTCGATTCGATAACAAATGACGAAAACGGACGGATTTCTCAGGTTTTTACTACATATGAACACTTTTCACATTCTCCCTTGCAACGTGGGTGCAAGTCCTCCTTTCATGCAAAATCTTAAGGTCCTAGGTGATGTCCAAGCCACCAAAGCCGGCTAAAAAGTGAATAATCGATAACTAAAACTTGAATTGCACTACTTCTTACTGGCTATTGCATCAACTTAGAAGCTTCTTCTGTGTTCTACTATGGTGCTTTTAGTGTCTCCGCATACCGCCGCACGTGACATAGCTTTGCAGACGATAAATGTAACCGTCTCAGAGAGAAAAGCGGCCAATGTGACGATCTGTCTTTAAGACGATTCGATAACAAATGACGAAAGCGGACGGATTTCTCAGGTTTTTACTACATATGAACACTTTTCACATTCTCGCGGGCAACGCGGCTGCTACTCCTCCTTTCATGCAAAATCTTAAGGTCCTAGGTCATGTCCAAGCCACCAAAGCCGGCTAAAAAGTGAATAATCGACAACTAAAACTTGAATTGTACTACTTCTTACTGGCTATTACTTCAAATTAGAAGCTTCTTCAGTGTTCTACTATGGTGCTTTTAGTGTTTCGGTATACTGCAGCGCGCGACATAGCTTTGCAGACGAAAAATGTAACCGTTTCAGAGAGAAGAACGGCCAATGTGACGATCTGGCTTTAAGTCGATTCGATAACAAATGACGAGAACGGACGGATTTATCAGGTTTTTACTACATATGAACACTTTTCACATTCTCCCGTGCAACGCGGCTGGTAGTCCACCTTTCATGCAAAATCTTAAGGTCCTAGGTCATGTCCAAGCCACCAAAGCAGGCTAAAAAGTGAATAATCGACAACTAAAACTTCAATTGTACTACTTCTTACTGGCCATTACTTCAACATAGAAGCTTCTTCTGTGTTCTACTATGGTGCTTTTAGTGTTTCCGCATACCGCAGCACGCGACATAGCTTTGCAGACGATAAATGTAACCGTTTCAGAGAGAAGAGCGGCCAATGTGACGAACTGGCTTTAAATCGATTCGATAACAAATGACGAAAACGGACGGATTTCTGAGGTTATTACTACATATGAACACTTTTCACTTTCTCCCATGCAACGCGGCTGCTAGTCCTCCTTTCATGCAACATCTTAAGGTCCTAGGTCATGTCCAAGCCACCAAAGCAGGCTAAAAAGTGAATAATCGGCAACTAAAACTTCAATTGTACTACTTCTTACTGGCTATTACTTCAACATAGAAGCTTCATCTGTGTTCTACTATGGTGCTTTTAGTGTTTCCGCATACCGCAGCACGCGACATAGCTTTGCAGACGATAAATGTAACCGTTTCAGAGAGAAGAGCGGCCAATGTGACGATCTGGCTTTAAGTCGATTCGATAACAAATGACGAAAACGGACGGATTTCTCAGGTTTTTACTATATATGAACACTTTTCACATTCTCCCTTGCAACGCGGCTGCAAGTCCTCCTTTCACGCAAAATCTTAAGGTCCTAGGTGATGTCCAAGCCACAAAAGCCGGCTAAAAAGTGAATAATCGACAACTAAAACTTGAATTGTACTACTTCTTACTGGCTATTGCTTCAACTTAGAAGCTTCTTCTGTGCTCTACTATGGTGCTTTTAGTGTCTCCGCATACCGCAGCACGCGACATAGCTTTGCAGACGATAAATGTAACCGTCTCAGAGAGAAGAACGGCCAATGTGACGTTCTGGCTTTAAGACGATTCGATAACAAATGACGAAAACGGACGGATTTCTCAGGTTTTTACTACATATGAACACTTTTCACATTCTCCCATGCAACGCGGCTGCTAGTCCTCCTTTCATGCAACATCTTAAGGTCCTAGGTCATGTCCAAGCCACCAAAGCCGGCTAAAAAGTGAATAATCGAAAACTAAGACTTGAATTGTACTACTTCTTACTGGCTATTACTTCAAATTAGAAGCTTCTTCTGTGTTCTACTATGGTGCTTTTAGTGTTTCGGTATACTGCAGCACGCGACATAGCTTTGCAGACGATAAATGTAACCGTTTCAGAGAGAAGAACGGCCAATGTGACGATCTGGCTTTAAGTCGATTCGATAACGAATGACGAAAACGGACGGATTTATCAGGTTTTTTCTACATATGAACACTTTTCAGTGTCTCCGCATACCGCAGCACGCGACATAGCTTTGCATACGATAAATGTAACCGTCTCAGAGAGAAAAGCGGCCAATGTGACGATCTGACTTTAAGTCGATTCGATAACAAGTGACGAAAGCGGACGGATTTCTCAGGTTTTTACTACATATGAACACTTTTCACATTCTCGCGGGCAACGCTGCTGCTACTCCTCCTTTCATGCAAAATCTTAAGGTCCTAGGTCATGTCCAAGCCACCAAAGACGGCTAAAAAGTGAATAATCGATAACTAAAACTTGAATTGTACTACTTCTTACTGGCTATTACTTCAACTTAGAAGCTTCTTCTGTGCTCTACTATGGTGCTTTTAGTGTCTCCGCATACCACAGCACGCGACATAGCTTTGCAGACGATAAATGTAACCGTCTCAGAGAGAAAAGCGGCCAATGTGACGATCTGGCTTTAAGTCGATTCGATAACAAATGACGAAAACGGACTGATTTCTCAGGTTTTTACTACATATGAACACTTTTCACATTCTCCCATGCAACGCGGCTGCTACTCCTCCTTTCATGCAACATCTTAAAGTCCTAGGTCATGTCCAATCCACCAAAGCCGGCTAAAAAGTGAATAATCGAAAACTAAAACTTGAATTGTACTACTTCTTACTGGCTATTACTTCAAATTAGAAGCTTCTTCTGTGTTCTACTATGGTGCTTTTAGTGTTTCGGTATACTGCAGCAGGCGACATAGCTTTGCAGACGATAAATGTAACCGTTTCAGAGAGAAGAACGGCCAATGTGACGATCTGGCTTTTAGTCGATTCGATAACAAATGACGAAAACGGACGGATTTATCAGGTTTTTACTACATATGAACACTTTTCACATTATCCCGTGCAACGCGGCTGCTAGTCCTCCTTTCATGCAAAATCTTAAGGTCCTAGGTCATGTCCAAGCCACCAAAGCAGGCTAAAAAGTGAATAATCGACAACTAAAACTTCAATTGTACTACTTCTTACTGGCTATTACTTCAACATATAAGCTTCATCTGTGTTCTACTATGGTGCTTTTAGTGTTTCCGCATACCGCAGCACGCGACATAGCTTTGCAGACTATAAATGTAACCGTTTCAGAGAGAAGAGCGGCCAATGTGACGAACTGGCTTTAAGTCGATTCGATAACAAATGACGAAAGCGGACGGATTTCTCAGGTTTTTACTACATATGAACACTTTTCACTTTCTCCCATGCAACGCGGCTGCTAGTCCTCCTTTCATGCAAAATCGTAAGGTCCTAGGTCATGTCCAAGCCACCAAAGCAGGCTAAAAAGTGAATAATCGACAACTAAAACTTCAATTGTACTACTTCTTACTGGCAATTACTTCAACATAGAAGCTTCTTCTGTGTTCTACTATGGTGCTTTTAGTGTTTCCGCATACCGCAGCACGCGACATAGCTTTGCAGACGATAAATGTAACCGTCTCAGAGAGAAAAGCGGCCAATGTGACGATCTGTCTTTAAGGCGATTCGATAACAAATGACGAAAGCGGACGGATTTCTCACGTTTTTACTACATATGAACACTTTTCACAATCTCGTGGGCAACGCGGCTGCTACTCCTCCTTTCATGCAAAATCTTAAGGTCCTAGGTCATGTCCAAGCCACCAAAGCCGGCTAAAAAGTGAATAATCGACAACTAAAACTTGAATTGTACTACTTCTTACTGGCTATTACTTCAAATTAGAAGCTTCTTCTGTGTTCTACTATGGTGCTTTTAGTGTTTCGGTATACTGCAGCGCGCGACATAGCTTTGCAGACGATAAATGTAACCGTTTCAGAGAGAAGAACGGCCAATGTGACGATCTGGCTTTAAGTCGATTCGATAACAAATGACGAGAACGGACGGATTTATCAGGTTTTTACTACATATGAACACTTTTCACATTCTCCCGTGCAACGCGGCTGCTAGTCCTCCTTTCATGCAAAATCTTAAGGACCTAGGTCATGTCCAAGCCACCAAAGCAGGCTAAAAAGTGAATAATCGACAACTAAAACTTCAATTGTACTACTTCTTACTGGCTATTACTTCAACATAGAAGCTTCTTCTGTGTTCTACTATGGTGCTTTTAGTGTTTCCGCATACCGCAGCACGCGACATAGCTTTGCAGACGATAAATGTAACCGTTTCAGAGAGAAGAGCGGCCAATGTGACGAACTGGCTTTAAGTCGATTCGATAACAAATGTCGAAAACGGACGGATTTCTCAGGTTTTTACTACATATGAACACTTTTCACTTTCTCCCATGCAACGCGGCTGCTAGTCCTCCTTTCATGCAACATCTTAAGGTCCTAGGTCATGTCCAAGCCACCAAAGCAGGCTAAAAAGTGAATAATCGGCAACTAAAACTTCAATTGTACTACTTCTTACTGGCTATTACTTCAACATAGAAGCTTCATCTGTGTTCTACTATGGTGCTTTTAGTGTTTCCGCATATCGCAGCACGCGACATAGCTTTGCAGACGATAAATGTAACCGTTTCAGAGAGAAGAGCAGCCAATGTGACGATCTGGCTTTAAGTCGATTCGATAACAAATGACGAAAACGGACGGATTTCTCAGGTTTTTACTATATATGAACACTTTTCACATTCTCCCTTGCAACGCGGCTGCAAGTCCTCCTTTCACGCAAAATCTTAAGGTCCTAGGTGATGTCCAAGCCACCAAAGCCGGCTAAAAAGTGAATAATCGACAACTAAAACTTGAATTTTACTACTTCTTACTGGCTATTGCTTCAACTTAGAAGCTTCTTCTGTGCTCTACTATGGTGCTTTTAGTGTCTCCGCATACCGCAGCACGCGACATAGCTTTGCAGACGATAAATGTAACCGTCTCAGAGAGAAGAACGGCCAATGTGACGATCTGGCTTTAAGACGATTCGATAACAAATGACGAAAACGGACGGATTTCTCAGGTTTTTACTACATATGAACACTTTTCACATTCTCCCATGCAACGCGGCTGCTACTCCTCCTTTCATGCAACATCTTAAAGTCCTAGGTCATGTCCAATCCACCAAAGCCGGCTAAAAAGTGAATAATCGAAAACTAAAACTTGAATTGTACTACTTCTTACTGGCTATTACTTCAACTTAGAAGCTTCTTCTGTGCTCTACTATGGTGCTTTTAGTGTCTCCGCATACCGCAGCACGCGACATAGCTTTGCAGACGATAAATGTAACCGTCTCAGAGAGAAGAACGGCCAATGTGACGATCTGGCTTTAAGTCGATTCGATAACGAATGACGAAAACGGACGGATTTATCAGGTTTTTTCTACATATGAACACTTTTCAGTGTCTCCGCATACCGCAGCACGCGACATAGCTTTGCATACGATAAATGTAACCGTCTCAGAGAGAAAAGCGGCCAATGTGACGATCTGACTTTAAGTCGATTCGATAACAAGTGACGAAAGCGGACGGATTTCTCAGGTTTTTACTACATATGAACACTTTTCACATTCTCGCGGGCAACGCTGCTGCTACTCCTCCTTTCATGCAAAATCTTAAGGTCCTAGGTCATGTCCAAGCCACCAAAGACGGCTAAAAAGTGAATAATCGATAACTAAAACTTGAATTGTACTACTTCTTACTGGCTATTACTTCAACTTAGAAGCTTCTTCTGTGCTCTACTATGGTGCTTTTAGTGTCTCCGCATACCGCAGCACGCGACATAGCGTTGCAGACGATAAATGTAACCGTCTCAGAGAGAAAAGCGGCCAATGTGACGATCTGGCTTTAAGTCGATTCGATAACAAATGACGAAAACGGACTGATTTCTGAGGTTTTTACTACATATGAACACTTTTCACATTCTCCCATGCAACGCGGCTGCTACTCCTCCTTTCATGCAACATCTTAAAGTCCTAGGTCATGTCCAATCCACCAAAGCCGGCTAAAAAGTGAATAATCGAAAACTAAAACTTGAATTGTACTACTTCTTACTGGCTATTACTTCAAATTAGAAGCTTCTTCTGTGTTCTACTATGGTGCTTTTAGTGTTTCCGCATACCGCAGCACGCGACATAGCTTTGCAGACGATAAATGTAACCGTTTCAGAGAGAAGAGCGGCCAATGTGACGAACTGGCTTTAAGTCGATTCGATAACAAATGACGAAAACGGACGGATTTCTCAGGTTTTTACTACATATGAACACTTTTCACTTTCTCCCATGCAACGCGGCTGCTAGTCCTCCTTTCATGCAAAATCTTAAGGTCCTAGGTCATGTCCAAGCCACCAAAGCAGGCTAAAAAGTGAATAATCGACAACTAAAACTTCAATTGTACTACTTCTTACTGGCTATTACTTCAACATAGAAGCTTCTTCTGTGTTCTACTATGGTGCTTTTAGTGTTTCCGCATACCACAGCACGCGACATAGCTTTGCAGACGATAAATGTAACCGTCTCAGAGAGAAAAGCGGCCAATGTGACGATCTGTCTTTAAGGCGATTCGATAACAAATGACGAAAGCGGACGGATTTCTCACGTTTTTACTACATATGAACACTTTTCACAATCTCGTGGGCAACGCGGCTGCTACTCCTCCTTTCATGCAAAATCTTAAGGTCCTAGGTCATGTCCAAGCCACCAAAGCCGGCTAAAAAGTGTATAATCGACAACTAAAACTTGAATTGTACTACTCCTTACTGGCTATTACTTCAAATTAGAAGCTTCTTCTGTGTTCTACTATGGTGCATTTAGTGTTTCGGTATACTGCAGCACGCGACATAGCTTTGCAGACGATAAATGTAACCGTTTCAGAGAGAAGAACGGCCAATGTGACGATCTGGCTTTAAGTCGATTCGATAACAAATGACGAAAACGGACGGATTTATCAGGTTTTTACTACATATGAACACTTTTCACATTCTCCCGTGCAACGCGGCTGCTAGTCCTCCTTTCATGCAAAATCTTAAGGTCCTAGGTCATGTCCAAGCCACTAAAGCAGGCTAAAAAGTGAATAATCGACAACTAAAACTTCAATTGTACTACTTCTTACTGGCTATTACTTCAACATAGAAGCTTCTTCTGTGTTCTACTATGGTACTTTTAGTGTTTCCGCATACCGCAGCACGCGACATAGCTTTGCAGACGATAAATGTAACCGTTTCAGAGAGAAGAGCAGCCAATGTGACGAACTGGCTTTAAGTCGATTCGATAACAAATGACGAAAACGGACGGATTTCTCAGGTTTTTACTACATATGAACACTTTTCACATTCTCCCGTGCAACGCGGCTGCTACTCCTCCTTTCATGCAAAATATTAAGGTTCCACCTAATGTCCAAGCCACCAATGCCGGCTAAAAAGTGAATAATCGACAACTAAAACTTGAATTGTACTACTTCTTACGGGCTGTTACTTCAAATTAGAAGCTTCTTCTGTGTTCTACTAAGGTGCTTTTAGTGTTTCGGCATACCGCAGCACGCGACATAGCTTTGCAGACGATAAATGTAACCGTTTCAGAGAGAAGAACGGCCAATGTGACGATCTGGCTTTAAGTCGATTCGATAACAAATGAAGAAAACGGACGGATTTCCAGGTTTTTACTACATATAAATACTTTTCACATTCTCCCATGCAACGCGGCTGCTAGTCCTAATTTCATGAACATCTTAAGGTCCTAGGTCATGTCCAAGCCACCAAAGCCGGCTAAAAAGTGAATAATCGAAAACTAAAACTTGAATTGTACTACTTCTTACTGGCTATTACTTCAGATTAGAAGCTTCTTCTGTGTTCTACTATGGTGCTTTTAGTGTTTCGGTATACTGCAGCACGCGACATAGCTTTGCAGACGATAAATGTAACCGTTTCAGAGAGAAGAACGGCCAATGTGACGATCTGGCTTTAAGTCGATTCGATAACGAATGACGAAAACGGACGAATTTATCAGGTTTTTACTACATATGAACACTTTTCACATTCTCCCGTGCAACGCGGCTGCTAGTCCTCCTTTCATGCAAAATCTTAAGGTCCTAGGTCATGCCCAATCCACCAAAGCCGGCTAAAAAGTGAATAATCGACAACTAAAACTTGAATTGTACTACTTCTTACTGGCTATTACTTCAAATTAGAAGCTTCTTCTGTGTTCTACTAAGGTGCTTTTAGTGTTTCGGCATACCGCAGCACGCGACATAGCTTTGCAGACGATAAATGTAACCGTTTCAGAGAGAAGAGCGGCCAATGTGACGAACTGGCTTTAAGTCGATTCGATAACAAATGACGAAAACGGACGGATTTCTCAGGTTTTTACTACATATGAACACTTTTCACTTTCTCCCATGCAACGCGGCTGCTAGTCCTCCTTTCATGCAACATCTTAAGGTCCTAGGTCATGTCCAAGCCACCAAAGCAGGCTAAAAAGTGAATAATCGACAACTAAAACTTTAATTGTACTACTTCTTACTGGCTATTACTTCAACATAGAAGCTTCTTCTGTGTTCTGCTATGGTGCTTTTAGTGTTTCCGCATACCGCAGCACGCGACATAGCTTTGCAGACGATAAATGTAACCGTTTCAGAGAGAAGAGCGGCCAATGTGACGATCTGGCTTTAAGTCGATTCGATAACAAATGACGAAAACGGACGGATTTCTCAGGTTTTTACTACATATGAACACTTTTCACATTCTCCCTTGCAACGCGGCTGCAAGTCCTCCTTTCACGCAAAATCTTAAGGTCCTAGGTGATGTCCAAGCCACCAAAGTCGGCTAAAAAGTGAATAATCGACAACTAAAACTTGAATTGTACTACTTCTTACTGGCTATTGCTTCAACTTAGAAGCTTCTTCTGTGCTCTACTATGGTGCTTTTAGTGTCTCCGCATACCGCAGCACGCGACATAGCTTTGCAGACGATAAATGTAACCGTCTCAGAGAGAAGAACGGCCAATGTGACGATCTGGCTTTAAGACGATTCGATAACAAATGACGAAAACGGACGGATTTCTCAGGTTTTTACTACATATGAACACTTTTCACTTTCTCCCATGCAACGCGGCTGCTAGTCCTCCTTTCATGCAACATCTTAAGGTCCTAGGTCATGTCCAAGCCACCAAAGCAGGCTAAAAAGTGAATAATCGACAACTAAAACTTCAATTGTACTACTTCTTACTGGCTATTACTTCAACATAGAAGCTTCTTCTGTGTTCTACTATGGTGCTTTTAGTGTTTCCGCATACCACAGCACGCGACATAGCTTTGCAGACGATAAATGTAACCGTCTCAGAGAGAAAAGCGGCCAATGTGACGATCTGTCTTTAAGGCGATTCGATAACAAATGACGAAAGCGGACGGATTTCTCACGTTTTTACTACATATGAACACTTTTCACAATCTCGTGGGCAACGCGGCTGCTACTCCTCCTTTCATGCAAAATCTTAAGGTCCTAGGTCATGTCCAAGCCACCAAAGCCGGCTAAAAAGTGTATAATCGACAACTAAAACTTGAATTGTACTACTCCTTACTGGCTATTACTTCAAATTAGAAGCTTCTTCTGTGTTCTACTATGGTGCTTTTAGTGTTTCGGTATACTGCAGCACGCGACATAGCTTTGCAGACGATAAATGTAACCGTTTCAGAGAGAAGAACGGCCAATGTGACGATCTGGCTTTAAGTCGATTCGATAACAAATGACGAAAACGGACGGATTTATCAGGTTTTTACTACATATGAACACTTTTCACATTCTCCCGTGCAACGCGGCTGCTAGTCCTCCTTTCATGCAAAATCTTAAGGTCCTAGGTCATGTCCAAGCCACTAAAGCAGGCTAAAAAGTGAATAATCGACAACTAAAACTTCAATTGTACTACTTCTTACTGGCTATTACTTCAACATAGAAGCTTCTTCTGTGTTCTACTATGGTGCTTTTAGTGTTTCCGCATACCGCAGCACGCGACATAGCTTTGCAGACGATAAATGTAACCGTTTCAGAGAGAAGAGCGGCCAATGTGACGAACTGGCTTTAAGTCGATTCGATAACAAATGACGAAAACGGACGGATTTCTCAGGTTTTTACTACATATGAACACTTTTCACATTCTCCCGTGCAACGCGGCTGCTACTCCTCCTTTCATGCAACATCTTAAAGTCCTAGGTCATGTCCAATCCACCAAAGCCGGCTAAAAAGTGAATAATCGAAAACTAAAACTTGAATTGTACTACTTCTTACTGGCTATTACTTCAACTTAGAAGCTTCTTCTGTGCTCTACTATGGTGCTTTTAGTGTCTCCGCATACCGCAGCACGCGACATAGCTTTGCAGACGATAAATGTAACCGTCTCAGAGAGAAGAACGGCCAATGTGACGATCTGGCTTTAAGTCGATTCGATAACGAATGACGAAAACGGACGGATTTATCAGGTTTTTTCTACATATGAACACTTTTCAGTGTCTCCGCATACCGCAGCACGCGACATAGCTTTGCATACGATAAATGTAACCGTCTCAGAGAGAAAAGCGGCCAATGTGACGATCTGACTTTAAGTCGATTCGATAACAAGTGACGAAAGCGGACGGATTTCTCAGGTTTTTACTACATATGAACACTTTTCACATTCTCGCGGGCAACGCTGCTGCTACTCCTCCTTTCATGCAAAATCTTAAGGTCCTAGGTCATGTCCAAGCCACCAAAGACGGCTAAAAAGTGAATAATCGATAACTAAAACTTGAATTGTACTACTTCTTACTGGCTATTACTTCAACTTAGAAGCTTCTTCTGTGCTCTACTATGGTGCTTTTAGTGTCTCCGCATACCGCAGCACGCGACATAGCGTTGCAGACGATAAATGTAACCGTCTCAGAGAGAAAAGCGGCCAATGTGACGATCTGGCTTTAAGTCGATTCGATAACAAATGACGAAAACGGACTGATTTCTGAGGTTTTTACTACATATGAACACTTTTCACATTCTCCCATGCAACGCGGCTGCTACTCCTCCTTTCATGCAACATCTTAAAGTCCTAGGTCATGTCCAATCCACCAAAGCCGGCTAAAAAGTGAATAATCGAAAACTAAAACTTGAATTGTACTACTTCTTACTGGCTATTACTTCAAATTAGAAGCTTCTTCTGTGTTCTACTATGGTGCTTTTAGTGTTTCCGCATACCGCAGCACGCGACATAGCTTTGCAGACGATAAATGTAACCGTTTCAGAGAGAAGAGCGGCCAATGTGACGAACTGGCTTTAAGTCGATTCGATAACAAATGACGAAAACGGACGGATTTCTCAGGTTTTTACTACATATGAACACTTTTCACTTTCTCCCATGCAACGCGGCTGCTAGTCCTCCTTTCATGCAAAATCTTAAGGTCCTAGGTCATGTCCAAGCCACCAAAGCAGGCTAAAAAGTGAATAATCGACAACTAAAACTTCAATTGTACTACTTCTTACTGGCTATTACTTCAACATAGAAGCTTCTTCTGTGTTCTACTATGGTGCTTTTAGTGTTTCCGCATACCACAGCACGCGACATAGCTTTGCAGACGATAAATGTAACCGTCTCAGAGAGAAAAGCGGCCAATGTGACGATCTGTCTTTAAGGCGATTCGATAACAAATGACGAAAGCGGACGGATTTCTCACGTTTTTACTACATATGAACACTTTTCACAATCTCGTGGGCAACGCGGCTGCTACTCCTCCTTTCATGCAAAATCTTAAGGTCCTAGGTCATGTCCAAGCCACCAAAGCCGGCTAAAAAGTGTATAATCGACAACTAAAACTTGAATTGTACTACTCCTTACTGGCTATTACTTCAAATTAGAAGCTTCTTCTGTGTTCTACTATGGTGCATTTAGTGTTTCGGTATACTGCAGCACGCGACATAGCTTTGCAGACGATAAATGTAACCGTTTCAGAGAGAAGAACGGCCAATGTGACGATCTGGCTTTAAGTCGATTCGATAACAAATGACGAAAACGGACGGATTTATCAGGTTTTTACTACATATGAACACTTTTCACATTCTCCCGTGCAACGCGGCTGCTAGTCCTCCTTTCATGCAAAATCTTAAGGTCCTAGGTCATGTCCAAGCCACTAAAGCAGGCTAAAAAGTGAATAATCGACAACTAAAACTTCAATTGTACTACTTCTTACTGGCTATTACTTCAACATAGAAGCTTCTTCTGTGTTCTACTATGGTGCTTTTAGTGTTTCCGCATACCGCAGCACGCGACATAGCTTTGCAGACGATAAATGTAACCGTTTCAGAGAGAAGAGCAGCCAATGTGACGAACTGGCTTTAAGTCGATTCGATAACAAATGACGAAAACGGACGGATTTCTCAGGTTTTTACTACATATGAACACTTTTCACATTCTCCCGTGCAACGCGGCTGCTACTCCTCCTTTCATGCAAAATATTAAGGTTCCACCTAATGTCCAAGCCACCAATGCCGGCTAAAAAGTGAATAATCGACAACTAAAACTTGAATTGTACTACTTCTTACGGGCTGTTACTTCAAATTAGAAGCTTCTTCTGTGTTCTACTAAGGTGCTTTTAGTGTTTCGGCATACCGCAGCACGCGACATAGCTTTGCAGACGATAAATGTAACCGTTTCAGAGAGAAGAACGGCCAATGTGACGATCTGGCTTTAAGTCGATTCGATAACAAATGAAGAAAACGGACGGATTTCCAGGTTTTTACTACATATAAATACTTTTCACATTCTCCCATGCAACGCGGCTGCTAGTCCTAATTTCATGAACATCTTAAGGTCCTAGGTCATGTCCAAGCCACCAAAGCCGGCTAAAAAGTGAATAATCGAAAACTAAAACTTGAATTGTACTACTTCTTACTGGCTATTACTTCAGATTAGAAGCTTCTTCTGTGTTCTACTATGGTGCTTTTAGTGTTTCGGTATACTGCAGCACGCGACATAGCTTTGCAGACGATAAATGTAACCGTTTCAGAGAGAAGAACGGCCAATGTGACGATCTGGCTTTAAGTCGATTCGATAACGAATGACGAAAACGGACGAATTTATCAGGTTTTTACTACATATGAACACTTTTCACATTCTCCCGTGCAACGCGGCTGCTAGTCCTCCTTTCATGCAAAATCTTAAGGTCCTAGGTCATGCCCAATCCACCAAAGCCGGCTAAAAAGTGAATAATCGACAACTAAAACTTGAATTGTACTACTTCTTACTGGCTATTACTTCAAATTAGAAGCTTCTTCTGTGTTCTACTAAGGTGCTTTTAGTGTTTCGGCATACCGCAGCACGCGACATAGCTTTGCAGACGATAAATGTAACCGTTTCAGAGAGAAGAGCGGCCAATGTGACGAACTGGCTTTAAGTCGATTCGATAACAAATGACGAAAACGGACGGATTTCTCAGGTTTTTACTACATATGAACACTTTTCACTTTCTCCCATGCAACGCGGCTGCTAGTCCTCCTTTCATGCAACATCTTAAGGTCCTAGGTCATGTCCAAGCCACCAAAGCAGGCTAAAAAGTGAATAATCAACAACTAAAACTTTAATTGTACTACTTCTTACTGGCTATTACTTCAACATAGAAGCTTCTTCTGTGTTCTGCTATGGTGCTTTTAGTGTTTCCGCATACCGCAGCACGCGACATAGCTTTGCAGACGATAAATGTAACCGTTTCAGAGAGAAGAGCGGCCAATGTGACGATCTGGCTTTAAGTCGATTCGATAACAAATGACGAAAACGGACGGATTTCTCAGGTTTTTACTACATATGAACACTTTTCACATTCTCCCTTGCAACGCGGCTGCAAGTCCTCCTTTCACGCAAAATCTTAAGGTCCTAGGTGATGTCCAAGCCACCAAAGTCGGCTAAAAAGTGAATAATCGACAACTAAAACTTGAATTGTACTACTTCTTACTGGCTATTGCTTCAACTTAGAAGCTTCTTCTGTGCTCTACTATGGTGCTTTTAGTGTCTCCGCATACCGCAGCACGCGACATAGCTTTGCAGACGATAAATGTAACCGTCTCAGAGAGAAGAACGGCCAATGTGACGATCTGGCTTTAAGACGATTCGATAACAAATGACGAAAACGGACGGATTTCTCAGGTTTTTACTACATATGAACACTTTTCACTTTCTCCCATGCAACGCGGCTGCTAGTCCTCCTTTCATGCAACATCTTATGGTCCTAGGTCATGTCCAAGCCACCAAAGCAGGCTAAAAAGTGAATAATCGACAACTAAAACTTCAATTGTACTACTTCTTACTGGCTATTACTTCAACATAGAAGCTTCTTCTGTGTTCTACTATGGTGCTTTTAGTGTTTCCGCATACCACAGCACGCGACATAGCTTTGCAGACGATAAATGTAACCGTCTCAGAGAGAAAAGCGGCCAATGTGACGATCTGTCTTTAAGGCGATTCGATAACAAATGACGAAAGCGGACGGATTTCTCACGTTTTTACTACATATGAACACTTTTCACAATCTCGTGGGCAACGCGGCTGCTACTCCTCCTTTCATGCAAAATCTTAAGGTCCTAGGTCATGTCCAAGCCACCAAAGCCGGCTAAAAAGTGTATAATCGACAACTAAAACTTGAATTGTACTACTCCTTACTGGCTATTACTTCAAATTAGAAGCTTCTTCTGTGTTCTACTATGGTGCTTTTAGTGTTTCGGTATACTGCAGCACGCGACATAGCTTTGCAGACGATAAATGTAACCGTTTCAGAGAGAAGAACGGCCAATGTGACGATCTGGCTTTAAGTCGATTCGATAACAAATGACGAAAACGGACGGATTTATCAGGTTTTTACTACATATGAACACTTTTCACATTCTCCCGTGCAACGCGGCTGCTAGTCCTCCTTTCATGCAAAATCTTAAGGTCCTAGGTCATGTCCAAGCCACTAAAGCAGGCTAAAAAGTGAATAATCGACAACTAAAACTTCAATTGTACTACTTCTTACTGGCTATTACTTCAACATAGAAGCTTCTTCTGTGTTCTACTATGGTGCTTTTAGTGTTTCCGCATACCGCAGCACGCGACATAGCTTTGCAGACGATAAATGTAACCGTTTCAGAGAGAAGAGCGGCCAATGTGACGAACTGGCTTTAAGTCGATTCGATAACAAATGACGAAAACGGACGGATTTCTCAGGTTTTTACTACATATGAACACTTTTCACATTCTCCCGTGCAACGCGGCTGCTACTCCTCCTTTCATGCAAAATATTAAGGTTCCACCTAATGTCCAAGCCACCAATGCCGGCTAAAAAGTGAATAATCGACAACTAAAACTTGAATTGTACTACTTCTTACGGGCTGTTACTTCAAATTAGAAGCTTCTTCTGTGTTCTACTAAGGTGCTTTTAGTGTTTCGGCATACCGCAGCACGCGACATAGCTTTGCAGACGATAAATGTAACCGTTTCAGAGAGAAGAACGGCCAATGTGACGATCTGGCTTTAAGTCGATTCGATAACAAATGAAGAAAACGGACGGATTTCTCAGGTTTTTACTACATATAAATACTTTTCACATTCTCCCATGCAACGCGGCTGCTAGTCCTAATTTCATGAACATCTTAAGGTCCTAGGTCATGTCCAAGCCACCAAAGCCGGCTAAAAAGTGAATAATCGAAAACTAAAACTTGAATTGTACTACTTCTTACTGGCTATTACTTCAGATTAGAAGCTTCTTCTGTGTTCTACTATGGTGCTTTTAGTGTTTCGGTATACTGCAGCACGCGACATAGCTTTGCAGACGATAAATGTAACCGTTTCAGAGAGAAGAACGGCCAATGTGACGATCTGGCTTTAAGTCGATTCGATAACGAATGACGAAAACGGACGAATTTATCAGGTTTTTACTACATATGAACACTTTTCACATTCTCCCGTGCAACGCGGCTGCTAGTCCTCCTTTCATGCAAAATCTTAAGGTCCTAGGTCATGCCCAATCCACCAAAGCCGGCTAAAAAGTGAATAATCGACAACTAAAACTTGAATTGTACTACTTCTTACTGGCTATTACTTCAAATTAGAAGCTTCTTCTGTGTTCTACTAAGGTGCTTTTAGTGTTTCGGCATACCGCAGCACGCGACATAGCTTTGCAGACGATAAATGTAACCGTTTCAGAGAGAAGAGCGGCCAATGTGACGAACTGGCTTTAAGTCGATTCGATAACAAATGACGAAAACGGACGGATTTCTCAGGTTTTTACTACATATGAACACTTTTCACTTTCTCCCATGCAACGCGGCTGCTAGTCCTCCTTTCATGCAACATCTTAAGGTCCTAGGTCATGTCCAAGCCACCAAAGCAGGCTAAAAAGTGAATAATCGACAACTAAAACTTCAATTGTACTACTTCTTACTGGCTATTACTTCAACATAGAAGCTTCTTCTGTGTTCTGCTATGGTGCTTTTAGTGTTTCCGCATACCGCAGCACGCGACATAGCTTTGCAGACGATAAATGTAACCGTTTCAGAGAGAAGAGCGGCCAATGTGACGATCTGGCTTTAAGTCGATTCGATAACAAATGACGAAAACGGACGGATTTCTCAGGTTTTTACTACATATGAACACTTTTCACATTCTCCCTTGCAACGCGGCTGCAAGTCCTCCTTTCACGCAAAATCTTAAGGTCCTAGGTGATGTCCAAGCCACCAAAGTCGGCTAAAAAGTGAATAATCGACAACTAAAACTTGAATTGTACTACTTCTTACTGGCTATTGCTTCAACTTAGAAGCTTCTTCTGTGCTCTACTATGGTGCTTTTAGTGTCTCCGCATACCGCAGCACGCTACATAGCTTTGCAGACGATAAATGTAACCGTCTCAGAGAGAAGAACGGCCAATGTGACGATCTGGCTTTAAGACGATTCGATAACAAATGACGAAAACGGACGGATTTCTCAGGTTTTTACTACATATGAACACTTTTCACATTCTCCCATGCAACGCGGCTGCTAGTCCTCCTTTCATGCAACATCTTAAGTTCCTAGGTCATGTCCAAGCCACCAAAGCCGGCTAAAAAGTGAATAATCGAAAACTAAAACTTGAATTGTACTACTTCTTACTGGCTATTACTTCAAATTAGAAGCTTCTTCTGTGTTCTACTATGTTGCTTTTAGTGTTTCGGTATACTGCAGCAGGCGACATAGCTTTGCAGACGATAAATGTAACCGTTTCAGAGAGAAGAACGGCCAATGTGACGATCTGGCTTTTAGTCGATTCGATAACAAATGACGAAAACGGACGGATTTATCAGGTTTTTACTACATATGAACACTTTTCACATTCTCCCGTGCAACGCGGCTGCTAGTCCTCCTTTCATGCAAAATCTTAAGGTCCTAGGTCATGTCCAAGCCACCAAAGCAGGCTAAAAAGTGAATAATCGACAACTAAAACTTCAATTGTACTACTTCTTACTGGCTATTACTTCAACATATAAGCTTCATCTGTGTTCTACTATGGTGCTTTTAGTGTTTCCGCATACCGCAGCACGCGACATAGCTTTGCAGACGATAAATGTAACCGTTTCAGAGAGAAGAGCGGCCAATGTGACGATCTGGCTTTAAGTCGATTCGATAACAAATGACGAAAACGGACGGATTTCTCAGGTTTTTACTACATATGAACACTTTTCACATTCTCCCTTGCAACGCGGCTGCAAGTCCTCCTTTCACGCAAAATCTTAAGGTCCTAGGTGATGTCCAAGCCACCAAAGTCGGCTAAAAAGTGAATAATCGACAACTAAAACTTGAATTGTACTACTTCTTACTGGCTATTGCTTCAACTTAGAAGCTTCTTCTGTGCTCTACTATGGTGCTTTTAGTGTCTCCGCATACCGCAGCACGCGACATAGCTTTGCAGACGATAAATGTAACCGTCTCAGAGAGAAGAACGGCCAATGTGACGATCTGGCTTTAAGACGATTCGATAACAAATGACGAAAACGGACGGATTTCTCAGGTTTTTACTACATATGAACACTTTTCACATTCTCCCATGCAACGCGGCTGCTATTCCTCCTTTCATGCAACATCTTAAGGTCCTAGGTCATGTCCAAGCCACCAAAGCCGGCTAAAAAGTGAATAATCGAAAACTAAAACTTGAATTGTACTACTTCTTACTGGCTATTACTTCAAATTAGAAGCTTCTTCTGTGTTCTACTATGTTGCTTTTAGTGTTTCGGTATACTGCAGCAGGCGACATAGCTTTGCAGACGATAAATGTAACCGTTTCAGAGAGAAGAACGGCCAATGTGACGATCTGGCTTTTAGTCGATTCGATAACAAATGACGAAAACGGACGGATTTATCAGGTTTTTACTACATATGAACACTTTTCACATTCTCCCGTGCAACGCGGCTGCTAGTCCTCCTTTCATGCAAAATCTTAAGGTCCTAGGTCATGTCCAAGCCACCAAAGCAGGCTAAAAAGTGAATAATCGACAACTAAAACTTCAATTGTACTACTTCTTACTGGCTATTACTTCAACATATAAGCTTCATCTGTGTTCTACTATGGTGCTTTTAGTGTTTCCGCATACCGCAGCACGCGACATAGCTTTGCAGACGATAAATGTAACCGTTTCAGAGAGAAGAGCGGCCAATGTGACGAACTGGCTTTAAGTCGATTCGATAACAAATGACGAAAACGGACGGATTGCTCAGGTTTTTACTACATATGAACACTTTTCACTTTCTCCCATGCAACGCGGCTGCTAGTCCTCCTTTCATGCAAAATCTTAAGGTCCTAGGTCATGTCCAAGCCACCAAAGCAGGCTAAAAAGTGAATAATCGACAACTAAAACTTCAATTGTACTACTTCTTACTGGCTATTACTTCAACATAGAAGCTTCTTCTGTGTTCTACTATGGTGCTTTTAGTGTTTCCGCATACCGCAGCACGCGACATAGCTTTGCAGACGATAAATGTAACCGTCTCAGAGAGAAAAGCGGCCAATGTGACGATCTGTCTTTAAGGCGATTCGATAACAAATGACGAAAGCGGACGGATTTCTCACGTTTTTACTACATATGAACACTTTTCACAATCTCGTGGGCAACGCGGCTGCTACTCCTCCTTTCATGCAAAATCTTAAGGTCCTAGGTCATGTCCAAGCCACCAAAGCCGGCTAAAAAGTGAATAATCGACAACTAAAACTTGAATTGTACTACTTCTTACTGGCTATTACTTCAAATTAGAAGCTTCTTCTGTGTTCTACTATGGTGCTTTTAGTGTTTCGGTATACTGCAGCGCGCGACATAGCTTTGCAGACGATAAATGTAACCGTTTCAGAGAGAAGAACGGCCAACGTGACGATCTGGCTTTAAGTCGATTCGATAACAAATGAGGAGAACGGACGGATTTATCAGGTTTTTACTACATATGAACACTTTTCACATTCCCCGTGCAACGCGGCTGCTAGTCCTCCTTTCATGCAAAATCTTAAGGTCCTAGGTCATGTCCAAGCCACCAAAGCAGGCTAAAAAGTGAATAATCGACAACTAAAACTTCAATTGTACTACTTCTTACTGGCTATTACTTCAACATAGAAGCTTCTTCTGTGTTCTACTATGGTGCTTTTAGTGTTTCCGCATACCGCAGCACGCGACATAGCTTTGCAGACGATAAATGTAACCGTTTCAGAGAGAAGAGCGGCCAATGTGACGAACTGGCTTTAAGTCGATTCGATAACAAATGTCGAAAACGGACGGATTTCTCAGGTTTTTACTACATATGAACACTTTTCACTTTCTCCCATGCAACGCGGCTGCTAGTCCTCCTTTCATGCAACATCTTAAGGTCCTAGGTCATGTCCAAGCCACCAAAGCAGGCTAAAAAGTGAATAATTGGCAACTAAAACTTCAATTGTACTACTTCTTACTGGCTATTACTTCAACATAGAAGCTTCATCTGTGTTCTACTATGGTGCTTTTAGTGTTTCCGCATATCGCAGCACGCGACATAGCTTTGCAGACGATAAATGTAACCGTTTCAGAGAGAAGAGCGGCCAATGTGACGATCTGGCTTTAAGTCGATTCGATAACAAATGACGAAAACGGACGGATTTCTCAGGTTTTTACTATATATGAACACTTTTCACATTCTCCCTTGCAACGCGGCTGCAAGTCCTCCTTTCACGCAAAATCTTAAGGTCCTAGGTGATGTCCAAGCCACCAAAGCCGGCTAAAAAGTGAATAATCGACAACTAAAACTTGAATTGTACTACTTCTTACTGGCTATTGCTTCAACTTAGAAGCTTCTTCTGTGCTCTACTATGGTGCTTTTAGTGTCTCCGGATACCGCAGCACGCGACATAGCTTTGCAGACGATAAATGTAACCGTCTCAGAGAGAAAAGCGGCCAATGTGACGATCTGGCTTTAAGTCGATTCGATAACAAATGACGAAAACGGACTGATTTCTCAGGTTTTTACTACATATGAACACTTTTCACTTTCTCCCATGCAACGCGGCTGCTACTCCTCCTTTCATGCAACATCTTAAAGTCCTAGGTCATGTCCAATCCACCAAAGCCGGCTAAAAAGTGAATAATCGAAAACTAAAACTTGAATTGTACTACTTCTTACTGGCTATTACTTCAAATTAGAAGCTTCTTCTGTGTTCTACTATGGTGCTTTTAGTGTTTCCGCATACCGCAGCACGCGACATAGCTTTGCAGACGATAAATGTAACCGTTTCAGAGAGAAGAGCGGCCAATGTGACGTACTGGCTTTAAGTCGATTCGATAACAAATGACGAAAACGGACGGATTTCTCAGGTTTTTTCTACATATGAACACTTTTCAGTGTCTCCGCATACCGCAGCACGCGACATAGCTTTGCATACGATAAATGTAACCGTCTCAGAGAGAAAAGCGGCCAATGTGACGATCTGACTTTAAGTCGATTCGATAACAAGTGACGAAAGCGGACGGATTTCTCAGGTTTTTACCACATATGAACACTTTTCACATTCTCGCGGGCAACGCTGCTGCTACTCCTCCTTTCATGCAAAATCTTAAGGTCCTAGGTCATGTCCAAGCCACTAAAGCAGGCTAAAAAGTGAATAATCGACAACTAAAACTTCAATTGTACTACTTCTTACTGGCTATTACTTCAACATAGAAGCTTCTTCTGTGTTCTACTATGGTGCTTTTAGTGTTTCGGTATACTGCAGCACGCGACATAGCTTTGCAGACGATAAATGTAACCGTTTCAGAGAGAAGAACGGCCAATGTGACGATCTGGCTTTAAGTCGATTCGATAACGAATGACGAAAACGGACGAATTTATCAGGTTTTTACTACATATGAACACTTTTCACATTCTCCCGTGCAACGCGGCTGCTAGTCCTCCTTTCATGCAAAATCTTAAGGTCCTAGGTCATGCCCAATCCACCAAAGCCGGCTAAAAAGTGAATAATCGACAACTAAAACTTGAATTGTACTACTTCTTACTGGCTATTACTTCAAATTAGAAGCTTCTTCTGTGTTCTACTAAGGTGCTTTTAGTGTTTCGGCATACCGCAGCACGCGACATAGCTTTGCAGACGATAAATGTAACCGTTTCCAAGAGAAGAGCGGCCAATGTGACGAACTGGCTTTAAGTCGATTCGATAACAAATGACGAAAACGGACGGATTTCTCAGGTTTTTACTACATATGAACACTTTTCACTTTCTCCCATGCAACGCGGCTGCTAGTCCTCCTTTCATGCAACATCTTAAGGTCCTAGGTCATGTCCAAGCCACCAAAGCAGGCTAAAAAGTGAATAATCGACAACTAAAACTTCAATTGTACTACTTCTTACTGGCTATTACTTCAACATAGAAGCTTCTTCTGTGTTCTGCTATGGTGCTTTTAGTGTTTCCGCATACCGCAGCACGCGACATAGCTTTGCAGACGATAAATGTAACCGTTTCAGAGAGAAGAGCGGCCAATATGACGATCTGGCTTTAAGTCGATTCGATAACAAATGACGAAAACGGACGGATTTCTCAGGTTTTTACTACATATGAACACTTTTCACATTCTCCCTTGCAACGCGGCTGCAAGTCCTCCTTTCACGCAAAATCTTAAGGTCCTAGGTGATGTCCAAGCCACCAAAGTCGGCTAAAAAGTGAATAATCGACAACTAAAACTTGAATTGTACTACTTCTTACTGGCTATTGCTTCAACTTAGAAGCTTCTTCTGTTCTCTACTATGGTGCTTTTAGTGTCTCCGCATACCGCAGCACGCGACATAGCTTTGCAGACGATAAATGTAACCGTCTCAGAGAGAAGAACGGCCAATGTGACGATCTGGCTTTAAGACGATTCGATAACAAATGACGAAAACGGACGGATTTCTCAGGTTTTTACTACATATGAACACTTTTCACATTCTCCCATGCAACGCGGCTGCTAGTCCTCCTTTCATGCAACATCTTAAGGTCCTAGGTCATGTCCAAGCCACCAAAGACGGCTAAAAAGTGAATAATCGATAACTAAAACTTGAATTGTACTACTTCTTACTGGCTATTGCTTCAACTTAGAAGCTTCTTCTGTGTTCTACTATGGTGCTTTTAGTGTCTCCGCATACCGCAGCACGTGACATAGCTTTGCAGACGATAAATGTAACCGTCTCAGAGAGAAAAGCGGCCAATGTGACGATCTGACTTTAAGGCGATTCGATAACAAATGACGAAAGCGGACGGATTTCTCAGGTTTTTACTACATATGAACACTTTTCACATTCTCCCGTGCAACGCGGCTGCTACTCCTCCTTTCATGCAAAATATTAAGGTTCCACCTAATGTCCAAGCCACCAAAGCCGGCTAAAAAGTGAATAATCGACAACTAAAACTTGATTTGTACTACTTCTTACTGGCTATTACTTCAAATTAGAAGCTTCTTCTGTGTTCTACTATGGTGCTTTTAGTGTTTCGGTATACTGCAGCACGCGACATAGCTTTGCAGACATTAATGGAACCGTTTCAGAGAGAAGAACGGCCAATGTGACGATCTGGCTTTAAGTCGATTCGATAACAAATAACGAAAACGGACGGATTTATCAGGTTTTTACTACATATGAACACTTTTCACATTCTCCCGTGCAACGCGGCTGCTAGTCCTCCTTTCATGCAAAATCTTAAGGTCCTAGGTCATGTCCAAGCCACCAAAGCAGGCTAAAAAGTGAATAATCGACAACTAAAACTTCAATTGTACTACTTCTTACTGGCTATTACTTCAACATAGAAGCTTCTTCTGTGTTCTACTATGGTGCTTTTAGTGTTTTCGCATACCGCAGCACGCGACATAGCTTTGCAGACGATAAATGTAACCGTTTCAGAGGGAAGAGCGGCCAATGTGACGAACTGGCTTTAAGTCGATTCGATAACAAATGACGAAAACGGACGGATTTCTCAGGTTTTTACTACATATGAACACTTTTCACATTCTCCCTTGCAACGCGGGTGCAAGTCCTCCTTTCATGCAAAATCTTAAGGTCCTAGGTGATGTCCAAGCCACCAAAGCCGGCTAAAAAGTGAATAATCGATAACTAAAACTTGAATTGTACTACTTCTTACTGGCTATTACTTCAACATAGAAGCTTCTTCTGTGTTCTACTATGGTGCTTTTAGTGTTTCCGCATACCGCAGCACGCGACATAGCTTTGCAGACGATAAATGTAACCGTTTCAGAGATAAGAGCGGCCAATGTGACGATCTGGCTTTAAGTCGATTCGATAACAAATGACGAAAACGGACTGATTTCTCAGGTTTTTACTACATATGAACACTTTTCACATTCTCCCATGCAACGCGGCTGCTAGTCCTCCTTTCATGCAACATCTTAAAGTCCTAGGTCATGTCCAATCCACCAAAGCCGGCTAAAAAGTGAATAATCGACAACTAAAACTTGAATTGTACTACTTCTTACTGGCTATTACTTCAACATAGAAGCTTCTTCTGTGTTCTACTATGGTGCTTTTAGTGTTTCCGCATACCGCAGCACGCGACATAGCTTTGCAGACGATAAATGTAACCGTTTCAGAGAGAAGAGCGGCCAATGTGACGAACTGGCTTTAAGTCAATTCGATAACAAATGACGAAAACGGACGGATTTCTCAGGTTTTTACTACATATGAACACTTTTCACATTCTCCCTTGCAACGCGGGTGCAAGTCCTCCTTTCATGCAAAATCTTAAGGTCCTAGGTGATGTCCAAGCCACCAAAGCCGGCTAAAAAGTGAATAATCGATAACTAAAACTTGAATTGTACTACTTCTTACTGGCTATTACTTCAACATAGAAGCTTCTTCTGTGTTCTACTATGGTGCTTTTAGTGTTTCCGCATACCGCAGCACGCGACATAGCTTTGCAGACGATAAATGTAACCGTTTCAGAGATAAGAGCGGCCAATGTGACGATCTGGCTTTAAGTCGATTCGATAACAAATGACGAAAACGGACGGATTTCTCAGGTTTTTACTACATATGAACACTTTTCACATTCTCCCTTGCAACGCGGGTGCAAGTCCTCCTTTCATGCAAAATCTTAAGGTCCTAGGTGATGTCCAAGCCACCAAAGCCGGCTAAAAAGTGAATAATCGATAACTAAAACTTGAATTGTACTACTTCTTACTGGCTATTGCTTCAACTTAGAAGCTTCTTCTGTGTTCTACTATGGTGCTTTTAGTGTCTCCGCATACCGCAGCACGTGACATAGCTTTGCAGACGATAAATGTAACCGTCTCAGAGAGAAAAGCGGCCAATGTGACGATCTGGCTTTAAGTCGATTCGATAACAAATGACGAAAACGGACTGATTTCTCAGGTTTTTACTACATATGAACACTTTTCACATTCTCCCATGCAACGCGGCTGCTAGTCCTCCTTTCATGCAACATCTTAAAGTCCTAGGTCATGTCCAATCCACCAAAGCCGGCTAAAAAGTGAATAATCGACAACTAAAACTTGAATTGTACTACTTCTTACTGGCTATTACTTCAACATAGAAGCTTCTTCTGTGTTCTACTATGGTGCTTTTAGTGTTTCCGCATACCGCAGCACGCGACATAGCTTTGCAGACGATAAATGTAACCGTTTCAGAGAGAAGAGCGGCCAATGTGACGAACTGGCTTTAAGTCGATTCGATAACAAATGACGAAAACGGACGGATTTCTCAGGTTTTTACTACATATGAACACTTTTCACATTCTCGCGGGCAACGCGGCTGCTACTCCTCCTATCATGCAAAATCTTAAGGTCCTAGGTCATGTCCAAGCCACCAAAGCCGGCTAAAAAGTGAATAATCGACAACTAAAACTTGAATTGTACTACTTCTTACTGGCTATTACTTCAAATTAGAAGCTTCTTCTGTGTTCTACTATGGTGCTTTTAGTGTTTCGGTATACTGCAGCACGCGACATAGCTTTGCAGACATTAATGGAACCGTTTCAGAGGGAAGAACGGCCAATGTGACGATCTGGCTTTAAGTCGATTCGATAACAAATGACGAAAACGGACGGATTTATCAGGTTTTTACTACATATGAACACTTTTCACATTCTCCCGTGCAACGCGGCTGCTAGTCCTCCTTTCATGCAAAATCTTAAGGTCCTAGGTCATGTCCAAGCCACCAAAGCAGGCTAAAAAGTGAATAATCGACAACTAAAACTTGAATTGTACTACTTCTTACTGGCTATTACTTCAACATAGAAGCTTCTTCTGTGTTCTACTATGGTGCTTTTAGTGTTTTCGCATACCGCAGCACGCGACATAGCTTTGCAGACGATAAATGTAACCGTTTCAGAGGGAAGAGCGGCCAATGTGACGAACTGGCTTTAAGTCGATTCGATAACAAATGACGAAAACGGACGGATTTCTCAGGTTTTTACTACATATGAACACTTTTCACATTCTCCCGTGCAACGCGGCTGCTACTCCTCCTTTCATGCAAAATATTAAGGTTCCACCTAATGTCCAAGCCACCAAAGCCGGCTAAAAAGTGAATAATCGACAACTAAAACTTGAATTGTACTACTTCTTACTGGCTATTACTTCAAATTAGAAGCTTCTTCTGTGTTCTACTAAGGTGCTTTTAGTGTTTCGGCATACCGCAGCACGCGACATAGCTTTGCAGACGATAAATGTAACCGTTTCAGAGATAAGAGCGGCCAATGTGACGAACTGGCTTTAAGTCGATTCGATAACAAATGACGAAAACGGACGGATTTCTCAGGTTTTTACTACATATGAACACGTTTCACTTTCTCCCATGCAACGCGGCTGCTAGTCCTCCTTTCATGCAACATCTTAAGGTAGTAGGTCATGTCCAAGCCACCAAAGCAGGCAAAAAAGTGAATAATCGACAACTAAAACTTCAATTGTACTACTTCTTGCTGGCTATTACTTCAACATAGAAGCTTCTTCTGTGTTCTACTATGGTGCTTTTAGTGTTTCCGCATACCGCAGCACGCGACATAGCTTTGCAGACGATAAATGTAACCGTTTCAGAGAGAAGAGCGGCCAATGTGACGATCTGGCTCTAAGTCCATTCGATAACAAATGACGAAAACGGACGGATTTCTCAGGTTTTTACTACATATGAACACTTTTCACATTCTCCCTTGCAACGCGGCTTCAAGTCCTCCTTTCACGCAAAATCTTAAGGTCCTAGGTGATGTCCAAGCCACCAAAGCCGGCTAAAAAGTGAATAATCGACAACTAAAACTTGAATTGTACAACTTCTTACTGGCTATTGCTTCAACTTAGAAGCTTATTCTGTGCTCTACTATGGTGCTTTTAGTGTCTCCGCATACCGCAGCACGCGACATAGCTTTGCAGACGATAAATGTAACCGTCTCAGAGAGAAGAACGGCCAATGTGACGATCTGGCTTTAAGACGATTCGATAACAAATGACGAAAACGGACGGATTTCTCAGGTTTTGACTACATATGAACACTTTTCACATTCTCCCATGCAACGCGGCTGCTAGTCCTCCTTTCATGCAACATCTTAAGATCCTAGGTCATGTCCAAGCCACCAAAGCCGGCTAAAAAGTGAATAATCGAAAACTAAAACTTGAATTGAACTACTTCTTACTGGCTATTACTTCAAATTAGAAGCTTCTTCTGTGTTCTACTATGGTGCTTTTAGTGTTTCGGTATACTGCAGCACGCGACATAGCTTTGCAGACGATAAATGTAACCGTTTCAGAGAGAAGAACGGCCAATGTGACGATCTGGCTTTAAGTCGATTCGATAACGAATGACGAAAACGGACGGATTTATCAGGTTTTTACTACATATGAACACTTTTCACATTCTTCCGTGCAACGCGGCTGCTAGTCCTCCTTTCATGCAAAATCTTAAGGTCCTAGGTCATGCCCAAGCCACCAAAGCCGGCTAAAAAGTGAATAATCGACAACTAAAACTTGAATTGTACTACTTCTTACTGGCTATTGCTTCAACGTAGAAGCTTCTTCTGTGTTCTACTATGGTGCTTTTAGTGTCTCCGCATACCGCAGCACGCGACATAGCTTTGCATACGATAAATGTAACCGTCTCAGAGAGAAAAGCGGCCAATGTGACGATCTGACTTTAAGTCGATTCGATAACAAGTGACGAAAGCGGACGGATTTCTCAGGTTTTTACTACATATGAACACTTTTCACATTCTCGCGGGCAACGCTGCTGCTACTCCTCCTTTCATGCAAAATCTTAAGGTCCTAGGTCATGTCCAAGCCACCAAAGACGGCTAAAAAGTGGATAATCGATAACTAAAACTTGAATTGTACTACTTCTTACTGGCTATTACTTCAACTTAGAAGCTTCTTCTGTGCTCTACTATGGTGCTTTTAGTGTCTCCGCATACCGCAGCACGCGACATAGCTTTGCAGACGATAAATGTAACCGTCTCAGAGAGAAAAGCGGCCAATGTGACGATCTGGCTTTAAGTCGATTCGATAACAAATGACGAAAACGGACTGATTTCTCAGGTTTTTACTACATATGAACACTTTTCACATTCTCCCATGCAACGCGGCTGCTAGTCCTCCTTTCATGCAACATCTTAAAGTCCTAGGTCATGTCCAATCCACCAAAGCCGGCTAAAAAGTGAATAATCGACAACTAAAACTTGAATTGTACTACTTCTTACTGGCTATTACTTCAAATTAGAAGCTTCTTCTGTGTTCTACTATGGTGCTTTTAGTGTTTCGGTATACTGCAGCACGCGACATAGCTTTGCAGACGATAAATGTAACCGTTTCAGAGAGAAGAACGGCCAATGTGACGATCTGGCTTTTAGTCGATTCGATAACAAATGACGAAAACGGACGGATTTATCAGGTTTTTACTACATATGAACACTTTTCACATTCTCGCGTGCAACGCGGCTGCTAGTCCTCCTTTCATGCAAAATCTTAAGGTCCTAGGTCATGTCCAAGCCACCAAAGCAGGCTAAAAAGTGAATAATCGACAACTAAAACTTCAATTGTACTACTTCTTACTGGCTATTACTTCAACATAGAAGCTTCTTCTGTGTTCTACTATGGTGCTTTTAGTGTTTCCGCATACCGCAGCACGCGACATAGCTTTGCAGACGATAAATGTAACCGTTTCAGAGAGAAGAGCGGCCAATGTGACGAACTGGCTTAAAGTCGATTCGATAACAAATGACGAAAACGGACGGATTTCTCAGGTTTTTACTACATATGAACACTTTTCACTTTCTCCCATGCAACGCGGCTGCTAGTCCTCCTTTCATGCAAAATCTTAAGGTCCTAGGTCATGTCCAAGCCACCAAAGCAGGCTAAAAAGTGAATAATCGACAACTAAAACTTGAATTGTACTACTTCTTACTGGATATTACTTCAAATTAGAAGCTTCTTCTGTGTTCTACTATGATGCTTTTTGTGTTTCGGCATACCGCAGCACGCGACATAGCTTTGCAGACGATAAATGTAACCGTTTCAGAGAGAAGAGCGGCCAATGTGACGATCTGGCTTTAAGTCGATTCGATAACAAATGACGAAAACGGACGGATTTCTCAGGTTTTTACTACATATGAACACTTTTCACATTCTCCCTTGCAACGCGGCTGCAAGTCCTCCTTTCACGCAAAATCTTAAGGTCCTAGGTGATGTCCAAGCCACCAAAGCCGGCTAAAAAGTGAACAATCGACAACTAAAACTTGAATTGTACTACTTCTTACTGGCTATTGCTTCAACTTAGAAGCTTCTTCTGTGCTCTACTATGGTGCTTTTAGTGTCTCCGCAAACCGCAGCACGCGACATAGCTTTGCAGACGATAAATGTAACCGTCTCAGAGAGAAAGCGGCCAATGTGACGATCTGGCTTTAAGTCGATTCGATAACAAATGACGAAAACGGACGGATTTCTCAGGTTTTTACTACATATGAACACTTTTCACATTCTCCCATGCAACGCGGCTGCTAGTCCTCCTTTCATGCAACATCTTAACTTCCTAGTTCATGTCCAAGCCACCATAGCCGGCTAAAAAGTGATTAATCGACAACTAAAACTTGATTTGTACTACTTCTTACTGGCTATTACTTCAAATTAGAAGCTTCTTCTGTGTTCTACTATGGTGCTTTTAGTGTTTCGGTATACTGCAGCACGCGACATAGCTTTGCAGACGATAAATGTAACCGTCTCAGAGAGAAAAGCGGCCAATGTGACGATCTGGCTTTAAGTCGGTTCGATAACAAATGACGAAAACGGACTGATTTCTCAGGTTTTTACTACATTTGAACACTTTTCACATTCTCCCATGCAACGCGGCTGCTAGTCCTCCTTTCATGCAACATCTTAGGTCATGTCCAATCCACCAAAGCCGGCTAAAAAGTGAATAATCGACAACTAAAACTTGAATTGTACTACTTCTTACTGGCTATTACTTCAACATAGAAGCTTCTTCTGTGTTCTACTATGGTGCTTTTAGTGTTTCCGCATACCGCAGCACGCGACATAGCTTTGCAGACGATAAATGTAACCGTTTCAGAGAGAAGAGCGGCCAATGTGACGATCTGGCTTTAAGTCGATTCGATAACAAATGACGAAAACGGATGGATTTCTCAGGTTTTTACTACATATGAACACTTTTCACATTCTCCCTTGCAACGCGGGTGCACGTCCTCCTTTCATGCAAAATCTTAAGGTCCTAGGTGATGTCCAAGCCACCAAAGCCGGCTAAAAAGTGAATAATCGATAACTAAAACTTGAATTGTACTACTTCTTACTGGCTATTGCTTCAACTTAGAAGCTTCTTCTGCGTTCTACTATGGTGCTTTTAGTGTCTCCGCATACCGCAGCACGTGACATAGCTTTGCAGACGATAAATGTAACCGTCTCAGAGAGAAAAGCGGCCAATGTGACGATCTGTCTTTAAGGCGATTCGATAACAAATGACGAAAGCGGACGGATTTCTCAGGTTTTTACTACATATGAACACTTTTCACATTCTCGCGGGCAACGCGGCTGCTACTCCTCCTTTCATGCAAAATCTTAAGGTCCTAAGTCATGTCCAAGCCACCAAAGCAGGCTAAAAAGTGAATAATCGACAACTAAAACTTCAATTGTACTACTTCTTACTGGGTATTACTTCAACATAGAAGCTTCTTCTGTGTTCTACTATGGTGCTTTTAGTGTTTCCGCATACCGCAGCACGCGACTTAGCTTTGCAGACGATAAATGTAACCGTTTCAGAGAGAAGAGCGGCCAATGTGACGATCTGGCTTTAAGTCGATTCGATAACAAATGACGAAAACGGACGGATTTCTCAGGTTTTTACTACATATGAACACTTTTCACATTCTCCCGTGCAACGCGGCTGCTACTCCTCCTTTCATGCAAAATATTAAGGTTCCACCTAATGTCCAAGCCACCAAAGCCGGCTAAAAAGTGAATAATCGACAACTAAAACTTGAATTGTACTACTTCTTACTGGCTATTACTTCAAATTAGAAGCTTCTTCTGTGTTCTACTAAGGTGCTTTTAGTGTTTCGGCATACCGCAGCACGCGACATAGCTTTGCAGACGATAAATGTAACCGTTTCAGAGAGAAGAACGGCCAATGTGACGATCTGGCTTTAAGTCGATTCGATAACAAATGAAGAAAACGGACGGATTTCTCAGGTTTTTACTACATATGAATACTTTTCACATTCTCCCATGCAACGCGGCTGCTAGTCCTCCTTTCATGAACATCTTAAGGTCCTAGGTCATGTCCAAGCCACCAAAGCCGGCTAAAAAGTGAATAATCGAAAACTAAAACTTGAATTGTACTACTTCTTACTGGCTATTACTTCAAATTAGAAGCTTCTTCTGTGTTCTACTATGGTGCTTTTAGTGTTTCGGTATACTGCAGCACGCGACATAGCTTTGCAGACGATAAATGTAACCGTTTCAGAGTGAAGAACGGCCAATGTGACGATCTGGCTTTAAGTCGATTTGATAACGAATGACGAAAACGGACGGATTTCTCAGGTTTTTACTACATATGAACACTTTTCACATTCTCCCGTGCAACGCGGCTGCTAGTCCTCCTTTCATGCAAAATCTTAAGGTCCTAGGTCATGCCCAATCCACCAAAGCCGGCTAAAAAGTGAATAATCGACAACTAAAACTTGAATTGTACTACTTCTTACTGGCTATTGTTTCAACTTAGAAGCTTCTTCTGTGTTCTACTATGGTGCTTTTAGTGTCTCCGCATACCGCAGCACGCGACATAGCTTTGCATACGATAAATGTAACCGTCTCTGAGAGAAAAGCGGCCAATGTGACGATCTGACTTTAAGTCGATTCGATAACAAATGACGAAAACGGACGGATTTCTCAGGTTTTTACTACATATGAACACTTTTCACATTCTCGCGGGCAACGCGGCTGCTACTCCTCCTTTCATGCAAAATCTTAAGGTCCTAGGTCATGTCCAAGCCACCAAAGACGGCTAAAAAGTGAATAATCGATAACTAAAACTTGAATTGTACTACTTCTTACTGGCTATTACTTCAACTTAGAAGCATCTTCTGTGCTCTACTATGGTGCTTTTAGTGTCTCCGCATACCGCAGCACGCGACATAGCTTTGCAGACGATAAATGTAACCGTTTCAGAGAGAAGAACGGCCAATGTGACGAACTGGCTTTAAGTCGATTGGATAACAAATGACGAAAACGGACGGATTTCTCAGGTTTTTACTACATATGAACACTTTTCACATTCTCCCTTGCAACGCGGGTGCAAGTCCTCCTTTCATGCAAAATCTTAATGTCCTAGGTCATGTCCAAGCCACCAAAGCCGGCTAAAAAGTGAATAATCGACAACTAAAACTTGATTTGTACTACCTCTTACTGGATATTACTTCAAATTAGAAGCTTCTTCTGTGTTCTACTATGGTGCTTTTAGTGTTTCGGTATACTGCAGCACGCGACATAGCTTTGCAGACGATAAATGTAACCGTTTCAGAGAGAAGAACGGCCAATGTGACGATCTGGCTTTAAGTCGATTCGATAACAAATGACGAAAACGGACGGAATTATCAGGTTTTTACTACATATGAACACTTTTCACATTCTCCCGTGCAACGCGGCTGCTAGTCCTCCTTTCATGCAAAATCTTAAGGTCCTAGGTCATGTCCAAGCCACCAAAGCAGGCTAAAAAGTGAATAATCGACAACTAAAACTTCAATTGTACTACTTCTTACTAGCTATTACTTCAACATAGAAGCTTCTTCTGTTTTCTACTATGGTGCTTTTAGTGTTTCCGCATACCGCAGCACGCGACATAGCTTTGCAGACGATAAATGTAACCGTTTCAGAGAGAAGAGCGGCCAATGTGACGAACTGGCTTTAAGTCGATTCGATAACAAATGACGAAAACGGACGGATTTCTCAGGTTTTTACTACATATGAACACTTTTCACTTTCTCCCATGCAAAGCGGCTGTTAGTCCTCCTTTTATGCAAAATCTTAAGGTCCTAGGTTATGTCCAAGCCACCAAATCAGGCTAAAAAGTGAATAATCGACAACTAAAACTTCAATTGTACTACTTCTTACTGGCTATTACTTCAACATAGAATCTTCTTCTGTGTTCTACTATGGTGCTTTTAGTGTTTCCGCATACCGCAGCACGCGACATAGCTTTGCAGACGATTAATGTAACCGTTTCAGAGAGAACAGCGGCCAATGTGACGATCTGGCTTTAAGTCGATTCAATAACAAATGACGAAAACGGACGGATTTCTCAGGTTTTTACTACATATGAACACTTTTCACAATCTCCCTTGCAACGCGGCTGCAAGTCCTCCTTTCATGCAAAATCTTAAGGTCCTAGGTGATGTCCAAGCCACCAAAGACGGCTAAAAAGTGAATAATCGACAACTAAAACTTGAATTGTACTACTTCTTACTGGCTATTGCTTCAACTTAGAAGTTTCTTCTGTGCTCTACTATGGTGCTTTTAGTGTCTCCGCATACCGCAGCACGCGACATAGCTTTGCAGACGATAAATGTAACCGTCTCAGAGAGAAGAACGGCCAATGTGACGATCTGGCTTTAAGTCGATTCGATAACAAATGACGATAACGGACGGATTTATCAGGTTTTTACTACATATGAACACTTTTCACATTCTCCCATGCAACGCGGCTGCTAGTCCCCCTTTCATGCAACATCTTAAGGTCCTAGGTCATGTCCAAGCCACCAAAGCCGGCTAAAAAGTGAATAATCGAAAACTAAAACTTGAATTGTACTACTTCTTATTGGCTATTACTTCAAATTAGAAGCTTCTTCTGTGTTCTACTACGGTGCTTTTAGTGTTTCGGTATACTGCAGCACGCGACATAGCTTTGCAGACGATAAATGTAACCGTTTCAGAGAGAAGAACGGCCAATGTGACGATCTGGCTTTAAGTCGATTCGATAACAAATGACGAAAACGGACGGATTTCTCAGGTTTTTACTACATATGAACACTTTTCACTTTCTCCCATGCAACGCGGCTGCTAGTCCTCCTTTCATACAAAATCTTAAGGTCCTTGGTAATGTCCAAGCCACTAAAGCAGGCTAAAAAGTGAATAATCGACAACTAAAACTTCAATTGTACTACTTCTTACTGGCTATTACTTCAACATAGAAGCTTCTTCTGTGTTCTACTATGGTGCTTTTAGTGTTTCCGCATACCGCAGCACGCGACATAGCTTTGCAGACGATAAATGTAACCATTTCAGAGAGAAGAACGGCCAATGTGACGATCTGGCTTTAAGTCGATTCGATAACAAATGACGAAAACGGACGGATTTCTCAGGTTTTTACTACATATGAACACTTTTCACATTCTCCCTTGCAACGCGGCTGCAAGTCCTCCTTTCACGCAAAATCTTAAGGTCCTAGGTGATGTCCAAGCCACCAAAGCCGGCTAAAAAGTGAATAATCGACAACTAAAACTTGAATTGTACTATTTCTTACTGGCTATTGCTTCAACGTAGAAGCTTCTTCTGTGTTCCACTATGGTGCTTTTAGTGTCTCCGCATACCGCAGCACGCGACATAGCTTTGCATACGATAAATGTAACCGTCTCAGAGAGAAAAGCGGTTAATGTGACGATCTGACTTTAAGTCGATTCGATAACAAGTGACGAAAGCGGACGGATTTCTCAGGTTTTTACTACATATGAACACATTTCACATTCTCCCATGCAACGCGGCAGCTAGTCCTCCTTTCATGCAACATCTTAAAGTCCTAGGTCATGTCCAATCCACCAAAGCCGGCTAAAAAGTGAATAATCGACAACTAAAACTCGAATTGTACTACTTCTTACTGTCTATTACTTCAACATAGAAGCTTGTTCTGTGTTCTACTATGGTGCTTTTAGTGTTTCGGTATACTGCAGCACGCGACATAGCTTTGTAAACGATAAATGTAACCGTTTCAGAGAAAAGAGCGGCCAATGTGACGATCTGGCTTTAAGTCGATTCGATAACAAGTGACGAAAACGGACGGATTTCTCAGGTTTTTACTGCATATGAACACTTTTCACATTCTCCCGTGCAACGCGGCTGCTAGTCCTCCTTTCATGCAACATGTTAAGGTCCTAGGTCATGCCCAAGCCACCAAAGCCGGCTAAAATGTGAATAATCGACAACTAAAACTTGAATTGTACTACTTCTTACTGGCTATTGCTTCAACTTAGAAGCTTCTTCTGTGTTCTACTATGGTGCTTTTAGTGTCTCCGCATACCGCAGCACGCGACATAGCTTTGCATACGATAAATGTAACCGTCTCAGAGAGATAAGCGGCCAATGTGACGATCTGACTTTAAGTCGATTCGATAACAAGTGACGAAAGCGACGGATTTCTCAGGTTTTTACTACATATGAACACTTTTCACATTCTCGCGGGCAACGCGGCTGCTACTCCTCCTTTCATGCAAAATCTTAAGGTCCTAGGTCATGTCCAAGCCACCAAAGACGGCTAAAAACTGAATAATCGACAACTAAAACTTGAATTGTACTACTTCTTACTGTCTATTACTTCAACATAGAAGCTTCTTCTGTGTTCTACTATGGTGCTTTTAGTGTTTCCGCATACCGCAGCACGTGACATAGCTTTGCAGACGATAAATGTAACCGTTTCAGTGAGAAGAGCGGCCAATGTGACGATCTGGCTTTAAGTCGATTCGATAACAAATGACGAATACGGACGGATTTCTCAGGTTTTTACTGCATATGAACACTTTTCACATCCCGCGTGCAAAGCGGCTGCTAGTCCTCCATTCATGCAAAATCTTAAGGTCCTAGGTCATGCCCAAGCCACCAAAGTCGGCTAAAAAGTGAATAATCGACAACTAAAACTTGAATTGTACTACTTCTCACTGGCTATTGCTTCAACGTAGAAGCTTCTTCTGTGTTCTACTATGGTGCTTTTAGTGTCTCCGCATACCGCAGCACGCGACATAGCTTTGCATACGATAAATGTAACCGTCTCAGAGAGAAAAGCAACCAATGTGACGATCTGACTTTAAGTCGATTCGATAACAAGTGACGAAAGCGGACGGATTTCTCAGGTTTTTACTACATATGAACACTTTTCACATTCTCGCGGGCAACGCCGCTGCTACTCCTCCTTTCATGCAAAATCGTAAGGACCTAGGGCATGTGCAAGCCACCAAAGACGGCTAAAAAAAGAATAATCGATAACTAAAACTTGAATTGTACTACTTCTTACTGGCTATTACTTCAACTTAGAAGCTTCTTCTGTGCTCTACTATGGTGCTTTTAGTGTCTCCGCATACCGCAGCACGCGACATAGCTTTGCAGACGATAAATGTAACCGTCTCAGAGAGAAAAGCGGCCAATGTGACGATCTGGCTTTAAGTCGATTCGATAACAAATGACGAAAACGAAATGATTTCTCAGGTTTTTACTACATATGAACACTTTTCACATTCTCCCATGCAACGCGGCTGCTAGTCCTCCTTTCATGCAACATCTTAAAGTCGTAGGTCATGTCCAATCCACCAAAGCCGGCTAAAAAGTGAATAATCGACAACTAAAACTTGAATTGTACTACTTCTTACTGTCTATTACTTCAACATAGAAGCTTCATCTGTGTTCTACTATGGTGCTTTTAGTGTTTCCGCATACCGCAGCACGCGACATAGCTTTGCAGACGATAAATGTAACCGTTTCAGAGAGAAGAGCGGCCAATGTGACGATCTGGCTTTAAGTCGATTCGATAACAAATGACGAAAACGGACGGATTTCTCAGGTTTTTACTACATATGAACACTTTTCACATTCTCCCATGCAACGCGGCTGCTAGTCCTCCTTTCATGCAACATCTTAACTTCCTAGTTCATGTCCAAGCCACCATAGCCGGCTAAAAAGTGATTAATCGACAACTAAAACTTGATTTGTACTACTTCTTACTGGCTATTACTTCAAATTAGAAGCTTCTTCTGTGTTCTACTATGGTGCTTTTAGTGTTTCGGTATACTGCAGCACGCGACATAGCTTTGCAGACGATAAATGTAACCGTCTCAGAGAGAAAAGCGGCCAATGTGACGATCTGGCTTTAAGTCGATTCGATAACAAATGACGAAAACGGACTGATTTCTCAGGTTTTTACTACATTTGAACACTTTTCACATTCTCCCATGCAACGCGGCTGCTAGTCCTCCTTTCATGCAACATCTTAGGTCATGTCCAATCCACCAAAGCCGGCTAAAAAGTGAATAATCGACAACTAAAACTTGAATTGTACTACATCTTACTGGCTATTACTTCAACATAGAAGCTTCTTCTGTGTTCTACTATGGTGCTTTTAGTGTTTCCGCATACCGCAGCACGCGACATAGCTTTGCAGACGATAAATGTAACCGTTTCAGAGAGAAGAGCGGCCAATGTGACGATCTGGCTTTAAGTCGATTCGATAACAAATGACGAAAACGGATGGATTTCTCAGGTTTTTACTACATATGAACACTTTTCACTTTCTCCCATGCAACGCGGCTGCTAGTCCTCCTTTCATACAAAATCTTAAGGTCCTTGGTAATGTCCAAGCCACTAAAGCAGGCTAAAAAGTGAATAATCGACAACTAAAACTTCAATTGTACTACTTCTTACTGGCTATTACTTCAACATAGAAGCTTCTTCTGTGTTCTACTATGGTGCTTTTAGTGTTTCCGCATACCGCAGCACGCGACATAGCTTTGCAGACGATAAATGTAACCATTTCAGAGAGAAGAACGGCCAATGTGACGATCTGGCTTTAAGTCGATTCGATAACAAATGACGAAAACGGACGGATTTCTCAGGTTTTTACTACATATGAACACTTTTCACATTCTCCCTTGCAACGCGGCTGCAAGTCCTCCTTTCACGCAAAATCTTAAGGTCCTAGGTGATGTCCAAGCCACCAAAGCCGGCTAAAAAGTGAATAATCGACAACTAAAACTTGAATTGTACTATTTCTTACTGGCTATTGCTTCAACGTAGAAGCTTCTTCTGTGTTCCACTATGGTGCTTTTAGTGTCTCCGCATACCGCAGCACGCGACATAGCTTTGCATACGATAAATGTAACCGTCTCAGAGAGAAAAGCGGTTAATGTGACGATCTGACTTTAAGTCGATTCGATAACAAGTGACGAAAGCGGACGGATTTCTCAGGTTTTTACTACATATGAACACATTTCACATTCTCCCATGCAACGCGGCAGCTAGTCCTCCTTTCATGCAACATCTTAAAGTCCTAGGTCATGTCCAATCCACCAAAGCCGGCTAAAAAGTGAATAATCGACAACTAAAACTCGAATTGTACTACTTCTTACTGTCTATTACTTCAACATAGAAGCTTGTTCTGTGTTCTACTATGGTGCTTTTAGTGTTTCGGTATACTGCAGCACGCGACATAGCTTTGTAAACGATAAATGTAACCGTTTCAGAGAAAAGAGCGGCCAATGTGACGATCTGGCTTTAAGTCGATTCGATAACAAGTGACGAAAACGGACGGATTTCTCAGGTTTTTACTGCATATGAACACTTTTCACATTCTCCCGTGCAACGCGGCTGCTAGTCCTCCTTTCATGCAACATGTTAAGGTCCTAGGTCATGCCCAAGCCACCAAAGCCGGCTAAAATGTGAATAATCGACAACTAAAACTTGAATTGTACTACTTCTTACTGGCTATTGCTTCAACTTAGAAGCTTCTTCTGTGTTCTACTATGGTGCTTTTAGTGTCTCCGCATACCGCAGCACGCGACATAGCTTTGCATACGATAAATGTAACCGTCTCAGAGAGATAAGCGGCCAATGTGACGATCTGACTTTAAGTCGATTCGATAACAAGTGACGAAAGCGACGGATTTCTCAGGTTTTTACTACATATGAACACTTTTCACATTCTCGCGGGCAACGCGGCTGCTACTCCTCCTTTCATGCAAAATCTTAAGGTCCTAGGTCATGTCCAAGCCACCAAAGACGGCTAAAAACTGAATAATCGACAACTAAAACTTGAATTGTACTACTTCTTACTGTCTATTACTTCAACATAGAAGCTTCTTCTGTGTTCTACTATGGTGCTTTTAGTGTTTCCGCATACCGCAGCACGTGACATAGCTTTGCAGACGATAAATGTAACCGTTTCAGTGAGAAGAGCGGCCAATGTGACGATCTGGCTTTAAGTCGATTCGATAACAAATGACGAATACGGACGGATTTCTCAGGTTTTTACTGCATATGAACACTTTTCACATCCCGCGTGCAAAGCGGCTGCTAGTCCTCCATTCATGCAAAATCTTAAGGTCCTAGGTCATGCCCAAGCCACCAAAGTCGGCTAAAAAGTGAATAATCGACAACTAAAACTTGAATTGTACTACTTCTCACTGGCTATTGCTTCAACGTAGAAGCTTCTTCTGTGTTCTACTATGGTGCTTTTAGTGTCTCCGCATACCGCAGCACGCGACATAGCTTTGCATACGATAAATGTAACCGTCTCAGAGAGAAAAGCAACCAATGTGACGATCTGACTTTAAGTCGATTCGATAACAAGTGACGAAAGCGGACGGATTTCTCAGGTTTTTACTACATATGAACACTTTTCACATTCTCGCGGGCAACGCCGCTGCTACTCCTCCTTTCATGCAAAATCGTAAGGACCTAGGGCATGTGCAAGCCACCAAAGACGGCTAAAAAAAGAATAATCGATAACTAAAACTTGAATTGTACTACTTCTTACTGGCTATTACTTCAACTTAGAAGCTTCTTCTGTGCTCTACTATGGTGCTTTTAGTGTCTCCGCATACCGCAGCACGCGACATAGCTTTGCAGACGATAAATGTAACCGTCTCAGAGAGAAAAGCGGCCAATGTGACGATCTGGCTTTAAGTCGATTCGATAACAAATGACGAAAACGAAATGATTTCTCAGGTTTTTACTACATATGAACACTTTTCACATTCTCCCATGCAACGCGGCTGCTAGTCCTCCTTTCATGCAACATCTTAAAGTCGTAGGTCATGTCCAATCCACCAAAGCCGGCTAAAAAGTGAATAATCGACAACTAAAACTTGAATTGTACTACTTCTTACTGTCTATTACTTCAACATAGAAGCTTCATCTGTGTTCTACTATGGTGCTTTTAGTGTTTCCGCATACCGCAGCACGCGACATAGCTTTGCAGACGATAAATGTAACCGTTTCAGAGAGAAGAGCGGCCAATGTGACGATCTGGCTTTAAGTCGATTCGATAACAAATGACGAAAACGGACGGATTTCTCAGGTTTTTACTACATATGAACACTTTTCACATTCTCCCATGCAACGCGGCTGCTAGTCCTCCTTTCATGCAACATCTTAACTTCCTAGTTCATGTCCAAGCCACCATAGCCGGCTAAAAAGTGATTAATCGACAACTAAAACTTGATTTGTACTACTTCTTACTGGCTATTACTTCAAATTAGAAGCTTCTTCTGTGTTCTACTATGGTGCTTTTAGTGTTTCGGTATACTGCAGCACGCGACATAGCTTTGCAGACGATAAATGTAACCGTCTCAGAGAGAAAAGCGGCCAATGTGACGATCTGGCTTTAAGTCGATTCGATAACAAATGACGAAAACGGACTGATTTCTCAGGTTTTTACTACATTTGAACACTTTTCACATTCTCCCATGCAACGCGGCTGCTAGTCCTCCTTTCATGCAACATCTTAGGTCATGTCCAATCCACCAAAGCCGGCTAAAAAGTGAATAATCGACAACTAAAACTTGAATTGTACTACATCTTACTGGCTATTACTTCAACATAGAAGCTTCTTCTGTGTTCTACTATGGTGCTTTTAGTGTTTCCGCATACCGCAGCACGCGACATAGCTTTGCAGACGATAAATGTAACCGTTTCAGAGAGAAGAGCGGCCAATGTGACGATCTGGCTTTAAGTCGATTCGATAACAAATGACGAAAACGGATGGATTTCTCAGGTTTTTACTACATATGAACACTTTTCACATTCTCCCTTGCAACGCGGGTGCACGTCCTCCTTTCATGCAAAATCTTAAGGTCCTAGGTGATGTCCAAGCCACCAAAGCCGGCTAAAAAGTGAATAATCGATAACTAAAACTTGAATTGTACTACTTCTTACTGGCTATTGCTTCAACTTAGAAGCTTCTTCTGCGTTCTACTATGGTGCTTTTAGTGTCTCCGCATACCGCAGCACGTGACATAGCTTTGCAGACGATAAATGTAACCGTCTCAGAGAGAAAAGCGGCCAATGTGACGATCTGTCTTTAAGGCGATTCGATAACAAATGACGAAAGCGGACAGATTTCTCAGGTTTTTACTACATATGAACACTTTTCACATTCTCGCGGGCAACGCGGCTGCTACTCCTCCTTTCATGCAAAATCTTAAGGTCCTAAGTCATGTCCAAGCCACCAAAGCAGGCTAAAAAGTGAATAATCGACAACTAAAACTTCAATTGTACTACTTCTTACTGGGTATTACTTCAACATAGAAGCTTCTTCTGTGTTCTACTATGGTGCTTTTAGTGTTTCCGCATACCGCAGCACGCGACTTAGCTTTGCAGACGATAAATGTAACCGTTTCAGAGAGAAGAGCGGCCAATGTGACGATCTGGCTTTAAGTCGATTCGATAACAAATGACGAAAACGGACGGATTTCTCAGGTTTTTACTACATATGAACACTTTTCACATTCTCCCGTGCAACGCGGCTGCTACTCCTCCTTTCATGCAAAATATTAAGGTTCCACCTAATGTCCAAGCCACCAAAGCCGGCTAAAAAGTGAATAATCGACAACTAAAACTTGAATTGTACTACTTCTTACTGGCTATTACTTCAAATTAGAAGCTTCTTCTGTGTTCTACTAAGGTGCTTTTAGTGTTTCGGCATACCGCAGCACGCGACATAGCTTTGCAGACGATAAATGTAACCGTTTCAGAGAGAAGAACGGCCAATGTGACGATCTGGCTTTAAGTCGATTCGATAACAAATGAAGAAAACGGACGGATTTCTCAGGTTTTTACTACATATGAATACTTTTCACATTCTCCCATGCAACGCGGCTGCTAGTCCTCCTTTTATGAACATCTTAAGGTCCTAGGTCATGTCCAAGCCACCAAAGCCGGCTAAAAAGTGAATAATCGAAAACTAAAACTTGAATTGTACTACTTCTTACTGGCTATTACTTCAAATTAGAAGCTTCTTCTGTGTTCTACTATGGTGCTTTTAGTGTTTCGGTATACTGCAGCACGCGACATAGCTTTGCAGACGATAAATGTAACCGTTTCAGAGTGAAGAACGGCCAATGTGACGATCTGGCTTTAAGTCGATTTGATAACGAATGACGAAAACGGACGGATTTCTCAGGTTTTTACTACATATGAACACTTTTCACATTCTCCCGTGCAACGCGGCTGCTAGTCCTCCTTTCATGCAAAATCTTAAGGTCCTAGGTCATGCCCAATCCACCAAAGCCGGCTAAAAAGTGAATAATCGACAACTAAAACTTGAATTGTACTACTTCTTACTGGCTATTGTTTCAACTTAGAAGCTTCTTCTGTGTTCTACTATGGTGCTTTTAGTGTCTCCGCATACCGCAGCACGCGACATAGCTTTGCATACGATAAATGTAACCGTCTCTGAGAGAAAAGCGGCCAATGTGACGATCTGACTTTAAGTCGATTCGATAACAAATGACGAAAACGGACGGATTTCTCAGGTTTTTACTACATATGAACACTTTTCACATTCTCGCGGGCAACGCGGCTGCTACTCCTCCTTTCATGCAAAATCTTAAGGTCCTAGGTCATGTCCAAGCCACCAAAGACGGCTAAAAAGTGAATAATCGATAACTAAAACTTGAATTGTACTACTTCTTACTGGCTATTACTTCAACTTAGAAGCATCTTCTGTGCTCTACTATGGTGCTTTTAGTGTCTCCGCATACCGCAGCACGCGACATAGCTTTGCAGACGATAAATGTAACCGTTTCAGAGAGAAGAACGGCCAATGTGACGAACTGGCTTTAAGTCGATTGGATAACAAATGACGAAAACGGACGGATTTCTCAGGTTTTTACTACATATGAACACTTTTCACATTCTCCCTTGCAACGCGGGTGCAAGTCCTCCTTTCATGCAAAATCTTAATGTCCTAGGTCATGTCCAAGCCACCAAAGCCGGCTAAAAAGTGAATAATCGACAACTAAAACTTGATTTGTACTACCTCTTACTGGATATTACTTCAAATTAGAAGCTTCTTCTGTGTTCTACTATGGTGCTTTTAGTGTTTCGGTATACTGCAGCACGCGACATAGCTTTGCAGACGATAAATGTAACCGTTTCAGAGAGAAGAACGGCCAATGTGACGATCTGGCTTTAAGTCGATTCGATAACAAATGACGAAAACGGACGGATTTATCAGGTTTTTACTACATATGAACACTTTTCACATTCTCCCGTGCAACGCGGCTGCTAGTCCTCCTTTCATGCAAAATCTTAAGGTCCTAGGTCATGTCCAAGCCACCAAAGCAGGCTAAAAAGTGAATAATCGACAACTAAAACTTCAATTGTACTACTTCTTACTAGCTATTACTTCAACATAGAAGCTTCTTCTGTTTTCTACTATGGTGCTTTTAGTGTTTCCGCATACCGCAGCACGCGACATAGCTTTGCAGACGATAAATGTAACCGTTTCAGAGAGAAGAGCGGCCAATGTGACGAACTGGCTTTAAGTCGATTCGATAACAAATGACGAAAACGGACGGATTTCTCAGGTTTTTACTACATATGAACACTTTTCACTTTCTCCCATGCAAAGCGGCTGTTAGTCCTCCTTTTATGCAAAATCTTAAGGTCCTAGGTTATGTCCAAGCCACCAAATCAGGCTAAAAAGTGAATAATCGACAACTAAAACTTCAATTGTACTACTTCTTACTGGCTATTACTTCAACATAGAATCTTCTTCTGTGTTCTACTACGGTGCTTTTAGTGTTTCCGCATACCGCAGCACGCGACATAGCTTTGCAGACGATTAATGTAACCGTTTCAGAGAGAACAGCGGCCAATGTGACGATCTGGCTTTAAGTCGATTCAATAACAAATGACGAAAACGGACGGATTTCTCAGGTTTTTACTACATATGAACACTTTTCACAATCTCCCTTGCAACGCGGCTGCAAGTCCTCCTTTCATGCAAAATCTTAAGGTCCTAGGTGATGTCCAAGCCACCAAAGACGGCTAAAAAGTGAATAATCGACAACTAAAACTTGAATTGTACTACTTCTTACTGGCTATTGCTTCAACTTAGAAGTTTCTTCTGTGCTCTACTATGGTGCTTTTAGTGTCTCCGCATACCGCAGCACGCGACATAGCTTTGCAGACGATAAATGTAACCGTCTCAGAGAGAAGAACGGCCAATGTGACGATCTGGCTTTAAGTCGATTCGATAACAAATGACGATAACGGACGGATTTATCAGGTTTTTACTACATATGAACACTTTTCACATTCTCCCATGCAACGCGGCTGCTAGTCCCCCTTTCATGCAACATCTTAAGGTCCTAGGTCATGTCCAAGCCACCAAAGCCGGCTAAAAAGTGAATAATCGACAACTAAAACTTGAATTGTACTACTTCTTACTGGCTATTGTTTCAACTTAGAAGCTTCTTCTGTGTTCTACTATGGTGCTTTTAGTGTCTCCGCATACCGCAGCACGCGACATAGCTTTGCATACGATAAATGTAACCGTCTCTGAGAGAAAAGCGGCCAATGTGACGATCTGACTTTAAGTCGATTCGATAACAAATGACGAAAACGGACGGATTTCTCAGGTTTTTACTACATATGAACACTTTTCACATTCTCGCGGGCAACGCGGCTGCTACTCCTCCTTTCATGCAAAATCTTAAGGTCCTAGGTCATGTCCAAGCCACCAAAGACGGCTAAAAAGTGAATAATCGATAACTAAAACTTGAATTGTACTACTTCTTACTGGCTATTACTTCAACTTAGAAGCATCTTCTGTGCTCTACTATGGTGCTTTTAGTGTCTCCGCATACCGCAGCACGCGACATAGCTTTGCAGACGATAAATGTAACCGTTTCAGAGAGAAGAACGGCCAATGTGACGAACTGGCTTTAAGTCGATTGGATAACAAATGACGAAAACGGACGGATTTCTCAGGTTTTTACTACATATGAACACTTTTCACATTCTCCCTTGCAACGCGGGTGCAAGTCCTCCTTTCATGCAAAATCTTAATGTCCTAGGTCATGTCCAAGCCACCAAAGCCGGCTAAAAAGTGAATAATCGACAACTAAAACTTGATTTGTACTACCTCTTACTGGATATTACTTCAAATTAGAAGCTTCTTCTGTGTTCTACTATGGTGCTTTTAGTGTTTCGGTATACTGCAGCACGCGACATAGCTTTGCAGACGATAAATGTAACCGTTTCAGAGAGAAGAACGGCCAATGTGACGATCTGGCTTTAAGTCGATTCGATAACAAATGACGAAAACGGACGGATTTATCAGGTTTTTACTACATATGAACACTTTTCACATTCTCCCGTGCAACGCGGCTGCTAGTCCTCCTTTCATGCAAAATCTTAAGGTCCTAGGTCATGTCCAAGCCACCAAAGCAGGCTAAAAAGTGAATAATCGACAACTAAAACTTCAATTGTACTACTTCTTACTAGCTATTACTTCAACATAGAAGCTTCTTCTGTTTTCTACTATGGTGCTTTTAGTGTTTCCGCATACCGCAGCACGCGACATAGCTTTGCAGACGATAAATGTAACCGTTTCAGAGAGAAGAGCGGCCAATGTGACGAACTGGCTTTAAGTCGATTCGATAACAAATGACGAAAACGGACGGATTTCTCAGGTTTTTACTACATATGAACACTTTTCACTTTCTCCCATGCAAAGCGGCTGTTAGTCCTCCTTTTATGCAAAATCTTAAGGTCCTAGGTTATGTCCAAGCCACCAAATCAGGCTAAAAAGTGAATAATCGACAACTAAAACTTCAATTGTACTACTTCTTACTGGCTATTACTTCAACATAGAATCTTCTTCTGTGTTCTACTACGGTGCTTTTAGTGTTTCCGCATACCGCAGCACGCGACATAGCTTTGCAGACGATTAATGTAACCGTTTCAGAGAGAACAGCGGCCAATGTGACGATCTGGCTTTAAGTCGATTCAATAACAAATGACGAAAACGGACGGATTTCTCAGGTTTTTACTACATATGAACACTTTTCACAATCTCCCTTGCAACGCGGCTGCAAGTCCTCCTTTCATGCAAAATCTTAAGGTCCTAGGTGATGTCCAAGCCACCAAAGACGGCTAAAAAGTGAATAATCGACAACTAAAACTTGAATTGTACTACTTCTTACTGGCTATTGCTTCAACTTAGAAGTTTCTTCTGTGCTCTACTATGGTGCTTTTAGTGTCTCCGCATACCGCAGCACGCGACATAGCTTTGCAGACGATAAATGTAACCGTCTCAGAGAGAAGAACGGCCAATGTGACGATCTGGCTTTAAGTCGATTCGATAACAAATGACGATAACGGACGGATTTATCAGGTTTTTACTACATATGAACACTTTTCACATTCTCCCATGCAACGCGGCTGCTAGTCCCCCTTTCATGCAACATCTTAAGGTCCTAGGTCATGTCCAAGCCACCAAAGCCGGCTAAAAAGTGAATAATCGAAAACTAAAACTTGAATTGTACTACTTCTTATTGGCTATTACTTCAAATTAGAAGCTTCTTCTGTGTTCTACTACGGTGCTTTTAGTGTTTCGGTATACTGCAGCACGCGACATAGCTTTGCAGACGATAAATGTAACCGTTTCAGAGAGAAGAACGGCCAATGTGACGATCTGGCTTTAAGTCGATTCGATAACAAATGACGAAAACGGACGGATTTCTCAGGTTTTTACTACATATGAACACTTTTCACTTTCTCCCATGCAACGCGGCTGCTAGTCCTCCTTTCATACAAAATCTTAAGGTCCTTGGTAATGTCCAAGCCACTAAAGCAGGCTAAAAAGTGAATAATCGACAACTAAAACTTCAATTGTACTACTTCTTACTGGCTATTACTTCAACATAGAAGCTTCTTCTGTGTTCTACTATGGTGCTTTTAGTGTTTCCGCATACCGCAGCACGCGACATAGCTTTGCAGACGATAAATGTAACCATTTCAGAGAGAAGAACGGCCAATGTGACGATCTGGCTTTAAGTCGATTCGATAACAAATGACGAAAACGGACGGATTTCTCAGGTTTTTACTACATATGAACACTTTTCACATTCTCCCTTGCAACGCGGCTGCAAGTCCTCCTTTCACGCAAAATCTTAAGGTCCTAGGTGATGTCCAAGCCACCAAAGCCGGCTAAAAAGTGAATAATCGACAACTAAAACTTGAATTGTACTATTTCTTACTGGCTATTGCTTCAACGTAGAAGCTTCTTCTGTGTTCCACTATGGTGCTTTTAGTGTCTCCGCATACCGCAGCACGCGACATAGCTTTGCATACGATAAATGTAACCGTCTCAGAGAGAAAAGCGGTTAATGTGACGATCTGACTTTAAGTCGATTCGATAACAAGTGACGAAAGCGGACGGATTTCTCAGGTTTTTACTACATATGAACACATTTCACATTCTCCCATGCAACGCGGCAGCTAGTCCTCCTTTCATGCAACATCTTAAAGTCCTAGGTCATGTCCAATCCACCAAAGCCGGCTAAAAAGTGAATAATCGACAACTAAAACTCGAATTGTACTACTTCTTACTGTCTATTACTTCAACATAGAAGCTTGTTCTGTGTTCTACTATGGTGCTTTTAGTGTTTCGGTATACTGCAGCACGCGACATAGCTTTGTAGACGATAAATGTAACCGTTTCAGAGAAAAGAGCGGCCAATGTGACGATCTGGCTTTAAGTCGATTCGATAACAAGTGACGAAAACGGACGGATTTCTCAGGTTTTTACTGCATATGAACACTTTTCACATTCTCCCGTGCAACGCGGCTGCTAGTCCTCCTTTCATGCAACATGTTAAGGTCCTAGGTCATGCCCAAGCCACCAAAGCCGGCTAAAATGTGAATAATCGACAACTAAAACTTGAATTGTACTACTTCTTACTGGCTATTGCTTCAACTTAGAAGCTTCTTCTGTGTTCTACTATGGTGCTTTTAGTGTCTCCGCATACCGCAGCACGCGACATAGCTTTGCATACGATAAATGTAACCGTCTCAGAGAGATAAGCGGCCAATGTGACGATCTGACTTTAAGTCGATTCGATAACAAGTGACGAAAGCGACGGATTTCTCAGGTTTTTACTACATATGAACACTTTTCACATTCTCGCGGGCAACGCGGCTGCTACTCCTCCTTTCATGCAAAATCTTAAGGTCCTAGGTCATGTCCAAGCCACCAAAGACGGCTAAAAACTGAATAATCGACAACTAAAACTTGAATTGTACTACTTCTTACTGTCTATTACTTCAACATAGAAGCTTCTTCTGTGTTCTACTATGGTGCTTTTAGTGTTTCCGCATACCGCAGCACGTGACATAGCTTTGCAGACGATAAATGTAACCGTTTCAGTGAGAAGAGCGGCCAATGTGACGATCTGGCTTTAAGTCGATTCGATAACAAATGACGAATACGGACGGATTTCTCAGGTTTTTACTGCATATGAACACTTTTCACATCCCGCGTGCAAAGCGGCTGCTAGTCCTCCATTCATGCAAAATCTTAAGGTCCTAGGTCATGCCCAAGCCACCAAAGTCGGCTAAAAAGTGAATAATCGACAACTAAAACTTGAATTGTACTACTTCTCACTGGCTATTGCTTCAACGTAGAAGCTTCTTCTGTGTTCTACTATGGTGCTTTTAGTGTCTCCGCATACCGCAGCACGCGACATAGCTTTGCATACGATAAATGTAACCGTCTCAGAGAGAAAAGCAACCAATGTGACGATCTGACTTTAAGTCGATTCGATAACAAGTGACGAAAGCGGACGGATTTCTCAGGTTTTTACTACATATGAACACTTTTCACATTCTCGCGGGCAACGCCGCTGCTACTCCTCCTTTCATGCAAAATCGTAAGGACCTAGGGCATGTGCAAGCCACCAAAGACGGCTAAAAAGTGAATAATCGATAACTAAAACTTGAATTGTACTACTTCTTACTGGCTATTACTTCAACTTAGAAGCTTCTTCTGTGCTCTACTATGGTGCTTTTAGTGTCTCCGCATACCGCAGCACGCGACATAGCTTTGCAGACGATAAATGTAACCGTCTCAGAGAGAAAAGCGGCCAATGTGACGATCTGGCTTTAAGTCGATTCGATAACAAATGACGAAAACGAAATGATTTCTCAGGTTTTTACTACATATGAACACTTTTCACATTCTCCCATGCAACGCGGCTGCTAGTCCTCCTTTCATGCAACATCTTAAAGTCGTAGGTCATGTCCAATCCACCAAAGCCGGCTAAAAAGTGAATAATCGACAACTAAAACTTGAATTGTACTACTTCTTACTGTCTATTACTTCAACATAGAAGCTTCATCTGTGTTCTACTATGGTGCTTTTAGTGTTTCCGCATACCGCAGCACGCGACATAGCTTTGCAGACGATAAATGTAACCGTTTCAGACAGAAGAGCGGCCAATGTGACGATCTGGCTTTAAGTCGATTCGATAACAAATGACGAAAACGGACGGATTTCTCAGGTTTTTACTGCATATGAACACTTTTCACATTCTCCCGTGCAACGCGGCTGCTAGTCCTCCTTTCATGCAAGATCTTAAGGTCCTAGGTCATGCCCAAGCCACCAAAGCCGGCTAAAAAGTGAATAATCGACAACTAAAACTTGAATTTTACTACTTCTTACTGGCTATTAGTTCAACTTAGAAGCTTCTTCTGTGTTCTACTATGGTGCTTTTTGCGTCTCCGCATACTGCAGCACGCGACATAGCTTTGTAGACGATAAATGTAACCGTTTCAGACAGAAGAGCGGCCAATGTGACGATCTGGCTTTAAGTCGATTCGACAACAAGTGACGAAAACGAACGTATTTCTAAGGTTTTTACTACATATGAACACTTTTCACATTCTCCCATGCAACGCGGCTGCTAGTCTTCCTTTCATGCAACATCTTAAAGTCCTAGGTCATGTCCAATCCACCAAAGCCGGCTAAAAAGTGAATAATCGACAACTAAAACTTGAATTGTACTACTTCTTACTGTCTATTACTTCAACATAGAAGCTTCTTCTGTGTTCTACTATGGTGCTTTTAGTGTTTCCGCATACCGCAGCACGCGACATAGCTTTGCAGACGATAAATGTAACCGTTTCAGAGAGAAGAACGGCCAATGTGACGATCTGGCTTTAAGTAGATTCGATAACAAATGACGAAAACGGACGGATTTATCAGGTTTTTACTACATATGAACACTTTTCACATTCTCCCGTGCAACGCGGCTGCTAGTCCTCCTTTCATGCAAAATCTTAAGGTCCTAGGTCATGTCCAAGCCACCAAAGCAGGCTAAAAAGTGAATAATCGACAACTAAAACTTCAATTGTACTACTTCTTACTAGCTATTACTTCAACATAGAAGCTTCTTCTGTTTTCTACTATGGTGCTTTTAGTGTTTCCGCATACCGCAGCACGCGACATAGCTTTGCAGACGATAAATGTAACCGTTTCAGAGAGAAGAGCGGCCAATGTGACGAACTGGCTTTAAGTCGATTCGATAACAAATGACGAAAACGGACGGATTTCTCAGGTTTTTACTACATATGAACACTTTTCACTACCTCCCATGCAAAGCGGCTGTTAGTCCTCCTTTCATGCAAAATCTTAAGGTCCTAGGTCATGTCCAAGCCACCAAATCAGGCTAAAAAGTGAATAATCGACAACTAAAACTTCAATTGTACTACTTCTTACTGGCTATTACTTCAACATAGAAGCTTCTTCTGTGTTCTACTATGGTGCTTTTAGTGTTTCCGCATACCGCAGCACGCGACATAGCTTTGCAGACGATTAATGTAACCGTTTCAGAGAGAACAGCGGCCAATGTGACGATCTGGCTTTAAGTCGATTCAATAACAAATGACGAAAACGGACGGATTTCTCAGGTTTTTACTACATATGAACACTTTTCACAATCTCCCTTGCAACGCGGCTGCAAGTCCTCCTTTCATGCAAAATCTTAAGGTCCTAGGTGATGTCCAAGCCACCAAAGACGGCTAAAAAGTGAATAATCGACAACTAAAACTTGAATTGTACTACTTCTTACTGGCTATTGCTTCAACTTAGAAGTTTCTTCTGTGCTCTACTATGGTGCTTTTAGTGTCTCCGCATACCGCAGCACGCGACATAGCTTTGCAGACGATAAATGTAACCGTCTCAGAGAGAAGAACGGCCAATGTGACGATCTGGCTTTAAGTCGATTCGATAACAAATGACGATAACGGACGGATTTATCAGGTTTTTACTACATATGAACACTTTTCACATTCTCCCATGCAACGCGGCTGCTAGTCCCCCTTTCATGCAACATCTTAAGGTCCTAGGTCATGTCCAAGCCACCAAAGCCGGCTAAAAAGTGAATAATCGAAAACTAAAACTTAAATTGTACTACTTCTTATTGGCTATTACTTCAAATTAGAAGCTTCTTCTGTGTTCTACTACGGTGCTTTTAGTGTTTCGGTATACTGCAGCACGCGACATAGCTTTGCAGACGATAAATGTAACCGTCTCAGAGAGAAGAACGGCCAATGTGACGATCTGGCTTTAAGTCGATTCGATAACAAATGACGAAAACGGACGGATTTCTCAGGTTTTTACTACATATGAACACTTTTCACTTTCTCCCATGCAACGCGGCTGCTAGTCCTCCTTTCATACAAAATCTTAAGGTCCTTGGTAATGTCCAAGCCACCAAAGCAGGCTAAAAAGTGAATAATCGACAACTAAAACTTCAATTGTACTACTTCTTACTGGCTATTACTTCAACATAGAAGCTTCTTCTGTGTTCTACTATGGTGCTTTTAGTGTTTCCGCATACCGCAGCACGCGACATAGCTTTGCAGACGATAAATGTAACCATTTCAGAGAGAAGAACGGCCAATGTGACGATCTGGCTTTAAGTCGATTCGATAACAAATGACGAAAACGGACGGATTTCTCAGGTTTTTACTACATATGAACACTTTTCACATTCTCCCTTGCAACGCGGCTGCAAGTCCTCCTTTCACGCAAAATCTTAAGGTCCTAGGTGATGTCCAAGCCACCAAAGCCGGCTAAAAAGTGAATAATCGACAACTAAGACTTGAATTTTACTACTTCTTACTGGCTATTAGTTCAACTTAGAAGCTTCTTCTGTGTTCTACTATGGTGCTTTTTGCGTCTAAGCATATCGCAGCAAGCGACATAGATTTGCAGACGATAAATGTAACCGTTTCAGACAGAAAAGCGGCCAATGTTTCGATCTGGCTTTAAGTCGATTCGACAACAAGTGACGAAAACGAACGGATTTCTAAGGTTTTTACTACATATGAACACTTTTCACATTCTCCCATGCAACGCGGCTGCTAGTCCTCCATTCATGCAAAATCTTAAGGTCCTAGGTCATGCCCAAGCCACCAAAGTCGGCTAAAAAGTGAATAATCGACAACTAAAACTTGAATTGTACTACTTCTCACTGGCTATTGCTTCAACGTAGAAGCTTCTTCTGTGTTCTACTATGGTGCTTTTAGTGTCTCCGCATACCGCAGCACGCGACATAGCTTTGCATACGATAAATGTAACCGTCTCAGAGAGAAAAGCGGCCAATGTGACGATCTGACTTTAAGTCGATTCGAGAACAAGTGACGAAAGCGGACGGATTTCTCAGGTTTTTACTACATATGAACACTTTTCACATTCTCGCGGGCAACGCCGCTGCTACTCCTCCTTTCATGCAACATCTTAAAGTCGTAGGTCATGTCCAATCCACCAAAGCCGGCTAAAAAGTGAATAATCGACAACTAAAACTTGAATTGTACTACTTCTTACTGTCTATTACTTCAACATAGAAGCTTCATCTGTGTTCTACTATGGTGCTTTTAGTGTTTCCGCATACCGCAGCACGCGACATAGCATTGCAGACGATAAATGTAACCGTTTCAGACAGAAGAGCGGCCAATGTGACGATCTGGCTTTAAGTCGATTCGATAACAAATGACGAAAACGGACGGATTTCTCAGGTTTTTACTGCATATGAACACTTTTCACATTCTCCCGTGCAACGCGGCTGCTAGTCCTCCTTTCATGCAAGATCTTAAGGTCCTAGGTCATGCCCAAGCCACCAAAGCCGGCTAAAAAGTGAATAATCGACAACTAAAACTTGAATTTTACTACTTCTTACTGGCTATTAGTTCAACTTAGAAGCTTCTTCTGTGTTCTACTATGGTGCTTTTTGCGTCTCCGCATACTGCAGCACGCGACATAGCTTTGCAGACGATAAATGTAACCGTTTCAGACAGAAGAGCGGCCAATGTGACGATCTGGCTTTAAGTCGATTCGACAACAAGTGACGAAAACGAACGTATTTCTAAGGTTTTTACTACATATGAACACTTTTCACATTCTCCCATGCAACGCGGCTGCTAGTCTTCCTTTCATGCAACATCTTAAAGTCCTAGGTCATGTCCAATCCACCAAAGCCGGCTAAAAAGTGAATAATCGACAACTAAAACTTGAATTGTACTACTTCTTACTGTCTATTACTTCAACATAGAAGCTTCTTCTGTGTTCTACTATGGTGCTTTTAGTGTTTCCGCATACCGCAGCACGCGACATAGCTTTGCAGACGATAAATGTAACCGTTTCAGAGAGAAAAGCGGCCAATGTGACGATCTGGCTTTAAGTCGATTCGATAACAAATGACGAAAACGGACGGATTTCTCAGGTTTTTACTGCATATGAACACTTTTCACATTCTCCCGTGCAACGCGGCTGCTAGTCCTCCTTTCATGCAAAATGTTAAGGTCCTATGTCATGCCCAAGCCACCAAAGAGGGCTAAAAAGTGAATAATCGACAACTAAAACTTGAATTGTACTACTTCAGACTGGCTGTTGCTGCAACTTAGAAGCTTCTTCTGTGTTCTACTATGGTGCTGTTAGTGTCTCCGCATACCGCAGCAGGCGACATAGCTTTGCATACGATAAATGTAACCGTCTCAGACAGAAAAGCGGCCAATGTGACGATCTGACTTTACGTCGATTCGATAACAAGTGACGAAAGCGGACGGATTTCTCAGGTTTTTACTACATATGAACACTTTTCACATTCTCGCGTGCAACGCGGCAGCTTGTCCTCCTTTCATGCAAAATCTTAAGGTTCCACCTAATGTCAAAGCCACCAAAGCCGGCTAAAAAGTGAATAATCGACAACTAAAACTTGAATTGTACTACTTCTTACTGGCTATTACTTCAACATAGAAGCTTCTTCTGTGTTCTACTATGGTGCTTTTAGTGTTTCCGCATACCGCAGCACGCAACATAGCTTTGTAGACGATAAATGTAACCGTTTCAGAGAGAAGAGCGGCCAATGTGACAATCTGGCTTTAAGTCGATTCGATAACGAATGACGAAAACGGACGGATTTCTCAGGTTTTTACTGCATATGAACACTTTTCACATTCTCCCGGGCAACGCGGCTGCTAGTCCTCCTTTCATGCAAAATCTTAAGGTCCTAGGTCATGTCCAAGCCACCAAAGCCAGCTAAAAAGTGAATAATCGACAACTTAAACTTCAATTGTACTACTTCTTACTGGCTATTACTTCAACATAGAAGCTTCTTCTGTGTTCTACTATGGTGCTTTTAGTGTTTCCGCATACCGCAGCACGCGACATAGCTTTGCAGACAATAAATGTAACCGTTTTAGAGAGAAGAGCAGGCAATGTGACGATCTGGCTTTAAGTCAATTCGATAACAAATGACGAAAGCGGACGGATTTCTCAGGTTTTTACCACATATGAACACTTTTCACATTCTCGCGTGCAACGCGGCAGCTTGTCCTCCTTTCATGCAAAATCTTAAGGTTCCACCTAATGTCAAAGCCACCAAAGCCGTCTAAAAAGTGAATAATCGACAACTAAAACTTGAATTGTACTACTTCTTACTGGCTATTACTTCAAATTACATGCTTCTTCTGTGTTCTACTATGGTGCTTTTAGTGTTTCGGCATACCGCAGCACGCGACATAGCTTTGCAGGCGATAAATGTAACCGTTTCAGAGAGAAGAACGGCCAATGTGACGATCTGGCTTTAAGTCGATTCGATAACAAATGACGAAAACGGACGGATTTCTCAGGTTTTTACTACATATGAACACTTTTCACATTCTCGCGTGCAGCGCGGCAGCTAGTCCTCCTTTCATGCAAAATCTTAAGGTTCCACCTAATGTCAAAGCTACCAAAGCCGGCTAAAAAGTGAATAATCGACAACTAAAACTTGAATTGTACTACTTCTTACTGGCTATTACTTCAAATTAGAAGCTTCTTCTGTGTTCTACTATGGTGCTTTTAGTGTTTCCGCATACCGCAGCAAGCGACTTAGTTTTGCAGACGATAAATGTAACCGTCTGAGAGCGAAAAGCGGCAAATGTGACGATCTGGCTGTAAGTCAATTCGATAATAAATGACGAAAACGGACGGATTTCTCAGGTTTTTACTACATATGAACACTTTTCACATTCTCCCGTGCAACGCGGCTGCTAGTCCTCCTTTCATGCAAATTCTTAAGGTGCTAGGTCATGTCCAAGCCACCAAAGCCGGCTAAAATGTGAATAATCGACAACTAAAACTTGAATGGTACTACTTCTTACTGGCTATTACTTCAACTTAGAAGCTTCTTCTGTGTTCTACTATGGTGCTTTAAGTGTTTCCGCATACCGCAGCACGCGACATAGCTTTGCAGACGATAAATGTAACCGTCTCAGAGAGAAAAGCGGCCAATGTGACGATCTGGCTTTAAGTCGATTCGATAACAAATGACGAAAACGGACGGATTTCTCAGGTTTTTACTACATATGAACACATTTCACATTCTCCCATGCAACGCGGCTGCTAGTCCTCCTTACATGCAAAATCTTAAGGTCATAGGTCATGTCCAAACCACCAAAGCAGGCTAAAAATTGAATAATCAACAACTAAAACTTCAATTGTACTACTTCTTACTGGCTATTACTTCAACATAGAAGCTTATTCTGTGTTCTACTATGGTGCTTTTAGTGTTTCCGCATACCGCAGCACGCGACATAGCTTTGCAGACGATAAATGTAACCGTTTCAGAGAGAAAAGCGGCCAATGTGACGATCTGGCTTTAAGTCGATTCGATAACAAATGACGAAAACGGACGGATTTCTCAGGTTTTTACTACATATGAACACTTTTCACATTCTCCCTTGCAACGCGGCTGCAAGTCCTCCTTTCCTGCAAAATCTTAAGGTCCTAGGTGATGTCCAAGCCACCAAAGCCGGCTAAAAAGTGAATAATCGACAACAAAAACTTGAATTGTACTACTTCTTACTGGCTATTGCTTCAACTTAGAAGCTTCTTCTGTGTTCTACTATGGTGCTTTTAGTGTCTCCGCATACCGCAGCACGCGACATAGCTTTGCAGACGATAAATGGTACCGTCTCAGAGAGAAAAGCGGCCAATGTGACGATCTGACTTTAAGTCGATTCGATAACAAATGACGAAAACGGACGGATTTCTCAGGTTTTTACTACATATGAACACTTTTCACATTCTCGCATGCAACGCGGCAGCTTGTCTTCCTTTCATGCAAAATCTTAAGGTTCCACCTAATGTCAAAGCCACCAAAGCCGGCTAAAAAGTGAATAATCGACAACTAAAACTTGAATTGTACTACTTCTTACTGGCTATTACTTCAAATTACATGCTTCTTCTGTGTTCTACTATGGTGCTTTTAGTGTTTCGGCATACCGCAGCACGCGACATAGCTTTGCAGGCGATAAATGTAACCGTTTCAGAGAGAAGAACGGCCAATGTGACGATCTGGCTTTAAGTCAATTCGATAATAAATGACGAAAACGGACGGATTTCTCAGGTTTTTACTACATATGAACACTTTTCACATTCTCCCATGCAACGCTGCTGCTAGTCCGCCTTTCATGCAAAATCTTAAGGTCCTAGGTCATGTCCAAGTTACCAAAGACGGCTAAAAAGTGAATAATCGATAACTAAAACTTGAATTTTACTACTTCTTACTGGCTATTAGTTCAACTTAGAAGTTTCTTCTGTGTTCTACTATGGTGCTTTTTGTGTCTCCGCATACCGCAGCACGCGACATAGCTTTGCAGACGATAAATGTAACCGTTTCAGACAGAAGAGCGGCCAATGTGACGATCTGGCTTTAAGTCGATTCGACAACAAGTGACGAAAACGAACGGATTTCTAAGGTTTTTACTACATATGAACACTTTTCACATTCTCCCGTGCAACGCGGCTGCTACTCCTCCTTTCATGCAAAATATTAAGGTTCCACCTAATGTCGAAGACACCAAAGCCGGCTAAAAAGTGAATAATCGAAAACTAAAACTTGAATTGTACCACTTCTTACTGGCTATTACTTCAAATTAGAAGCTTCTTCTGTGTTCTACTATGGTGCTTTTAGTGTTTCCGCATACCGCAGCAAGCGACTTAGTTTTGCAGACGATAAATGTAACCGTCTGAGAGCGAAAAGCGGCAAATGTGACGATCTGGCTTTAAGTCAATTCGATAATAAATGACGAAAACGGACGGATTTCTCAGGTTTTTACTACATATGAACACTTTTCACATTCTCCCATGCAACGCTGCTGCTAGTCCGCCTTTCATGCAAAATCGTAAGGTCCTAGGTCATGTCCAAGCTACCAAAGACGGCTAAAAAGTGAATAATCGATAACTAAAACTTGAATTGTACTGCTTCTTACTGGCTATTACTTCAACTTAGAAGCTTCTTCTGTGTTCTACTATGGCGCTTTTAGTATCTCCGCATACCGCAGCACGCGACATAGCTTTGCAGACAGTATATGTAACCTTCTCAGAGAGAAAAGCGGCCAATGTGACGATCTGGCTTTAAGTCGATTCGATAACAAATGACGAAAACGGACGGATTTCTCAGGTTTTTACTACATATGAACACTTTTCACATTTTCCCGTGCAACGCGGCTGCTATTCCTCCGTTCATGCAAAATCTTAAGGTCCTAGGTCATGTCCAAGCCACCAAAGCCGGCTAAAAAGTGAATAATCGACAACTAAAACTTGAATTGTACTAATTCTTACTGGCTATTACTTCAACTTAGAAGCTTCTTCTGTGTACTGCTATGGTGCTTTTAGTGTCTCCGCACACCACAGCACGCGACGTAGCTTTGCAGACGATAAATGTAACCGTCTCAGAGAGAAAAGCGGCCAATGTGACGATCTGGCTTTAAGTCGATTCGATAACAAATGACGAAAACGGACGGATTTCTCAGGTTTTTACTACATATGAACCTTTTTCACATTCTCCCATGCAACGCGGCTGCTAGTCCTCCTTTCATGCAAAATCTTAAGGTCCTAGGTCATGTCCAAGCCACCAAAGCCGGCTAAAATGTGAATAATCGACAACTAAAACTTGAATTGTACTATTTCTTACTGGCTATTACTTCAACTTAGAAGCTTCTTTTGTGTTCTACTATGGTGCTTTTAGTGTTTCGGCATACCGCAGCACGCGAAATAGCTTTGTAGAGGATAAATGTAACCGTTTCAGAGAGAAGAGCGGCCAATGTGACGATCTATCTTTAAGTCGATTCGATAACAAATGACGAAAACGGACGGATTTCTCAGGTTTTTACTACATATGAACACTTTTCACATTCTCCCGTGCAACGCGGCTGCTAGTCCTCCTTTCATGCAAAATCTTAAGGTCCTAGGTCATGTCCAAGCCACCAAAGCCGGCTAAAGAGTGAATAATCGACAACTAAAACTTGAATTGTACTACTTCTTACTGGCTATTACTTCAACTTAGAAGCTTCATCTGTGTTCTACTATGGTGCCTTTAGTGTCTCCGCATACCGCAGCACGCGACATAGCTTTGCAGACGATAAATGTAACCGTTTCAGAGAGAAAAGCGGCCAATGTGACGATCTGGCTTTAAGTCGATTCGATAAAAATGACGAAAACGGACGGATTTCTCAGGTTTTTACTACATATGAACACTTTTCACATTCTCCCATGCAACAAGGCTGCTAGTCCTCCTTTCATGCAAAATCTTAAGGTTCTAGGGCATGTTCAAGCCAACAAAGGCGGCTAAAAAGTGAATAATTGACAACTCAAAACTTCAATTGTACTACTTCTTACTGGCTAAAACTTCAACTTAGAAGCTTCTTCTGTGTTCTCCTATGGTGCTTTTAGTGTTTCCGCATACCGCAGCACGCGACATAGCTTTGCAGACGAAAAATGTAACCGTCTCAGAGAGAAAAGCGGCCAATGTGACGATCTGGCTTTAAGTCAATTCGATAACAAATGACGAAAGCGGACGGATTTCTCAGGTTTTTACCACATATGAACACTTTTCACATTCTCGCGTGCAACGCGGCAGCTTGTCCTCCTTTCATGCAAAATCTTAAGGTTCCACCTAATGTCAAAGCCACCAAAGCCGTCTAAAAAGTGAATAATCGACAACTAAAACTTGAATTGTACTACTTCTTACTGGCTATTACTTCAAATTACATGCTTCTTCTGTGTTCTACTATGGTGCTTTTAGTGTTTCGGCATACCGCAGCACGCGACATAGCTTTGCAGGCGATAAATGTAACCGTTTCAGAGAGAAGAACGGCCAATGTGACGATCTGGCTTTAAGTCGATTCGATAACAAATGACGAAAACGGACGGATTTCTCAGGTTTTTACTACATATGAACACTTTTCACATTCTCGCGTGCAGCGCGGCAGCTAGTCCTCCTTTCATGCAAAATCTTAAGGTTCCACCTAATGTCAAAGCTACCAAAGCCGGCTAAAAAGTGAATAATCGACAACTAAAACTTGAATTGTACTACTTCTTACTGGCTATTACTTCAAATTAGAAGCTTCTTCTGTGTTCTACTATGGTGCTTTTAGTGTTTCCGCATACCGCAGCAAGCGACTTAGTTTTGCAGACGATAAATGTAACCGTCTGAGAGCGAAAAGCGGCAAATGTGACGATCTGGCTGTAAGTCAATTCGATAATAAATGACGAAAACGGACGGATTTCTCAGGTTTTTACTACATATGAACACTTTTCACATTCTCCCGTGCAACGCGGCTGCTAGTCCTCCTTTCATGCAAATTCTTAAGGTGCTAGGTCATGTCCAAGCCACCAAAGCCGGCTAAAATGTGAATAATCGACAACTAAAACTTGAATGGTACTACTTCTTACTGGCTATTACTTCAACTTAGAAGCTTCTTCTGTGTTCTACTATGGTGCTTTAAGTGTTTCCGCATACCGCAGCACGCGACATAGCTTTGCAGACGATAAATGTAACCGTCTCAGAGAGAAAAGCGGCCAATGTGACGATCTGGCTTTAAGTCGATTCGATAACAAATGACGAAAACGGACGGATTTCTCAGGTTTTTACTACATATGAACACATTTCACATTCTCCCATGCAACGCGGCTGCTAGTCCTCCTTACATGCAAAATCTTAAGGTCATAGGTCATGTCCAAACCACCAAAGCAGGCTAAAAATTGAATAATCAACAACTAAAACTTCAATTGTACTACTTCTTACTGGCTATTACTTCAACATAGAAGCTTATTCTGTGTTCTACTATGGTGCTTTTAGTGTTTCCGCATACCGCAGCACGCGACATAGCTTTGCAGACGATAAATGTAACCGTTTCAGAGAGAAAAGCGGCCAATGTGACGATCTGGCTTTAAGTCGATTCGATAACAAATGACGAAAACGGACGGATTTCTCAGGTTTTTACTACATATGAACACTTTTCACATTCTCCCTTGCAACGCGGCTGCAAGTCCTCCTTTCCTGCAAAATCTTAAGGTCCTAGGTGATGTCCAAGCCACCAAAGCCGGCTAAAAAGTGAATAATCGACAACTAAAACTTCAATTGTACTACTTCTTACTGGCTATTGCTTCAACTTAGAAGCTTCTTCTGTGTTCTACTATGGTGCTTTTAGTGTCTCCGCATACCGCAGCACGCGACATAGCTTTGCAGACGATAAATGGTACCGTCTCAGAGAGAAAAGCGGCCAATGTGACGATCTGACTTTAAGTCGATTCGATAACAAATGACGAAAACGGACGGATTTCTCAGGTTTTTACTACATATGAACACTTTTCACATTCTCGCATGCAACGCGGCAGCTTGTCTTCCTTTCATGCAAAATCTTAAGGTTCCACCTAATGTCAAAGCCACCAAAGCCGGCTAAAAAGTGAATAATCGACAACTAAAACTTGAATTGTACTACTTCTTACTGGCTATTACTTCAAATTACATGCTTCTTCTGTGTTCTACTATGGTGCTTTTAGTGTTTCGGCATACCGCAGCACGCGACATAGCTTTGCAGGCGATAAATGTAACCGTTTCAGAGAGAAGAACGGCCAATGTGACGATCTGGCTTTAAGTCAATTCGATAATAAATGACGAAAACGGACGGATTTCTCAGGTTTTTACTACATATGAACACTTTTCACATTCTCCCATGCAACGCTGCTGCTAGTCCGCCTTTCATGCAAAATCTTAAGGTCCTAGGTCATGTCCAAGTTACCAAAGACGGCTAAAAAGTGAATAATCGATAACTAAAACTTGAATTTTACTACTTCTTACTGGCTATTAGTTCAACTTAGAAGCTTCTTCTGTGTTCTACTATGGTGCTTTTTGTGTCTCCGCATACCGCAGCACGCGACATAGCTTTGCAGACGATAAATGTAACCGTTTCAGACAGAAGAGCGGCCAATGTGACGATCTGGCTTTAAGTCGATTCGACAACAAGTGACGAAAACGAACGGATTTCTAAGGTTTTTACTACATATGAACACTTTTCACATTCTCCCGTGCAACGCGGCTGCTACTCCTCCTTTCATGCAAAATATTAAGGTTCCACCTAATGTCGAAGACACCAAAGCCGGCTAAAAAGTGAATAATCGAAAACTAAAACTTGAATTGTACCACTTCTTACTGGCTATTACTTCAAATTAGAAGCTTCTTCTGTGTTCTACTATGGTGCTTTTAGTGTTTCCGCATACCGCAGCAAGCGACTTAGTTTTGCAGACGATAAATGTAACCGTCTGAGAGCGAAAAGCGGCAAATGTGACGATCTGGCTTTAAGTCAATTCGATAATAAATGACGAAAACGGACGGATTTCTCAGGTTTTTACTACATATGAACACTTTTCACATTCTCCCATGCAACGCTGCTGCTAGTCCGCCTTTCATGCAAAATCGTAAGGTCCTAGGTCATGTCCAAGCTACCAAAGACGGCTAAAAAGTGAATAATCGATAACTAAAACTTGAATTGTACTGCTTCTTACTGGCTATTACTTCAACTTAGAAGCTTCTTCTGTGTTCTACTATGGCGCTTTTAGTATCTCCGCATACCGCAGCACGCGACATAGCTTTGCAGACAGTATATGTAACCTTCTCAGAGAGAAAAGCGGCCAATGTGACGATCTGGCTTTAAGTCGATTCGATAACAAATGACGAAAACGGACGGATTTCTCAGGTTTTTACTACATATGAACACTTTTCACATTTTCCCGTGCAACGCGGCTGCTATTCCTCCGTTCATGCAAAATCTTAAGGTCCTAGGTCATGTCCAAGCCACCAAAGCCGGCTAAAAAGTGAATAATCGACAACTAAAACTTGAATTGTACTAATTCTTACTGGCTATTACTTCAACTTAGAAGCTTCTTCTGTGTACTGCTATGGTGCTTTTAGTGTCTCCGCACACCACAGCACGCGACGTAGCTTTGCAGACGATAAATGTAACCGTCTCAGAGAGAAAAGCGGCCAATGTGACGATCTGGCTTTAAGTCGATTCGATAACAAATGACGAAAACGGACGGATTTCTCAGGTTTTTACTACATATGAACCTTTTTCACATTCTCCCATGCAACGCGGCTGCTAGTCCTCCTTTCATGCAAAATCTTAAGGTCCTAGGTCATGTCCAAGCCACCAAAGCCGGCTAAAATGTGAATAATCGACAACTAAAACTTGAATTGTACTATTTCTTACTGGCTATTACTTCAACTTAGAAGCTTCTTTTGTGTTCTACTATGGTGCTTTTAGTGTTTCGGCATACCGCAGCACGCGAAATAGCTTTGTAGAGGATAAATGTAACCGTTTCAGAGAGAAGAGCGGCCAATGTGACGATCTATCTTTAAGTCGATTCGATAACAAATGACGAAAACGGACGGATTTCTCAGGTTTTTACTACATATGAACACTTTTCACATTCTCCCGTGCAACGCGGCTGCTAGTCCTCCTTTCATGCAAAATCTTAAGGTCCTAGGTCATGTCCAAGCCACCAAAGCCGGCTAAAGAGTGAATAATCGACAACTAAAACTTGAATTGTACTACTTCTTACTGGCTATTACTTCAACTTAGAAGCTTCATCTGTGTTCTACTATGGTGCCTTTAGTGTCTCCGCATACCGCAGCACGCGACATAGCTTTGCAGACGATAAATGTAACCGTTTCAGAGAGAAAAGCGGCCAATGTGACGATCTGGCTTTAAGTCGATTCGATAACAAATGACGAAAACGGACGGATTTCTCAGGTTTTTACTACATATGAACACTTTTCACATTCTCCCATGCAACAAGGCTGCTAGTCCTCCTTTCATGCAAAATCTTAAGGTTCTAGGGCATGTTCAAGCCAACAAAGGCGGCTAAAAAGTGAATAATTGACAACTCAAAACTTCAATTGTACTACTTCTTACTGGCTAAAACTTCAACTTAGAAGCTTCTTCTGTGTTCTCCTATGGTGCTTTTAGTGTTTCCGCATACCGCAGCACGCGACATAGCGTTAAAGACGATAAATGTAATCGTCTCAGAGAGAAAAGCGGCCAATGTGACGATCTTTCTTTAAGTCGATTCGATAACAAATGATGAAAATGGACGCATTTCTCAGGTTTTTACCACATATGAACACTTTTCACATTCTCCCGTGCAACGCGGCTGCCAGTCCTCCTTTCATGCATAATCTTAACGTCCTAGGTGATGTCCAAGTCACCAAAGCCGGCTAAAAAGTGAATAATCGACAACTAAAACTTGAATTGTACTACTTCTTACTGGCTATTACTTCAACTTAGAAGCATCTTCTGTGTTCTTCTATGGTGCTTTTAGTGTCTCCGCATACCGCAGCACGCGACATAGCTTTGCAGACGATAAATGTGACCGTCTCTGAGAGAAAAGTGGCCAATGTGACGATCTGGCTTTAAGTCGATTCGATAACAAATGACGAAAACGGACAGATTTCTTATGTTTTTACTACATATGAACACTTTTCACATTCTCCCGTGCAACGCTTCTGCTAGTCCTCCTTTGATGCAAAATCTTAAGGTTCCACCTCATGTCCAAGCCACCAAAGCCGGCTAAAAAGTGAATAATCGACAACTAAAACTTGAATAGTACTACTTCTTACTGGCTATTACTTCAACTTAGAACCTTCTTCTGTGTTCTACTATGGTGCTTTTAGTGTCTCCGCATACCGCAGCACGCGACATAGCTTTGCAGGCGATAAATGTAACCGTCTCAGAGAGAAAAGCGGCCAATGTGACGATCTGGCTTTAAGTCGATTCGATAACAAATGACGAAAACGGACGGATTTCTCAGGTTTTTACTACATATGAACACTTTTCACATTCTCACATGCAACGTGGCTGCTAGTCCTCCTTTCATGCAAAATCGTAAGGTCCTAGGTCATGTCCAAGCCACCAAAGCCGGCTAAAAAGTGAATAATCGACATCCAAAACTTCATTTGTACTACCTCTTACTGGCTGTTACTTCAACATAAAAGCTTCTTCTGTGTTCTACTATGGTGCTTTTAGTGTTTCCGCATACCGCAGCACGCGACATAGCTTTGTAGACGATAAATGTAACCGTTTCAGAGAGAAGAGCGGCCAATGTGACGATCTGGCTTTAAGTCGATTCGATAACAAATGACGAAAACGGACGGATTTCTCAGGTTTTTACTACATATGATCCCTTTTCACATTCTGCCGTGCAAAGCGGTTGCTAGTCCTCCTTTCATGCAAAATCTTAAGGTCCTAGGTCATGTCCAAGCCACCAAAGCCAGATAAAAAGTGAATAATCGACAACTAAAACTTGAATTGTACTACTTCTTACTGGCTATTACTTCAACTTAGAAGCTTCTTCTGTGTTCTACTATGGTGCTTTTAGTGTCTCCGCACACCGCAGCACGCGACATAGCTTTGCAGACGATAAATGTAACCTTCTCAGACAAAAAAGCGGCCAATGTGTCGATCTGGCTTTATGTCGATTCGATAACAAATGACGAAAACGGACGGATTTCTCAGGTTATTACTACATATGAACCCTTTTCACATTCTCCCATGCAACGCGGCTGTTAGACCTCCTTTCATGCAAAATCTTAAGGTCCTAGGTCATGTCCAAGCCACCAAAGCCGGCTAAAAAGTGAATAATCGACAACTAAAACTTGAATTGTACTACTTCTTACTGGCTATTACTTCAACATAGGTGCTTCTTCTGTGTTCTACTATAGTGCTTTTAGTGTTTCCGCATAACGCAGCACGCGACATAGCGTTGTAGACGATAAATGTAACCGTTTCAGAGAGAAGAGCGGTCAATGTGGCGATCTGGCTTTAAGTCGATTCGAAAACAAATGACGAAAACGGACGGATTTCTCAGGTTTTTACTACATATGAACACTTTTCACATTCTCCCGTGCAACGCGGATGCTAGTCCTCCTTTCATGCAAAATCTTAAGGACCTAGGTCATGTCCAAGCCACCAAAGCCGGCTAAAATGTGAATAATCGACAACTAAAACTTGAATTGTATTACTTCTTACTGGCTATTACTCCAACTTAGAAGCTTCTTCTGTGTCCTACTATGGTGCTTTTAGTGTCTCCGCATACCGCAGCACGCGACATAGCTTTGCAGACGATAAATGTAACCGTTTCAGAGAATAGAGCGGCCAATGTGACGATCTGGCTTTAATTCGATTCGATAACAAATGACGAAAACGGACGGATTTCTCAGGTTTTTACTACATATGAACACTTTTCACATTCTCCCGTGCAACGCGGCTGCTAGTCCTCCTTTCATGCAAAATCGTAAGGTCCTAGGTCATGTCCAAGCCACCAAAGCCGGCTAAAATGTGAATAATCGACAACTAAAACTTGAATTGTACTATTTCTTACTGGCTATTACTTCAATTTAGAAGCTTCTTCTGTGTTATACTATGGTGCTTTTAGTGTTTCGGCATACCGCAGCACGCGACATAGCTTTCCAGACGATAAGTGCAACCGTTTCAGAGAGAAGAGCGGCCAATGTGACGATCTGGCTTTAAGTCCATTCGATAACAAATCACGAAAACGGACGGATTTCTCAGGTTTTTACTACTTATGAACACTTTTCATATTCTCCCGTGCAACGCGGCAGTTAGTCCTCCTTTCTTGCAATATCTTATGGTCCTAGGTCATGTCATAGCCACCAAAGCCGGCTAAAAAGTGAATAATCGACAACTAAAACTTCAATTGTACTACTTCTTACTATCTATTACTTCAACATAAAGCTTCTTCTGTGTTCTACTATGGTGCTTTTAGTGTTTCCGCATACCGCAGCACGGGACATAGCTTTGTAGACGATAAATGTAACCGTTTCAGAGAGAAGAGGGTCCAATGTGACGATCTGGCTTTAAGTCGATTCGATAACAAATGACGAAAACAGACGGATATCTCAGGTTTTTACTACATATGAACACTTTTCACATTCTCCCGTGCAACGCGGCTGCTAGTCCTCCTTTCATGCAAAATCTTAAGGTCCTAGGTCATGTCCAAGCCACCAAAGCCGGCTAAAAAGTGAATAATCGACAACTAACACTTGAATTGAACTACTTCTTACTGGCTATTACTTCAACTTAGAAGCTTCTTCTGTGTTCTACTATGGTGCTTTTAGTATCTCCGCATACCGCAGCACGCTACATAGCTTTGCAGACGATAAATGTAACCGTCTCAGAGAGAAAAGCGGCCAATGTGACGATCTGGCTTTAAGTCGATTCGATAACAAATGACTAAAACGGACGGATTTCTCAGGTTTTTACTACATATGAACACTTTTCACATTCTCACATGCAACGTGGCTGCTAGTCCTCCTTTCATGCAAAATCGTAAGGTCCTAGGTCATGTCCAAGCCACCAAAGCCGGCTAAAAAGTGAATAATCGACATCCAAAACTTCATTTGTACTACCTCTTACTGGCTGTTACTTCAACATAAAAGCTTCTTCTGTGTTCTACTATGGTGCTTTTAGTGTTTCCGCATACCGCAGCACGCGACATAGCTTTGTAGACGATAAATGTAACCGTTTCAGAGAGAAGAGCGGCCAATGTGACGATCTGGCTTTAAGTCGATTCGATAACAAATGACGAAAACGGACGGATTTCTCAGGTTTTTACTACATATGATCCCTTTTCACATTCTGCCGTGCAAAGCGGTTGCTAGTCCTCCTTTCATGCAAAATCTTAAGGTCCTAGGTCATGTCCAAGCCACCAAAGCCAGATAAAAAGTGAATAATCGACAACTAAAACTTGAATTGTACTACTTCTTACTGGCTATTACTTCAACTTAGAAGCTTCTTCTGTGTTCTACTATGGTGCTTTTAGTGTCTCCGCACACCGCAGCACGCGACATAGCTTTGCAGACGATAAATGTAACCTTCTCAGACAGAAAAGCGGCCAATGTGTCGATCTGGCTTTATGTCGATTCGATAACAAATGACGAAAACGGACGGATTTCTCAGGTTATTACTACATATGAACCCTTTTCACATTCTCCCATGCAACGCGGCTGTTAGACCTCCTTTCATGCAAAATCTTAAGGTCCTAGGTCATGTCCAAGCCACCAAAGCCGGCTAAAAAGTGAATAATCGACAACTAAAACTTGAATTGTACTACTTCTTACTGGCTATTACTTCAACATAGGTGCTTCTTCTGTGTTCTACTATAGTGCTTTTAGTGTTTCCGCATAACGCAGCACGCGACATAGCGTTGTAGACGATAAATGTAACCGTTTCAGAGAGAAGAGCGGTCAATGTGGCGATCTGGCTTTAAGTCGATTCGAAAACAAATGACGAAAACGGACGGATTTCTCAGGTTTTTACTACATATGAACAGTTTTCACATTCTCCCGTGCAACGCGGATGCTAGTCCTCCTTTCATGCAAAATCTTAAGGACCTAGGTCATGTCCAAGCCACCAAAGCCGGCTAAAATGTGAATAATCGACAACTAAAACTTGAATTGTATTACTTCTTACTGGCTATTACTCCAACTTAGAAGCTTCTTCTGTGTCCTACTATGGTGCTTTTAGTGTCTCCGCATACCGCAGCACGCGACATAGCTTTGCAGACGATAAATGTAACCGTTTCAGAGAATAGAGCGGCCAATGTGACGATCTGGCTTTAATTCGATTCGATAACAAATGACGAAAACGGACGGATTTCTCAGGTTTTTACTACATATGAACACTTTTCACATTCTCCCGTGCAACGCGGCTGCTAGTCCTCCTTTCATGCAAAATCGTAAGGTCCTAGGTCATGTCCAAGCCACCAAAGCCGGCTAAAATGTGAATAATCGACAACTAAAACTTGAATTGTACTATTTCTTACTGGCTATTACTTCAATTTAGAAGCTTCTTCTGTGTTATACTATGGTGCTTTTAGTGTTTCGGCATACCGCAGCACGCGACATAGCTTTCCAGACGATAAGTGCAACCGTTTCAGAGAGAAGAGCGGCCAATGTGACGATCTGGCTTTAAGTCCATTCGATAACAAATCACGAAAACGGACGGATTTCTCAAGTTTTTACTACTTATGAACACTTTTCATATTCTCCCGTTCAACGCGGCAGTTAGTCCTCCTTTCTTGCAATATCTTATGGTCCTAGGTCATGTCATAGCCACCAAAGCCGGCTAAAAAGTGAATAATCGACAACTAAAACTTCAATTGTACTACTTCTTACTATCTGTTACTTCAACATAAAGCTTCTTCTGTGTTCTACTATGGTGCTTTTAGTGTTTCCGCATACCGCAGCACGGGACATAGCTTTGTAGACGATAAATGTAACCGTTTCAGAGAGAAGAGGGTCCAATGTGACGATCTGGCTTTAAGTCGATTCGATAACAAATGACGAAAACAGACGGATATCTCAGGTTTTTACTACATATGAACACTTTTCACATTCTCCCGTGCAACGCGGCTGCTAGTCCTCCTTTCATGCAAAATCTTAAGGTCCTAGGTCATGTCCAAGCCACCAAAGCCGGCTAAAAAGTGAATAATCGACAACTAACACTTGAATTGAACTACTTCTTACTGGCTATTACTTCAACTTAGAAGCTTCTTCTGTGTTCTACTATGGTGCTTTTAGTATCTCCGCATACCGCAGCACGCTACATAGCTTTGCAGACGATAAATGTAACCGTCTCAGAGAGAAAAGCGGCCAATGTGACGATCTGGCTTTAAGTCGATTCGATAACAAATGACTAAAACGGACGGATTTCTCAGGTTTTTACTACATATGAACACTTTTCACATTCTCCCATGCAACGCGGCTACTAGACCTCCTTTCATGCAAAATCTTACGGTCCTAGGTCATGTAAAAGCCACCAAGCCGGCTAAAAAGTGAATAATCGATAACTAAAACTTGAATTGCACTACTTCTTACTGGCTATTACTTCAACTTAGAAGCTTCTTCTGTGTTCTACTATGGTGCTTTTAGTGTCTCCGCATACCGCAGCACGCGACATAGCTTTGCAGACGATAAATGTAACCGTCTCAGAGAGAAAAGCGGCCAATGTGACGCTCTGGCTTTAAGCCGATTCGATAACAAATGACGAAAACGGACGGATTTCTCAGGTTTTTACTACATATGAACAGTTTTCACATTCTCCCGTGCAACTTGTCTGCTAGTCCTCCTTTCATGCAAAATCATGTGGTCCTAGGTCATGTCCAAGCCACCGAAGCCGGCTAAAAAGTGAATAATCGACAACTAAAACTTCAATTTTACTACTTCTTACTGGCTATTGCTTCAACTTAGAAGCTTCTTCAGTGTTCTACTATGGTGCTTTTAGTGTCTCCGCATACCGCAGCACGCGACATAGAGTTGCAGACGATAAATGTAACCGTCTCAGAGAGAAAAGCGGCCAATGTGACGATCTGGCTTTAAGTCGATTCGATAACAAATGACGAAAACGGACGGATTTCTTAGGTTTTTACTACATATTAACACTTTTCACATTCTCCCGTGCAACGCAGCTGTTAGTCTTCCTTTCATGCAAAATCTTAAGGTTCCAACTCATGTCCAAGCCACCAAAGCCGGCTAAAAAGTGAATAATCGATAACTAAAACTTGAATTGCACTACTTCTTACTGGCTATTACTTCAACTTAGAAGCTTCTTCTGTGCTCTACTATGGTGCTTTTAGTGTCTCCGCATACCGCAGCACGCGACATAGCTTTGCAGACGATAAATGTAACCGTCTCAGAGAGAAAAGCGGCCAATGTGACGATCTGGCTTTAAGACGATTCGATAACAAATGACGAAAACGGACGGATTTCTCAGGTTTTTAATACATATGAACACTTTTCACATTCTCCCGTGCAACGCGGCTGTTAGTCCTCCTTTCATGCAAAATCTTATGGTCCTAGGTCATGTCCAAGCCACCAAAGCCGGCTAAAAAGTGAATAATCAACAACTAAAACTTCAATTTTACTACTTCTTACTGGCTATTGCTTCAACTTAGAAGCTTCTTCAGTGTTCTACTATGGTGCTTTTAGTGTCTCAGCATACCGCAGCACGCGACATAGCTTTGCAGACGATAAATGTAACCGTCTCAGAGAGAAAAGCGGCCAATGTGACGATCTGGCTTTAGGACGATTCGATAACAAATGACGAAAACGGACGGATTTCTCAGGTTTTTACTACATATGAACACTTTTCACATTCTCCGGTGCAACGTGGCTGCTAGTCTTCCTTTCATGCAAAATTTTATGGTTCCACCTCATGTCCAAGCCACCAAAGCCGGCTAAAAAGTGAATAATCGACAACTAAAACTTCAATTGTACTACTTCTTACTGGCTATTACTTCAACATAGAAGCTTCTTCAGTGTTCTACTATGGTGCTTTTAGTGTTTCCGCATAATGCAGCACGCGACATAGCTTTGTAGACGATAAATGTAACCGTCTCAGAGTGAAAAGCGGCCAATGTGACGATCTGGCTTTAAGTCGATTCGATAACAAATGACGAAAACGGACGGATTTCTCAGGTTTTTACTACATATGAACACTTTTCACATTCTCCCGTGCAACGCGGCTGCCAGTCCTCCTTTCATGTAAAATCTTATGGTCCAGGATCATGTCCAAGCCACCAAAGACGGCTAAAAAGTGAATAATCGACAACTAAAACTTCAATTGTACTACTTCTTACTGGCTATTACTTCAACTTAGAAGCTTCTTCTGTGTTCTACTATGGTGCTTTTAGTGTTTCCGCATACTGCAGCACGCGACATTGCTTTGCAGACGATAAATGTAACCGTTTCAGAGAGTAGAGCGGCCAATGTGACTATGTGGCTTTAAGTCGATTCGATAACAAATGACGAAAACGGACGGATTTCTCAGGATTTTACTACATATCAACACTTTTCACATTCTCCCGTGCAACGCGTCTGCTAGTCCTCCTTTCATGCAAAATCTTATGGTCCTAGGTCATGTCCAAGCCACCAAAGCCGGCTAAAAAGTGAATAATCGACAACTAAAACTTGAATTGAACTACTTCTTACTTGCTATTACTTCAACTTTGAAGTTTCTTCTGTGTTCTACTATGGTGCTTTTAGTGTCTCCGCATACCGCAGCACGCGACATAGCTTTGCAGACGATAAATGTAACCGTCTCAGAGAGAAAAGCGGCCAATGTGACGATCTGGCTTTAAGTCGATTCGATAACAAATGACGAAAACGGACGGATTTCTCAGGTTTTTACTACATATGAACACTTTTCACATTCTCCCGTGAAAAGTGGCTGTTAGTCCTCCTTTCATGCAAAATCTTATGGTCCTAGGTCATGTCCAAGCCAACATAGCCGGCTAAAAAGTGAATAATCGACAACTAAAACTTCAATTGTACTACTTCTTACTGGCTATTGCTTCAACTTAGAAGCTTCTTCAGTGTTCTACTATGGTGCTTTTAGTGTCTCCGCATACCGCAGCACGCGACATAGCTTTGCAGACGATAAATGTAACCGTCTCAGAGAGAAAAGCGGCCAATGTGACGATCTGGCTTTAAGACGATTCGATAACAAATGACGAAAACGGACGGATTTCTCAGGTTTTTAATACATATGAACACTTTTCACATTCTCCCGTGCAACGCGGCTGTTAGTCCTCCTTTCATGAAAAATCGTATGGTCCTAGGTCATGTCCAAGCCACCAAAGCCGGCTAAAAAGTGAATAATCGACAACTAAAACTTGAATTGTACTACTTCTTACTGGCTACTGCTTCAACTTAGAAGCTTCTTCAGTGTTCTACTATGGTGCTTTTAGTGTCTCCGCATACCGCAGCACGCGACATAGCTTTGCAGACGATAAATGTAACCGTCTCAGAGAGAAAAGCGGCCAATGTGACGATCTGGCTTTAAGACGATTCGATAACAAATCACGAAAACGGACGGATTTCTCAGGTTGTTACTACATATGAACACTTTTCACATTCTCCCGTGCAACGCGGCTGTTAGTCCTCCTTGCATGCAAAATCTTATGGTCCTAGGTCATGTCCAAGCCACCAAAGCCGGCTAAAAAGTGAATAATCGACAACTAAAACTTCAATTGTACTACTTCTTACTGGCTATTGCTTCAACTTAGAAGCTTCTTCAGTGTTCTACTATGGTGCTTTTAGTGTCTCCGCATACTGCAGCACGCGACATAGCTTTGCAGACGATAAATGTAAACGTTTCAGAGAGTAGAGCGGCCAATGTGACGATCTGGCTTTAAGTCGATTCGATAACAAATGACGAAAACGGACGGATTTCTCAGGTTTTTACTACATATGAACACTTTTCACATTCTCCCGTGCAACGCTGCTGCTAGTCTTCTTTTCATGCAAAATCTTATGGTTCCACCTCATGTCCAAGCCACCAAAGCTGGCTAAAAAGTGAATAACCGACAACTAAAACTTCAATTGTACTACTTCTTACTGGCTATTACTTCAACATAGGTGCTTCTTCTGTGTTCTACTATAGTGCTTTTAGTGTTTCCGCATAACGCAGCACGCGACATAGCGTTGTAGACGATAAATGTAACCGTTTCAGAGAGAAGAGCGGTCAATGTGACGATCTGGCTTTAAGTCGATTCGAAAACAAATGACGAAAACGGACGGATTTCTCAGGTTTTTACTACATATGAACACTTTTCACATTCTCCCGTGCAACGCGGCTGCTAGTCCTCCTTTCATGCAAAATCTTAAGGACCTAGGTCATGTCCAAGCCACCAAAGCCGGCTAAAATGTGAATAATCGACAACTAAAACTTGAATTGTATTACTTCTTACTGGCTATTACTCCAACTTAGAAGCTTCTTCTGTGTCCTACTATGGTGCTATTAGTGTCTCCGCATACCGCAGCACGCGACATAGCGTTGCAGACGATAAATGTAACCGTCTCAGAGAGAAAAGCGGCCAATGTGACGATCTGCCTTTAAGTCGTTTCGATAACAAATGACGAAAACGGACGGATTTATCAGGTTTTTACCACATATCAACTCTTTTCACATTCTCCCGTGCAACGCGGCTGCCAGTCCTCCTTTCATGCAAAATCTTAACGTCCTAGGTCATGTCCAAGCCACCAAAGCCGGCTAAAAAGTGAATAATCGACAGCTAAAACTTGAATTGTACTACTTCTTACTGGCTATTACTTCAACTTACAAGCTACTTCTGTGTTCTTCTATGGTGCTTTTAGTGTCTCCGCATACCGCAGCACGCGACATAGCTTTGCAGACGATAAATGTAACCGTTTCAGAGAGTAGAGCGGCCAATGTGACGATCTGGCTTTAATTCGATTCGATAACAAATGACGAAAACGGACGGATTTCTCAGGTTTTTACTACATATGAACACTTTTCACATTCTCACGTGAAACGCGGCTGCTAGTCCTCCTTTCATGCAAAATCGTAAGGTCCTAGGTCATGTCCAAGCCACCAAAGCCGGCTAAAATGTGAATAATCGACAACTAAAACTTGAATTGTACTATTTCTTACTGGCTATTATTTCAACTTAGAAGCTTCTTCTGTGTTATACTATGGTGCTTTTAGTGTTTCGGCATACCGCAGCACGCGACATAGCTTTCCACACGATAAGTGCAACCGTTTCAGAGAGAAGAGCGGCCAATGTGACGATCTGGCTTTAAGTCCATTCGATAACAAATCACGAAAACGGACGGATTTCTCAGGTTTTTACTACTTATGAACACTTTTCATATTCTCCCGTGCAACGCGGCTGTTAGTCCTCCTTTCTTGCAATATCTTATGGTCCTAGGTCATGTCATAGCCACCAAAGCCGGCTAAAAAGTGAATAATCGACAACTAAAACTTCAATTGTACTACTTCTTACTATCTATTACTTCAACATAAAGCTTCTTCTGTGTTCTACTATGGTGCTTTTAGTGTTTCCGCATACCGCAGCACGGGACATAGCTTTGTAGACGATAAATGTAACCGTTTCAGAGAGAAGAGGGTCCAATGTGACGATCTGGCTTTAAGTCGATTCGATAACAAATGACGAAAACAGACGGATATCTCAGGTTTTTACTACATATGAACACTTTTCACATTCTCCCGTGCAACGCGGCTGCTAGTCCTCCTTTCATGCAAAATCTTAAGGTCCTAGGTCATGTCCAAGCCACCAAAGCCGGCTAAAAAGTGAATAATCGACAACTAAAACTTGAATTGAACTACTTCTTACTGGCTATTACTTCAACTTAGAAGCTTCTTCTGTGTTCTACTATGGTGCTTTTAGTATCTCCGCATACCGCAGCACGCGACATAGCTTTGCAGACGATAAATGTAACCGTCTCAGTGAGAAAAGCGGCCAATGTGACGATCTGGCTTTAAGTCGATTCGATAACAAATGACTAAAACGGACGGATTTCTCAGGTTTTTACTACATATGAACACTTTTCACATTCTCCCATGCAACGCGGCTACTAGACCTCCTTTCATGCAAAATCTTACGGTCCTAGGTCATGTAAAAGCCACCAAGCCGGCTAAAAAGTGAATAATCGATAACTAAAACTTGAATTGCACTACTTCTTACTGGCTATTACTTCAACTTAGAAGCTTCTTCTGTGTTCTACTATGGTGCTTTTAGTGTCTCCGCATACCGCAACACGCGACATTGCTTTGCAGACGATAAATGTAACCGTCTCAGAGAGAAAAGCGGCCAATGTGACGCTCTGGCTTTAAGCCGATTCGATAACAAATGACGAAAACGGACGGATTTCTCAGGTTTTTACTACATATGAACACTTTTCACTTTCTCTCGTGCAACGCGGCTGCTAGTCCTCCTTTCATGCAAAATCTTATGGTCCTAGGGCATGTCATGGCCACCAAAGCAAGCTAAAAAGTGAATAATCGACAACTAAAACTTGAATTGTACTACTTCTTACCTTCTATTACTTCAATTTAGAAGCTTCTTCTGTGTTCTACTATGGTGCTTTTAGTGTTTCCGCATACTGCAGTACGCGACATAGCTTTGCAGACGATAAATGTAACCGTTTCAGAGAGGAGAGCGGCCAATGTGACGATCTGGCTTTAAGTCGATTCGATAACAAATGACGAAAACGGACGGATTTCTCAGGTTTTTACTACATATGAACACTTTTCACATTCTCCCGTGCAACGCTGCTGCAAGTCTTCTTTTCATGCAAAATCTTATGGTTCCACCTCATGTCCAAGCCACCAAAGCTGGCTAAAAAGTGAATAATCGACAACTACAACTTCAATTGTACTACTTCTTACTGGCTATTACTTCAACATAGAAGCTTCTTCTGTGTTCTACTATAGTGCTTTTAGTGTTTCCGCATAACGCAGCACGCGACATAGCTTTGTAGACGATCAATGTAACCGTTTCAGAGAGAAGAGCGGCCAATGCGACGATCTGCCTTTAAGTCGTTTTGATAACAAATGACGAAAACGGACGGATTTATCAGGTTTTTACCACATATGAACTCTTTTCACATTCTCCCGTGCAACGCGGCTGCCAGTCCTCCTTTCATGCAAAATCTAAAACGTCCTAGGTCATGTCCAAGCCACCAAAGCCGGCTAAAAAGTGAATAATCGACAACTAAAACTTGAATTGTACTACTTCTTACTGGCTATTACTTCAACTTACAAGCTACTTCTGTGTTCTTCTATGGTGCTTTTAGTGTCTCCGCATACCGCAGCACGCGACATAGCTTTGCAGACGATAAATGTAACCGTTTCAGAGAGTAGAGCGGCCAATGTGACGATCTGGCTTTAATTCGATTCGATAACAAATGACGAAAACGGACGGATTTCTCAGGTTTTTACTACATATGAACACTTTTCACATTCTCCCGTGCAACGCGGCTGCTAGCCCTCCTTTCATGCAAAATCGTAAGGTCCTAGGTCATGTCCAAGCCACCAAAGCCGGCTAAAATGTGAATAATCGACAACTAAAACTTGAATTGTAGTATTTCTTACTGGCTATTACTTCAACTTAGAAGCTTCTTCTGTGTTATACTATGGTGCTTTTAGTGTTTCGGCATACCGCAGCACGCGACATAGCTTTCCAGACGATAAGTGCAATCGTTTCAGAGAGAAGAGCGGCCAATGTGACGATCTGGCTTTAAGTCCATTCGATAACAAATCACGAAAACGGACGGATTTCTCAGGTTTTTACTACTTATGAACACTTTTCATATTCTCCCGTGCAACGCGGCTGTTAGTCCTCCTTTCTTGCAATATCTTATGGTCCTAGGTCATGTCATAGCCACCAAAGCCGGCTAAAAAGTGAATAATCGACAACTAAAACTTCAATTGTACTACTTCTTACTATCTATTACTTCAACATAAAGCTTCTTCTGTGTTCTACTATGGTGCTTTTAGTGTTTCCGCATACCGCAGCACGCGACATAGCTTTGCAGACGATAAATGTAACCGTCTCAGAGAGAAAAGCGGCCAATGTGACGATCTGGCTTCAAGTCGATTCGATAACAAATGACTAAAACGGACGGATTTCTCACGTTTTTACTACATATGAACACTTTTCACATTCTCCCATGCAACGCGGCTACTAGACCTCCTTTCATGCTAAATCTTACGGTCCTAGGTCATGTAAAAGCCACCAAGCCGGCTAAAAAGTGAATAATCGATAACTAAAACTTGAATTGCACTACTTCTTACTGGCTATTACTTCAACTTAGAAGCTTCTTCTGTGTTCTACTATGGTGCTTTTAGTGTCTCCGCATACTGCAGCACGCGACATAGCTTTGCAGACGATAAATGTAACCGTCTCAGAGAGAAAAGCGGCCAATGTGACGCTCTGGCTTTAAGCCGATTCGATAACAAATGACGAAAACGGACGGATTTCTCAGGTTTTTACTACATATGAACACTTTTCACTTTCTCCCGTGCAACGCGGCTGCTAGTCCACCTTTCATGCAAAATCTTATGGTCCTAGGTCATGTCATGGCCACCAAAGCCAGCTAAAAAGTTAATAATCGACAACTAAAACTTGAATTGTACTACTTCTTACCTTCTATTACTTCAATTTAGAAGCTTCTTCTGTGTTCTACTATGGTGCTTTTAGTGTTTCCGCATACTGCAGTACGCGACATAGCTTTGCAGACGATAAATGTAACCGTTTCAGAGAGGAGAGCGGCCAATGTGACGATCTGGCTTTAAGTCGTTTCGATAACAAATAACGAAAACGGACGGATTTATCAGGTTTTTACCACATATGAACTCTTTTCACATTCTCCCGTGCAACGCGGCTGCCAGTCCTCCTTCCATGCAAAATCTTAACGTCCTAGGTGATGTGCAAGCCACCAAAGCCGGCTAAAAAGTGAATAATCGACAACTAAAACTTGAATTGTACTACTTCTTACTGGCTATTACTTCAACTTAGAAGCTACTTCTGTGTTCTTCTATGGTGCTTTTAGTGTCTCCGCATACCGCAGCACGCGACATAGCTTTGCAGACAATAAATGTAACCTTCTCAGAGAGAAAGGCGGCAAATGTGACGATCTGGCTTTAAGTCGATTCGATAACAAATGACGAAAACGGACGGATTTCTCAGGTTTTTACTACACACGAACACTTTTCACATTCTCCCATGCAACGCGGCTGCTAGTCCTCCTTTCATGCAAAATCGTAAGGTCCCAGGTCATGTCCAAGCCACCAAAGCCGGCTAAGAAGTGAATAATCAACAACTAAAACTTCAATTGTACTACTTCTTACTGGCTATTACTTCAACTTAGATGCTTCTTCTGTGTTCTCCTATGGTGCTTTTAGTGTCTCCGCAGACCGCAGCAATCGACATAGCTTTGCAGACGATAAATGTAATAGTCTCAGAAAGAAAAGCAGCCAATGTGAGGATCTGGCTTTAAGTCGATTCGATAACAAATGACGAAAACGGACGGATTTCCCATGTTTTTACTACATATGAACACTTTTCACATTCCCCCGTGCAACGCGGCTGCTAGTCCTCCTTTCATGCAAAATCTTAAGTTCCTAGGTCATGTCCAAGCCACCAAAGCCGGCTAAAAAGTGAATAATCGATAGCTAAAACTTGAATTGCACTACTTCTTACTGGCTATTACTTCAACTTAGAAGCTTCTTCTGTGTTCTACTATGGTGCTTTTAGTGTCACCGCATACCGCAGCACGCGACATAGCTTTGCAGACGATAAATGTAACCGTCTCAGAGAGAAAAGCGGCCAATGTGACGATCTGGCTTTAAGTCGATTCGATAACAAATGACGAAAACGGACGGATTTCTGAGGTTTTTACTACATATGAACACTTTTCACTTTCTCCCGTGCAACGCGGACGCTAGTCCTCCTTTCATGCAAAATCGTAAGGTCCCAGGTCATGTCCAAGCCACCAAAGCCGGCTAAGAAGTGAATAATCAACAACTAAAACTTCAATTGTACTACTTCTTACTGGCTATTACTTCAACTTAGATGCTTCTTCTGTGTTCTACTATGGTTCTTTTTGTGTTTCTGCATACTGCAGCACGCGACATAGCTTTGCAGACGATAAATGTAACCGTTTCAGAGAGTAGAGCGGCCAATGTGACGCTATGGCTTTAAGTCGATCGACGACAAATGACGAAAACGGACGGATTTCTCAGGTTTTTACTACATATGAACACTTTTCACATTCTCCCGTGCAACGCGGCTGTTAGTCCTCCTTTCATGCAAAATCTTATGGCCCTAGGTCATGTCATAGCCACCAAAGCCGGCTAAAAAGAGAATAATCAACAACTAAAACTTGAATTGTACTACTTCTTACTGGCTATTACTTCAACTTAGAAGCTTCTTCTGTGTTCTACTATGGTGCTTTTAGTGTTTCCGCATATCGCAGCACGCGACATAGCTTTGCAGACGATAAATGTAACCGTTTCAGAGAGAAGAGGGGCCAATGTGTCGATCTGGCCTTAAGTCGATTCGATAACAAATGACGAAAACAGACGGATATCTCAGGTTTTTACTACACATGAACACTTTTCACATTCTCCCGTGCAACGCGGCTGCTAGTCCTCCTTTCATGTAAAATCTTAAGGTCCTAGGTCATGTCCAAGCCACCAAAGCCGGCTAAAAAGTGAATAATCGATAACTAAAACTTGAATTGCACTACTTCTTACTGGCTATTACTTCAACTTAGAAGCTTCTTCTGTGCTCTACTATGGTGCTTTTAGTGTCTCCGCATACCGCAGCACGCGACATAGCTTTGCAGACGATAAATGTAACCGTCTCAGAGAGAAAAGCGGCCAATGTGACGATCTGGCTTTAAGTCGATTCGATAACAAATGACGAAAACGGACGGATTTCTCAGGTTTTTACTACATATGAACACTTTTCACTTTCTCCCGTGCAACGCGGACGCTAGTCCTCCTTTCATGCAAAATCTTATGGTCCTAGGTCATGTCATAGCCACCAAAGCCGGCAAAAAGTGAATAATCGACAACTAAAACTTGAATTGTACTACTTCTTACTGGCTATTACTTCAACTTAGAAGCTTCTTCTGTGCTCTACTATGGTGCTTTTAGTGTCTCCGCATACCGCAGCACGCGACATAGCTTTGCAGACGATAAATGTAACCGTCTCAGAGAGAAAAGCGGCCAATGTGACGATCTGGCTTTAAGTCCATTCGATAACAAATCACGAAAACGGACGGATTTCTCAGGTTTTTACTACTTATGAACACTTTTCATATTCTCCCGTGCAACGCGGCTGTTAGTCCTCCTTTCTTGCAATATCTTATGGTCCTAGGTCATGTCATAGCCACCAAAGCCGGCTAAAAAGTGAATAATCGACAACTAAAACTTCAATTGTACTACTTCTTACTATCTATTACTTCAACATAAAGCTTCTTCTGTGTTCTACTATGGTGCTTTTAGTGTTTCCGCATACCTCAGCACGGGACATAGCTTTGTAGACGATAAATGTAACCGTTTCAGAGAGAAGAGGGTCCAATGTGACGATCTGGCTTTAAGACGATTCGATAAGAAATGACGAAAACAGACGGATATCTCAGGTTTTTACTACATATGAACACTTTTCACATTCTCCCGTGCAACGCGGCTGCTAGTCCTCCTTTCATGCAAAATCTTAAGGTCCTAGGTCATGTCCAAGCCACCAAAGCCGGCTAAAAAGTGAATAATCGACAACTAAAACTTGAATTGAACTACTTCTTACTGGCTATTACTTCAACTTAGAAACTTCTTCTGTGTTCTACTATGGTGCTTTTAGTATCTCCGCATACCGCAGCACGCGACATAGCTTTGCAGACGATAAATGTAACCGTCTCAGTGAGAAAAGCGGCCAATGTGACGATCTGGCTTTAAGTCGATTCGATAACAAATGACTAAAACGGACGGATTTCTCAGGTTTTTACTACATATGAACACTTTTCACATTCTCCCATGCAACGCGGCTACTAGACCTCCTTTCATGCAAAATCTTACGGTCCTAGGTCATGTAAAAGCCACCAAGCCGGCTAAAAAGTGAATAATCGATAACTAAAACTTGAATTGCACTACTTCTTACTGGCTATTACTTCAACTTAGAAGCTTCTTCTGTGTTCTACTATGGTGCTTTTAGTGTCTCCGCATACCGCAACACGCGACATTGCTTTGCAGACGATAAATGTAACCGTCTCAGAGAGAAAAGCGGCCAATGTGACGCTCTGGCTTTAAGCCGATTCGATAACAAATGACGAAAACGGACGGATTTCTCAGGTTTTTACTACATATGAACACTTTTCACTTTCTCTCGTGCAACGCGGCTGCTAGTCCTCCTTTCATGCAAAATCTTATGGTCCTAGGGCATGTCATGGCCACCAAAGCAAGCTAAAAAGTGAATAATCGACAACTAAAACTTGAATTGTACTACTTCTTACCTTCTATTACTTCAATTTAGAAGCTTCTTCTGTGTTCTACTATGGTGCTTTTAGTGTTTCCGCATACTGCAGTACGCGACATAGCTTTGCAGACGATAAATGTAACCGTTTCAGAGAGGAGAGCGGCCAATGTGACGATCTGGCTTTAAGTCGATTCGATAACAAATGACGAAAACGGACGGATTTCTCAGGTTTTTACTACATATGAACACTTTTCACATTCTCCCGTGCAACGCTGCTGCAAGTCTTCTTTTCATGCAAAATCTTATGGTTCCACCTCATGTCCAAGCCACCAAAGCTGGCTAAAAAGTGAATAATCGACAACTACAACTTCAATTGTACTACTTCTTACTGGCTATTACTTCAACATAGAAGCTTCTTCTGTGTTCTACTATAGTGCTTTTAGTGTTTCCGCATAACGCAGCACGCGACATAGCTTTGTAGACGATCAATGTAACCGTTTCAGAGAGAAGAGCGGCCAATGCGACGATCTGCCTTTAAGTCGTTTCGATAACAAATGACGAAAACGGACGGATTTATCAGGTTTTTACCACATATGAACTCTTTTCACATTCTCCCGTGCAACGCGGCTGCCAGTCCTCCTTTCATGCAAAATCTAAAACGTCCTAGGTCATGTCCAAGCCACCAAAGCCGGCTAAAAAGTGAATAATCGACAACTAAAACTTGAATTGTACTACTTCTTACTGGCTATTACTTCAACTTACAAGCTACTTCTGTGTTCTTCTATGGTGCTTTTAGTGTCTCCGCATACCGCAGCACGCGACATAGCTTTGCAGACGATAAATGTAACCGTTTCAGAGAGTAGAGCGGCCAATGTGACGATCTGGCTTTAATTCGATTCGATAACAAATGACGAAAACGGACGGATTTCTCAGGTTTTTACTACATATGAACACTTTTCACATTCTCCCGTGCAACGCGGCTGCTAGCCCTCCTTTCATGCAAAATCGTAAGGTCCTAGGTCATGTCCAAGCCACCAAAGCCGGCTAAAATGTGAATAATCGACAACTAAAACTTGAATTGTACTATTTCTTACTGGCTATTACTTCAACTTAGAAGCTTCTTCTGTGTTATACTATGGTGCTTTTAGTGTTTCGGCATACCGCAGCACGCGACATAGCTTTCCAGACGATAAGTGCAATCGTTTCAGAGAGAAGAGCGGCCAATGTGACGATCTGGCTTTAAGTCCATTCGATAACAAATCACGAAAACGGACGGATTTCTCAGGTTTTTACTACTTATGAACACTTTTCATATTCTCCCGTGCAACGCGGCTGTTAGTCCTCCTTTCTTGCAATATCTTATGGTCCTAGGTCATGTCATAGCCACAAAAGCCGGCTAAAAAGTGAATAATCGACAACTAAAACTTCAATTGTACTACTTCTTACTATCTATTACTTCAACATAAAGCTTCTTCTGTGTTCTACTATGGTGCTTTTAGTGTTTCCGCATACCGCAGCACGCGACATAGCTTTGCAGACGATAAATGTAACCGTCTCAGAGAGAAAAGCGGCCAATGTGACGATCTGGCTTCAAGTCGATTCGATAACAAATGACTAAAACGGACGGATTTCTCACGTTTTTACTACATATGAACACTTTTCACATTCTCCCATGCAACGCGGCTACTAGACCTCCTTTCATGCTAAATCTTACGGTCCTAGGTCATGTAAAAGCCACCAAGCCGGCTAAAAAGTGAATAATCGATAACTAAAACTTGAATTGCACTACTTCTTACTGGCTATTACTTCAACTTAGAAGCTTCTTCTGTGTTCTACTATGGTGCTTTTAGTGTCTCCGCATACTGCAGCACGCGACATAGCTTTGCAGACGATAAATGTAACCGTCTCAGAGAGAAAAGCGGCCAATGTGACGCTCTGGCTTTAAGCCGATTCGATAACAAATGACGAAAACGGACGGATTTCTCAGGTTTTTACTACATATGAACACTTTTCACTTTCTCCCGTGCAACGCGGCTGCTAGTCCTCCTTTCATGCAAAATCTTATGGTCCTAGGTCATGTCATGGCCACCAAAGCCAGCTAAAAAGTTAATAATCGACAACTAAAACTTGAATTGTACTACTTCTTACCTTCTATTACTTCAATTTAGAAGCTTCTTCTGTGTTCTACTATGGTGCTTTTAGTGTTTCCGCATACTGCAGTACGCGACATAGCTTTGCAGACGATAAATGTAACCGTTTCAGAGAGGAGAGCGGCCAATGTGACGATCTGGCTTTAAGTCGTTTCGATAACAAATAACGAAAACGGACGGATTTATCAGGTTTTTACCACATATGAACTCTTTTCACATTCTCCCGTGCAACGCGGCTGCCAGTCCTCCTTCCATGCAAAATCTTAACGTCCTAGGTGATGTGCAAGCCACCAAAGCCGGCTAAAAAGTGAATAATCGACAACTAAAACTTGAATTGTACTACTTCTTACTGGCTATTACTTCAACTTAGAAGCTACTTCTGTGTTCTTCTATGGTGCTTTTAGTGTCTCCGCATACCGCAGCACGCGACATAGCTTTGCAGACAATAAATGTAACCTTCTCAGAGAGAAAGGCGGCAAATGTGACGATCTGGCTTTAAGTCGATTCGATAACAAATGACGAAAACGGACGGATTTCTCAGGTTTTTACTACACACGAACACTTTTCACATTCTCCCATGCAACGCGGCTGCTAGTCCTCCTTTCATGCAAAATCGTAAGGTCCCAGGTCATGTCCAAGCCACCAAAGCCGGCTAAGAAGTGAATAATCAACAACTAAAACTTCAATTGTACTACTTCTTACTGGCTATTACTTCAACTTAGATGCTTCTTCTGTGTTCTCCTATGGTGCTTTTAGTGTCTCCGCAGACCGCAGCAATCGACATAGCTTTGCAGACGATAAATGTAATAGTCTCAGAAAGAAAAGCAGCCAATGTGAGGATCTGGCTTTAAGTCGATTCGATAACAAATGACGAAAACGGACGGATTTCCCATGTTTTTACTACATATGAACACTTTTCACATTCCCCCGTGCAACGCGGCTGCTAGTCCTCCTTTCATGCAAAATCTTAAGTTCCTAGGTCATGTCCAAGCCACCAAAGCCGGCTAAAAAGTGAATAATCGATAGCTAAAACTTGAATTGCACTACTTCTTACTGGCTATTACTTCAACTTAGAAGCTTCTTCTGTGTTCTACTATGGTGCTTTTAGTGTCACCGCATACCGCAGCACGCGACATAGCTTTGCAGACGATAAATGTAACCGTCTCAGAGAGAAAAGCGGCCAATGTGACGATCTGGCTTTAAGTCGATTCGATAACAAATGACGAAAACGGACGGATTTCTGAGGTTTTTACTACATATGAACACTTTTCACTTTCTCCCGTGCAACGCGGACGCTAGTCCTCCTTTCATGCAAAATCGTAAGGTCCCAGGTCATGTCCAAGCCACCAAAGCCGGCTAAGAAGTGAATAATCAACAACTAAAACTTCAATTGTACTACTTCTTACTGGCTATTACTTCAACTTAGATGCTTCTTCTGTGTTCTACTATGGTTCTTTTTGTGTTTCTGCATACTGCAGCACGCGACATAGCTTTGCAGACGATAAATGTAACCGTTTCAGAGAGTAGAGCGGCCAATGTGACGCTATGGCTTTAAGTCGATCGACGACAAATGACGAAAACGGACGGATTTCTCAGGTTTTTACTACATATGAACACTTTTCACATTCTCCCGTGCAACGCGTCTGCTAGTCCTCCTTTCATGCAAAATCTTAAGGTCCTAGGTCATGTCCAAGCTACCAATGCCGGCTAAAATGTGAATAATCGACAACTAAAACTTCAATTTTACTACTTCTTACTGGCTATTGCTTCAACTTAGAAGCTTCTTCAGTGTTCTACTATGGTGCTTTTAGTGTCTCCGCATACCGCAGCACGCGACATAGATTTGCAGACGATAAATGTAACCGTCTCAGAGAGAAAAGCGGCCAATGTGACGATCTGGCTTTAAGTCGATTCGATAACAAATGACGAAAACGGACGGATTTCTCAGGTTTTTACTACGTATGAACACTTTTCACATTCTCCCGTGCAACGCGGCTGTTAGTCCTCCTTTCATGCAAAATCTTATGGCCCTAGGTCATGTCATAGCCACCAAAGCCGGCTAAAAAGAGAATAATCAACAACTAAAACTTGAATTGTACTACTTCTTACTGGCTATTACTTCAACTTAGAAGCTTCTTCTGTGTTCTACTATGGTGCTTTTAGTGTTTCCGCATATCGCAGCACGCGACATAGCTTTGCAGACGATAAATGTAACCGTTTCAGAGAGAAGAGGGGCCAATGTGTCGATCTGGCCTTAAGTCGATTCGATAACAAATGACGAAAACAGACGGATATCTCAGGTTTTTACTACATATGAACACTTTTCACATTCTCCCGTGCAACGCGGCTGCTAGTCCTCCTTTCATGTAAAATCTTAAGGTCCTAGGTCATGTCCAAGCCACCAAAGCCGGCTAAAAAGTGAATAATCGATAACTAAAACTTGAATTGCACTACTTCTTACTGGCTATTACTTCAACTTAGAAGCTTCTTCTGTGCTCTACTATGGTGCTTTTAGTGTCTCCGCATACCGCAGCACGCGACATAGCTTTGCAGACGATAAATGTAACCGTCTCAGAGAGAAAAGCGGCCAATGTGACGATCTGGCTTTAAGTCGATTCGATAACAAATGACGAAAACGGACGGATTTCTCAGGTTTTTACTACATATGAACACTTTTCACTTTCTCCCGTGCAACGCGGACGCTAGTCCTCCTTTCATGCAAAATCTTATGGTCCTAGGTCATGTCATAGCCACCAAAGCCGGCAAAAAGTGAATAATCGACAACTAAAACTTGAATTGTACTACTTCTTACTCTCTATTACTTCAATTTAGAAGCTTCCTCTGTGTTCTACTATGGTGCTTTTAGTGTTTCCGCATACTGCAGTACGCGACATAGCTTTGCAGACGATAAATGTAACCGTTTCAGAGAGGAGAGCGGCCAATGTGACGATCTGGCTTTAAGTCGATTCGAAAACAAATGACGAAAACGGACGGATTTCTCAGGTTTTTACTACATATGAACAATTTTCACATTCTCCCGTGCAACGCGGCTGTTAGTCCTCCTTTCATGCAAAATCTTATGGTCCTAGGTCATGTCATAGCCACCAAAGCCGGCTAAAAAGTGAATAATCGACAACTAAAACATGAATTGTACTACTTCTTACTGGCTATTACTTCAACTTAGAAGCCTCTTCTGTGTTCTACTATGGTTCTTTTTGTGTTTCTGCATACTGCAGCATGCGACATAGCTTTCCAGACGATAAATGTAACCGTTTCAGAGAGTAGAGCGGCCAAGGTGACTTTCTGGCTTTAAGTCGATTCGATGACAAATGACGAAAACGGACGGATTTCTCAGGTTTTTACTACATATGAACACTTTTCACATTCTCCCGTGCAACGCGTTAGCTAGTCCTCCTTTCATGCAAAATCTTAAGGTCCTAGGTCATGTCCAAGCTACCAAAGCCGGCTAAAAAGTGAATAATCGACAACTAAAACTTCAATTGTACTATTTCTTACTGGCTATTACTTCAACTTAGAAGCTTCTTCTGTGTTCTACTATGGTGCTTTTAGTGTTTCGGCATACCGCAGCACGCGACATAGCTTTGCAGACGATAAGTGTAACCGTGTCAGAGGGAAGAGTGGTCAATGTGACGATCTGGCCTTAAGTCGATTCGATAACAAACGACGAAAACGGACGGATTTCTCAGGTTTTTACTACATATGAACACTTTTCACATTCTCCCGTGCAACTTGTCTGCTAGTCCTCATTTCATGCAAAATCATGTGGTCCCAGGTCATGTCCAAGCCACCGAAGCCGGCTAAAAAGTGAATAATCGACAACTAAAACTTCAATTTTACTACTTCTTACTGGCTATTGCTTCAACTTAGAAGCTTCTTCAGTGTTCTTCTATGGTGCTTTTAGTGTCTCCGCATACCGCAGCACGCGACATAGAGTTGCAGACGATAAATGTAACCGTCTCAGAGAGAAAAGCGGCCAATGTGACGATCTGGCTTTAAGTCGATTCGATAACTAATGACGAAAACGGACGGATTTCTCAGGTTTTTACTACATATGAACACTTTTCACATTCTCCCGTGCAACGCAGCTGTTAGTCTTCCTTTCATGCAAAATCTTAAGGTTCCAACTCATGTCCAAGCCACAAAAGCCGGCTAAAAAGTGAATAATCGACAACTAAAACTTTAATTGTACTACTTCTTACTGGCTATTACTTCAACATAGAAGCTTCTTCTGTGTTCTACTATGGTGCTTTTAGTGTTTCCGCATACCGCAGCACGCGACATAGCTTTGCAGACGATAAATGTAACCGTTTCAGAGAGAAGAGGGGCCAATGTGACGATCTGGCCTTAAGTCGATTCGATAACAAATGACGAAAACAGACGGATATCTCAGGTTTTTACTACATATGAACACTTTTCACATTCTCCCGTGCAACGCGGCTGCTAGTCCTCCTTTCATGCAAAATCTCAAGGTCCTAGGTCATGTCCAAGCCACCAAAGCCGGCTAAAAAGTGAATAATCGACAACTAAAACTTCAATAGTACTACTTCTTACTGGCTATTGCTATAACTTAGAAGCTTCTTCAGTGTTCTACTATGGTGCTTTTAGTGTCTCCGCATACCGCAGCACGCGACATAGATTTGCGGACGATAAATGTAACCGTCTCAGAGAGAAAAGCAGCCAATGTGACGATCTGGCTTTAAGACGATTCGATAACAAATGACGAAAACGGACGGATTTCTCAGGTTTTTACTACATATGAACACTTTTCACATTCTCCGGTGCAACGTGGCTGCTAGTCTTCCTTTCATGCAAAATTTTATGGATCCACCTCATGTCCAAGCCACCAAAGCCGGCTAAAAAGTGAATAATCGACAACTAAAACTTCAATTGTACTACTTCTTACTGGCTATTACTTCAACATAGAAGCTTCTTCAGTGTTCTACTATGGTGCTTTTAGTGTTTCCGCATAATGCAGCACGCGACATAGCTTTGTAGACGATAAATGTAACCGTTTCAGAGAGAAGAGCGACCAATGTGACGATCTGGCTTTAAGTCGATTCGATAACAAATGACGAAAACGGACGGATTTCTCAGGTTTTTACTACATATGAACACTTTTCACATTCTCCCGTGCAACGCGGCTGCTAGTCCTCGTTTCATGCAAAATCTTAATGTCCTAGGTCATGTCCAAGCCACCAAAGCCGGCTAAAATGTGAATAATCGACAACTAAAACTTGAATTGTATTCCTTCTTACTGGCTATTACTTCAACTTAGAAGCTTCTTTTGTGTTCTACTATGGTGCTTTTAGTGTCTCCCCATACCGCAGCACGCGACATTGCTTTGCAGACGATAAATGTAACCGTTTCAGAGAGTAGAGCGGCCAATGTGACTATGTGGCTTTAAGTCGATTCGATAACAAATGACGAAAACGGACGGATTTCTCAGGATTTTAATACATATCAACACTTTTCACATTCTCCCGTGCAACGCGTCTGCTAGTCCTCCTTTCATGCAAAATCTTATGGCCCTAGGTCATGTCCAAGCCACCAAAGACGGCTAAAAAGTGAATAATCGACAACTAAAACTTGAATTGTACTACTTCTTACTGGCTATTACTTCAACTTTGAAGTTTCTTCTGTGTTCTACTATCGTGCTTTTAGTGTCTCCGCATACCGCAGCACGCGACATAGCTTTGCAGACGATAAATGTAACCGTCTCAGAGAGAAAAGCGGCCAATGTGACGATCTGGCTTTAAGTCGATTCGATAACAAATGACGAAAACGGACGGATTTCTCAGGTTTTTACTACATGTGAACACTTTTCACATTCTCCCGTGCAACGTGGCTGTTAGTCCTCCTTACATGCAAAATCTTATGGTCCTAGGTCATGTCCAAGCCAACATAGCCGGCTAAAAAGTGAATAATCGACAACTAAAACTTCAATTGCACTACTTCTTACTGGCTATTGCTTCAACTTAGAAGTTTCTTCAGTGTTCTACTATGGTGCTTTTAGTGTCTCCGCATACCGCAGCACGCGACATAGCGTTGCAGACGATAAATGTAACCGTCTCAGAGAGAAAATCGGCCAATGTGACGATCTGGCTTTAAGACGATTCGATAACAAATGACGAAAACGGACGGATTTCTCAGGTTTTTAATACATATGAACACTTTTCACATTCTCCCGTGCAACGCGGCTGTTAGTCCTCCTTTCATGAAAAATCGTATGGTCCTAGGTCATGTCCAAGCCACCAAAGCCGGCTAAAAAGTGAATAATCGACAACTAAAACTTCAATTGTACTACTTCTTACTGGCTACTGCTTCAACTTAGAAGCTTCTTCAGTGTTCTACTATGGTGCTTTTAGTGTCTCCGCATACCGCAGCACGCGACATAGCTTTGCAGACGATAAATGTAACCGTCTCAGAGAGAAAAGCGGCCAATGTGACGATCTGGCTTTAAGTCGATTCGATAACAAATGACGAAAACGGACGGATTTCTCAGGTTTTTACTACATATGAACACTTTTCACATTCTCCCGTGCAACGCGGCTGTTAGTCCTCCTTGCATGCAAAATCTTATGGTCCTAGGTCATGTCCAAGCCAACAAAGCCGGCTAAAAAGTGAATAATCGACAACTAAAACTTCAATTGTACTACTTCTTACTGGCTATTGCTTCAACTTAGAAGCTTCTTCAGTGTTCTACTATGGTGCTTTTAGTGTCTCCGCATACTGCAGCACGCGACATAGCTTTGCAGACGATAAATGGAAACGTTTCAGAGAGTAGAGCGGCCAATGTGACTATGTGGCTTTAAGTCGATTCCATAACAAATGACGAAAACGGACGGATTTCTCAGGTTTTTACTACATATGAACACTTTTCACATTCTCCGGTGCAACGTGGCTGCTAGTCTTCCTTTCATGCAAAATTTTATGGTTCCACCTCATGTCCAAGCCACCAGAGCCGGCTAAAAAGTGAATAATCGACAACTAAAACTTCAATTGTACTACTTCTTACTGGCTATTACTTCAACATAGAAGCTTCTTCAGTGTTCTACTATGGTGCTTTTAGTGTTTCCGCATAACGCAGCACGCGACATAGCGTTGTAGACGATAAATGTAACCGTTTCAGAGAGAAGAGCGGCCAATGTGACGATCTGGCTTTAAGTCGATTCGATAACAAATGACGAAAACGGACGGATTTCTCAGGTTTTTACTACATATGAACACTTTTCACATTCTCCCGTGCAACGCGGCTGCTAGTCCTCCTTTCATGCAAAATCTTAAGGTCCTAGGTCATGTCCAAGCCACCAAAGCCGGCTAAAATGTGAATAATCGACAACTAAAACTTGAATTGTATTACTTCTTACTGGCTATTACTTCAACTTAGAAGCTTCTTCTGTGTTCTACTATGGTGCTTTTAGTGTCTCCGCATACCGCAACACGCGACATAGCGTTGCAGACGATAAATGTAACCGTCTCAGAGAGAAAAGCGGCCAATGTGACGATCTGCCTTTAAGTCGATTCGATAACAAATGACGAAAACGGACGGATTTATCAGGTTTTTACCACATATGAACACTTTTCACATTCTCCCGTGCAACGCGGCTGTTAGTCCTCCTTTCATGCAAAATCTTATGGTCCTAGGTCATGTCCAAGCCAACAAAGCCGGCTAAAAAGTGAGTAATCGTCAACTAAAACTTCAATTTTACGACTTCTTACTGGCTATTGCTTCAACTTAGAAGCTTCTTCAGTGTTCTACTATAGAGCTTTTAGTGTCTCCGCATACCGCAGCACGCGACATAGCTTTGCAGACGATAAATGTAACCGTCTCAGAGAGAAAAGTGGCCAATGTGACGATCTGGCTTTAAGACGATTCGATAACAAATGACGAAAACGGACGGATTTCTCAGGTTTTTACTACATATGAACAATTTTCACATTCTCCGGTGCAACGTGGCTGCTAGTCTTCCTTTCATGCAAAATTTTATGGTTCCACCTCATGTCCAAGCAACCAATGCCGGCTAAAAAGTGAATAATCGACAACTAAAACTTCATTTGTACTACTTCTTACTGGCTATTACTTCAACATAGAAGCTTCTTCAGTGTTCTAGTATGGTGCTTTTAGTGTTTCCGCATAACGCAGCACGCGACATAGCTTTATAGACGATAAATGTAAACGTTTCAGAGAGAAGAGCGGCCAATGTGACGATCTGGCTTTAAGTCGATTCGATAACAAATGACGAAAACGGACGGATTTCTCAGGTTTTTACTACATATGAACACTTTTCACATTCTCCCGTGCAACGCGGCTGCTAGTCCTCCTTTCATGCAAAATCTTAAGGTCCTAGGTCATGTCCAAGCCACCAAAGCCGGCTAAAATGAGAATAATCGACAACTAAAGCTTGAATTGTATTACTTCTTACTGGCTATTACTTCAACTTAGAAGCTTCTTCTGTGTTCTACTATGGTGCTTTTAGTGTCTCCGCATACCGCAGCACGCGACATAGCTTTGCAGACGATAAATGTAACCGTCTCAGAGAGAAAAGCGGCCAATTTGACGATCTGGCTTAAAGTCGATTCGGTAACAAATGACGAAAACGGACGGATTCCTCAGGTTTTTACTACATATGAACACTTTTCACATTCTCCGGTGCAACGTGGCTGCTAGTCTTCCTTTCTTGCAAAATTTTATGGTTCCACCTCATGTCCAAGCCACCAAAGCCGGCTAAAAAGTGAATAATCGACAACTAAAACTTGAATTGTACTACATCTTACTGGCTATTACTTCAACTTAGAAGCTTCTTCTGTGTTCTACTATGGTGCTTTTAGTGTTTCCGCATACTGCAGCACGCGACATAGCGTTGCAGACGATAAATGTAACCGTCTCAGAGTGAAAAGCGGCCAATGTGACGATCTGCTTTTAAGTCGATTCGATAACAAATGACGACAACGGACGGATTTATCAGGTTTTTACTACATATGAACATTTTCACATTCTCCGCTGCAACGTGGCTGCTAGTCTTCCTTTCATGCAAAATTTTATGGTTCCACCTCATGTCCAATCCACCAAAGCCGGCTAAAAAGTGAATAATCGACAACTAAAACTTCAATTGTACTACTTCTTACTGGCTATTGCTTCAACTTTGAAGCTTCTTCAGTGTTCTACTAAGGTGCTTTTAGTGTCTCCGCATACCGCAGCACGCGACATGGCTTTGGAGACGATAAATGTAACCGTCTCAGAGAGAAAAGCGGCCAATGTGACGATCTGGCTTTAAGTCGATTCGATAACAAATGACGAAAACGGACGGATTTCTCAGGTTTTTACTACATATGAACACTTTTCACATTCTCCCGTGCAACGCGGCTGTTAGTCCTCCTTTCATGCAAAATCTTATGGTCCTAGGTCATGTCCAAGCCAACAAAGCCGGCTAAAAAGTGAATAATCGACAACTAAAACTTCAATTGTACTACTTCTTACTGGTTATTGCTTCAAATTAGAAGCTTCTTCAGTGTTCTACTATGGTGCTTTTAGTGTCTCCGCATACCGCAGCACGCGACATAGCTTTGCAGACGATAAATGTAACCGTCTCAGAGAGAAAAGCGGCCAATGTGACGATCTGGCTTTAAGACGATTCGATAACAAATGACGAAAACGGACGGATTTCTCAGGTTTTTAATACATATGAACACTTTTCACATTCTCCCGTGCAACGCGGCTGTTAGTCCTCCTTTCATGCAAAATCGTATGGTCCTAGGTCATGTCCAAGCCACCAAAGCCGGCTAAAAAGTGAATAATCGACAACTAAAACTTCAATTGTACTACTTCTTACTGGGTATTGCTTCAACTTAGAAGCTTCTTCAGTGTTCTACTATGGTGCTTTTAGTGTCTCCGCATCCCGCAGCACGCGACTTAGCTTTGCAGACGATAAATGTAACCGTCTCAGAGAGAAATGCGGCCAATGTGACGATCTGGCTTTAAGTCGATTCGATAACAAATGACGAAAACGGACGGATTTCTCAGGTTTTTACTACATATGAACACTTTTCACATTCTCCCGTGCAACGCGGCTGTTAGTCCTCCTTGCATGCAAAATCTTATGGTCCTAGGTCATGTCCAAGCCACCAAAGCCGGCTAAAAAGTGAATAATCGACAACTAAAACTTCAATTGTACTACTTCTTACTGGCTATTGCTTCAACTTAGAAGCTTCTTCAGTGTTCTACTATGGTGCTTTTAGTGTCTCCGCATACTGCAGCACGCGACATAGCTTTGCAGACGATAAATGTAAACGTTTCAGAGAGTAGAGCGGCCAATGTGACTATGTGGCTTTAAGTCGATTCCATAACAAATGACGAAAACGGACGGATTTCTCAGGTTTTTACTACATATGAACACTTTTCACATTCTCCGGTGCAACGTGGCTGCTAGTCTTCCTTTCATGCAAAATTTTATGGTTCCACCTCATGTCCAAGCCACCAGAGCCGGCTAAAAAGTGAATAATCGACAACAAAAACTTCAATTGTACTACTTCTTACTGGCTATTACTTCAACATAGAAGCTTCTTCAGTGTTCTACTATGGTGCTTTTAGTGTTTCCGCATAACGCAGCACGCGACATAGCGTTGTAGACGATAAATGTAACCGTTTCAGAGAGAAGAGCGGCCAATGTGACGATCTGGCTTTAAGTCGATTCGATAACAAATGACGAAAACGGACGGATTTCTCAGGTTTTTACTACATATGAACACTTTTCACATTCTCCCGTGCAACGCGGCTGCTAGTCCTCCTTTCATGCAAAATCTTAAGGTCCTAGGTCATGTCCAAGCCACCAAAGCCGGCTAAAATGTGAATAATCGACAACTAAAACTTGAATTGTATTACTTCTTACTGGCTATTACTTCAACTTAGAAGCTTCTTCTGTGTTCTACTATGGTGCTTTTAGTGTCTCCGCATACCGCAACACGCGACATAGCGTTGCAGACGATAAATGTAACCGTCTCAGAGAGAAAAGCGGCCAATGTGACGATCTGCCTTTAAGTCGATTCGATAACAAATGACGAAAACGGACGGATTTATCAGGTTTTTACCACATATGAACACTTTTCACATTCTCCCGTGCAACGCGGCTGTTAGTCCTCCTTTCATGCAAAATCTTATGGTCCTAGGTCATGTCCAAGCCAACAAAGCCGGCTAAAAAGTGAATAATCGTCAACTAAAACTTCAATTTTACGACTTCTTACTGGCTATTGCTTCAACTTAGAAGCTTCTTCAGTGTTCTACTATAGAGCTTTTAGTGTCTCCGCATACCGCAGCACGCGACATAGCTTTGCAGACGATAAATGTAACCGTCTCAGAGAGAAAAGTGGCCAATGTGACGATCTGGCTTTAAGACGATTCGATAACAAATGACGAAAACGGACGGATTTCTCAGGTTTTTACTACATATGAACAATTTTCACATTCTCCGGTGCAACGTGGCTGCTAGTCTTCCTTTCATGCAAAATTTTATGGTTCCACCTCATGTCCAAGCAACCAATGCCGGCTAAAAAGTGAATAATCGACAACTAAAACTTCATTTGTACTACTTCTTACTGGCTATTACTTCAACATAGAAGCTTCTTCAGTGTTCTAGTATGGTGCTTTTAGTGTTTCCGCATAACGCAGCACGCGACATAGCTTTATAGACGATAAATGTAAACGTTTCAGAGAGAAGAGCGGCCAATGTGACGATCTGGCTTTAAGTCGATTCGATAACAAATGACGAAAACGGACGGATTTCTCAGGTTTTTACTACATATGAACACTTTTCACATTCTCCCGTGCAACGCGGCTGCTAGTCCTCCTTTCATGCAAAATCTTAAGGTCCTAGGTCATGTCCAAGCCACCAAAGCCGGCTAAAATGAGAATAATCGACAACTAAAGCTTGAATTGTATTACTTCTTACTGGCTATTACTTCAACTTAGAAGCTTCTTCTGTGTTCTACTATGGTGCTTTTAGTGTCTCCGCATACCGCAGCACGCGACATAGCTTTGCAGACGATAAATGTAACCGTCTCAGAGAGAAAAGCGGACAATTTGACGATCTGGCTTAAAGTCGATTCGGTAACAAATGACGAAAACGGACGGATTCCTCAGGTTTTTACTACATATGAACACTTTTCACATTCTCCGGTGCAACGTGGCTGCTAGTCTTCCTTTCATGCAAAATTTTATGGTTCCACCTCATGTCCAAGCCACCAAAGCCGGCTAAAAAGTGAATAATCGACAACTAAAACTTGAATTGTACTACATCTTACTGGCTATTACTTCAACTTAGAAGCTTCTTCTGTGTTCTACTATGGTGCTTTTAGTGTTTCCGCATACTGCAGCACGCGACATAGCGTTGCAGACGATAAATGTAACCGTCTCAGAGTGAAAAGCGGCCAATGTGACGATCTGCCTTTAAGTCGATTCGATAACAAATGACGACAACGGACGGATTTATCAGGTTTTTACTACATATGAACATTTTCACATTCTCCGCTGCAACGTGGCTGCTAGTCTTCCTTTCATGCAAAATTTTATGGTTCCACCTCATGTCCAATCCACCAAAGCCGGCTAAAAAGTGAATAATCGACAACTAAAACTTCAATTGTACTACTTCTTACTGGCTATTGCTTCAACTTAGAAGCTTCTTCAGTGTTCTACTAAGGTGCTTTTAGTGTCTCCGCATACCGCAGCACGCGACATGGCTTTGGAGACGATAAATGTAACCGTCTCAGAGAGAAAAGCGGCCAATGTGACGATCTGGCTTTAAGTCGATTCGATAACAAATGACGAAAACGGACGGATTTCTCAGGTTTTTACTACATATGAACACTTTTCACATTCTCCCGTGCAACGCGGCTGTTAGTCCTCCTTTCATGCAAAATCTTATGGTCCTAGGTCATGTCCAAGCCACCAAAGCCGGCTAAAATGTGATTAATCGACAACTAAAACTTGAATTGTATTACTTCTTACTGGCTATTACTTCAACTTAGAAGCTTCTTCTGTGTTCTACTATGGTGCTTTTAGTGTCTCCGCATCCCGCAGCACGCGACATAGCGTTGTAGACGATAAATGTAACCGTCTCAGAATGAAAAGCGGCCAATGTGACGATCTGCCTTTAAGTCGATTCGATAACAAATGACGACAACGGACGGATTTATCAGGTTTTTACTACATATGAACACTTTTCACATTCTCCCGTGCAACGCGGCTGCCAGTCCTCCTTTCATGTAAAATCTTATGGTCCCAGGTCATGTCCAAGCCACCAAAGACGGCTAAAAAGTGAATAATCGACAACTAAAACTTCAATTGTACTACTTCTTACTGGCTATTACTTCAACTTAGAAGCTTCTTCTGTGTTCTACTATGGTGCTTTTAGTGTTTCCGCGTACTGCAGCACGCGACATAGCTTTGCAGACGATAAATGTAACCGTTTCAGAGAGTAGAGCGGCCAATGTGACTATGTGGCTTTAAGTCGATTCGATAACAAATGACGAAAACGGACGGATTTCTCAGGTTTTTACTACATATGAACACTTTTCACATTCTCCCGTGCAACGCGGCTGTTAGTCCTCCTTTCATGCAAAATCTTATGGTCCTAGGTCATGTCCAAGCCAACAAAGCCGGCTAAAAAGTGAATAATCGACAACTAAAACTTCAATTGTACTACTTCTTACTGGCTATTGCTTCAAATTAGAAGCTCCTTCAGTGTTCTACTATGGTGCTTTTAGTGTCTCCGCATACCGCAGCACGCGACATAGCTTTGCAGACGATAAATGTAACCGTCTCAGAGAGAAAAGCGGCCAATGTGACGATCTGGCTTTAAGACGATTCGATAACAAATGACGAAAACGGACGGATTTCTCAGGTTTTTAATACATATGAACACTTTTCACATTCTCCCGTGCAACGCGGCTGTTAGTCCTCCTTTCATGCAAAATCGTATGGTCCTAGGTCATGTCCAAGCCACCAAAGCCGGCTAAAAAGTGAATAATCGACAACTAAAACTTCAATTGTACTACTTCTTACTGGCTATTGCTTCAACTTAGAAGCTTCTTCAGTGTTCTACTATGGTGCTTTTAGTGTCTCCGCATCCCGCAGCACGCGACTTAGCTTTGCAGACGATAAATGTAACCGTCTCAGAGAGAAATGCGGCCAATGTGACGATCTGGCTTTAAGACGATTCGATAACAAATGACGAAAACGGACGGATTTCTCAGGTTTTTACTACATATGAACACTTTTCACATTCTCCGGTGCAACGCGGCTGTTAGTCCTCCTTTCATGCAAAATCTTATGGTCCTAGGTCATGTCCAAGCCACCAAAGCCGGCTAAAAAGTGAATAATCGACAACTAAAACTTCAATTGTACTACTTCTTACTGGCTATTGCTTCAACTTAGAAGCTTCTTCAGTGTTCTACTATGGTGCTTTTAGTGTCTCCGCATCCCGCAGCACGCGACATAGCTTTGCAGACGATAAATGTAACCGTCTCAGAGAGAAATGCGGCCAATGTGACGATCTGGCTTTAAGACGATTGGATAACAAATGACGAAAACGGACGGATTTCTCAGGTTTTTACTACATATGAACACTTTTCACACTCTCCGCTGCAACGTGGCTGCTAGTCTTCCTTTCATGCAAAATTTTATGGTTCCACCTCATGTCCAAGCCACCAAAGCCGGCTAAAAAGTGAATAATCGACAACTAAAACTTCAATTGTACTACTTCTTACTGGCTATTACTTCAACTTAGAAGCTTCTTCTGTGTTCTACTATGGTGCTTTTAGTGTTTCCGCATACTGCAGCACGCGACATAGCTTTGCAGACGATAAATGTAACCGTTTCAGAGAGTAGAGCGGCCAATGTGACTATGTGGCTTAAAGTCGATTCGATAACAAATGACGAAAACGGACGGATTTCTCAGGTTTTTACTACATATGAACACTTTTCACATTCTCCCGTGCAACGCGTCTGCTAGTCCTCCTTTCATGCAAAATCTTATGGTCCTAGGTCATGTCCAAGCCACCAAAGCCGGCTAAAAAGTGAATAATCGACAACTAAAACTTCAATTGTACTACTTCTTACTGGCTATTACTTCAACTTTGAAGTTTCTTCTGTGTTCTACTATGGTGCTTTTAGTGTTTTCGCATACCGCAGCACGCGACATAGCTTTGCAGACGATAAATGTAACCGTCTCAGAGAGAAAAGCGGCCAATGTGACGATCTGGATTTAAGTCGATTCGATAACAAATGACGAAAACGGCTGGATTTCTCAGGTTTTTACTACATATGAACACTTTTCACATTCTCCCGTGCAACGCGGCTGTTAGTCCTCCTTTCATGCAAAATCTTATGGTCCTAGGTCATGTCCAAGCCAACAAAGCCGGCTAAAAAGTGAATAATCGACAACTAAAACTTCAATTGTACTACTTCTTACTGGCTATTGCTTCAACTTAGAAGCTTCTTCAGTGTTCTACTATGGTGCTTTTAGTGTCTCCGCATACCGCAGCACGCGACATAGCTTTGGAGACGATAAATGTAACCGTCTCAGAGAGAAAAGCGGCCAATGTGACGATCTGGCTTTAAGACGATTCGATAACAAATGACGAAAACGGACGGATTTCTCAGGTTTTTAATACATATGAACACTTTTCACATTATCCCGTGCAACGCGGCTGTTAGTCCTCCTTTCATGCAAAATCGTATGGTCCTAGGTCATGTCCAAGCCACCAAAGCCGGCTAAAAAGTGAATAATCGACAACTAAAACTTCAATTGTACTACTTCTTACTGGCTATTGCTACAACTTAGAAGCTTCTTCTGTGTTCTACTATGGTGCTTTTAGTGTCTCCGCATACCGCAGCACGCGACATAGCTTTGCAGACGATAAATGTAACCGTCTCAGAGAGAAAAGCGGCCAATGTGATGATCTGGCTTTAAGACGATTCGATAACAAATGACGAAAACGGACGGATTTCTCAGGTTTTTACTACATATGAGCACTTTTCGCATTCTCCGGTGCAACGTGGCTGCTAGTCTTCCTTTCATGCAAAATTTTATGGTTCCACCTCATGTCCAAGCAACCAAAGCCGGCTAAAAAGTGAATAATCGACAACTAAAACTTCATTTGTACTACTTCTTACTGGCTATTACTTCAACATAGAAGCTTCTTCAGTGTTCTACTATGGTGCTTTTAGTGTTTCCGCATAACGCAGCACGCGACATAGCTTTGTAGACGATAAATGTAACCGTTTCAGAGAGAAGAGCGGCCAATGTGACGATCTAGCTTTAAGTCGATTCGATAACAAATGACGAAAACGGACGGATTTCTCAGGTTTTTAATACATATGAACACTTTTCACATTCTCCCGTGCAACGCGGCTGCTAGTCCTCCTTTCATGCAAAATCTTAAGGTCCTAGGTCATGTCCAAGCCACCAAAGCCGGCTAAAATGTGAATAATCGACAACTACAACTTGAATTGTATTACTTCTTACTGGCTATTACTTCAATTTAGAAGCTTCTTCTGTTTTCTACTATGGTGCTTTTAGTGTCTCCGCATCCCGCAGCACGCGACATAGCTTTGCAGATGATAAATGTAACCGTCTCAGAGAGAAAAGCGGCCAATGTGACGATCTGGATTTAAGTCGATTCTATAACAAATGACGAAAACGGCTGGATTTCTCAAGTTTTTACTACATATGAACACTTTTCACATTCTCCCGTGCAACGCGGCTGTTAGTCCTCCTTTCATGCAAAATCTTATGGTCCTAGGTCATGTCCAAGCCAACAAAGCCGGCTAAAAAGTGAATAATCGACAACTAAAACTTCAATTGTACTACTTCTTACTGGCTATTGCTTCAACTTAGAAGCTTCTTCAGTTTTCTACTATGGTGCTTTTAGTGTCTCCGCATACCGCAGCACGCGACATAGCTTTGGAGACGATAAATGTAACCGTCTCAGAGAGAAAAGCGGCCAATGTGACGATCTGGCTTTAAGACGATTCGATAACAAATGACGAAAACGGACGGATTTCTCAGGTTTTTAATACATATGAACACTTTTCACATTATCCCGTGCAACGCGGCTGTTAGTCCTCCTTTCATGCAAAATCGTATGGTCCTAGGTCATGTCCAAGCCACCAAAGCCGGCTAAAAAGTGAATAATCGACAACTAAAACTTCAATTGTACTACTTCTTACTGGCTATTGCTACAACTTAGAAGCTTCTTCTGTGTTCTACTATGGTGCTTTTAGTGTCTCCGCATACCGCAGCACGCGACATAGCTTTGCAGACGATAAATGTAACCGTCTCAGAGAGAAAAGCGGCCAATGTGATGATCTGGCTTTAAGACGATTCGATAACAAATGACGAAAACGGACGGATTTCTCAGGTTTTTACTACATATGAACACTTTTCGCATTCTCCGGTGCAACGTGGCTGCTAGTCTTCCTTTCATGCAAAATTTTATGGTTCCACCTCATGTCCAAGCAACCAAAGCCGGCTAAAAAGTGAATAATCGACAACTAAAACTTCATTTGTACTACTTCTTACTGGCTATTACTTCAACATAGAAGCTTCTTCAGTGTTCTACTATGGTGCTTTTAGTGTTTCCGCATAACGCAGCACGCGACATAGCTTTGTAGACGATAAATGTAACCGTTTCAGAGAGAAGAGCGGCCAATGTGACGATCTGGCTTTAAGTCGATTCGATAACAAATGACGAAAACGGACGGATTTCTCAGGTTTTTACTACATATGAACACTTTTCACATTCTCCCGTGCAACGCGGCTGCTAGTCCTCCTTTCATGCAAAATCTTAAGGTCCTAGGTCATGTCCAAGCCACCAAAGCCGGCTAAAATGTGAATAATCGACAACTACAACTTGAATTGTATTACTTCTTACTGGCTATTACTTCAATTTAGAAGCTTCTTCTGTGTTCTACTATGGTGCTTTTAGTGTCTCCGCATCCCGCAGCACGCGACATAGCTTTGCAGACGATAAATGTAACCGTCTCAGAGAGAAATGCGGCCAATGTGACGATCTGGCTTTAAGACGATTCGATAACAAATGACGAAAACGGACGGATTTCTCAGGTTTTTACTACATATGAACACTCTTCACATTCTCCCGTGCAACGCGGCTGTTAGTCCTCCTTTCATGCAAAATCTTATGGTCCTAGGTCATGTCCAAGCCACCAAAGCCGGCTAAAAAGTGAATAATCGACACCTAAAACTTCAATTGTACTTCTTCTTACTGGCTATTGCTTCAACTTAGAAGCTTCTTCTGTGTTCTACTATGGTGCTTTTAGTGTCTCCGCATCCCGCAGCACGCGACATAGCTTTGCAGACGATAAATGTAACCGTCTCAGAGAGAAATGCGGCCAATGTGACGATCAGGCTTTAAGACGATTCGATAACAAATGACGAAAACGGACGGGTATCTCAGGTTTTTACTACATATGAACACTTTTCACATTCTCCGGTGCAACGTGGCTGCTAGTCTTCCTTTCATGCAAAATTTTATGGTTCCACCTCATGTCCAAGCCACCAAAGCCGGCTAAAAAGTGAATAATCGACAACTAAAACTTCAATTGTACTACTTCTTACTGGCTATTACTTCAACTTAGAAGCTTCTTGTGTGTTCTACTATGGTGCTTTTAGTGTTTCCGCATACTGCAAAACGCGACATAGCTTTGCAGACGATAAATGTAACCGTTTCAGAGAGTAGAGCGGCCAATGTGACTATGTGGCTTAAAGTCGATTCGATAACAAATGACGAAAACGGACGGATTTCTCAGGTTTTTACTACATATGAACACTTTTCACATTCTCCCGTGCAACGCGTCTCCTAGTCCTCCTTTCATGCAAAATCTTATGGTCCTAGGTCATGTCCAAGCCACCAAAGCCGGCTAAGAAGTGAATAATCGACAACTAAAACTTGAATTGTACTACTTCTTACTGGCTATTACTTCAACTTTGAAGTTTCTTCTGTGTTCTACTATGGTGCTTTTAGTGTCTCCGCATACCGCAGCACGCGACATAGCTTTGCAGACGATAAATGTAACCGTCTCAGAGAGAAAAGCGGCCAATGTGACGATCTGGCTTTAAGTCGATTCGATAACAAATGACGAAAACGGACGGATTTCTCAGGTTTTTACTACATATGAACACTTTTCACATTCTCCCGTGCAACGCGGCTGTTAGTCCTCCTTTCATGCAAAATCTTATGGTCCTAGATCATGTCCAAGCCAACAAAGCCGGCTAAAAAGTGAATAATCGACAACTAAAACTTCAATTGTACTACTTCTTACTGGCTATTGCTTCAACTTAGAAGCTTCTTCAGTGTTCTACTATGGTGCTTTTAGTGTCTCCGCATCCCGCAGCACGCGACATAGCTTTGCAGACGATAAATGTAACCGTCTCAGAGAGAAATGCGGCCAATGTGACGATCTGGCTTTAAGACGATTCGATAACAAATGACGAAAACGGACGGATTTCTCAGGTTTTTACTACATATGAGCACTTTTCACATTCTCCCGTGCAACGCGTCTGCTAGTCCTCCTTTCATGCAAAATCTTATGGTCCTAGGTCATGTCCAAGCCACCAAAGCCGGCTAAAAAGTGAATAATCGACAACTAAAACTTGAATTGTACTACTTCTTACTGGCTATTGCTTCAACTTAGAAGCTTCTTCAGTGTTCTACTATGGTGCTTTTAGTGTCTCCGCATACCGCAGCACGCGACATAGCTTTGCAGACGATAAATGTAACCGTCTCAGAGAGAAAACCGGCCAATGTGATGATCTGGCTTTAAGACGATTCGATAACAAATGACGAAAACGGACGAATTTCTCAGGTTTTTCACTACATATGAACACTTTTCACATTCTCCCGTGCAACGCGGCTGTTAGTCCTCCTTTCATGCATAATCTTATGGTCCTAGGTCATGTCCAAGCCACCAAAGCCGGCTAAAAAGTGAATAATCGACAACTAAAACTTCAATTGTACTACTTCTTACTGGCTATTGCTTCAACTTAGAAGCTTCTTCAGTGTTCTACTATGGTGCTTTTAGTGTCTCCGCATACCGCAGCACGCGACATAGATTTGCAGACGATAAATGTAACCGTCTCAGAAAGAAAAGCAATGTGACGATCTGGCTTTAAGACGATTCGATAACAAATGACGAAAACGGACGGATTTCTCAGGTTTTTACTACATATGAACACTTTTCACATTCTCCGCTGCAACGTGGCTGCTAGTCTTCCTTTCATGCAAAATTTTATTGTTCCACCTCATGTCCAAGCAATCAAAGCCGGCTAAAAAGTGAATAATCGACAACTAAAACTTCAATTGTACTACTTCTTACTGGCTATTACTTCAACTTAGAAGCTTCTTCTGTGTTCTACTATGGTGCTTTTAGTGTTTCCGCATACTGCAGCACGCGACATAGCTTTGCAGACGATAAATGTAACCGTTTCAGAGAGTAGAGCGGCCAATGTGACTATGTGGCTTACAGTCGATTCGATAACAAATGACGAAAACGGACGGATTTCTCAGGTTTTTACTACATATGAACACTTTTCACATTCTCCCGTGCAACGCGTCTGCTAGTCCTCCTTTCATGCACAATCTTATGGTCCTAGGTCATGTCCAAGCCACCAAAGCCGGCTAAAAAGTGAATAATCGACAACTAAAACTTGAATTGTACTACTTCTTACTGGCTATTGCTTCAACTTAGAAGCTTCTTCAGTGTTCTACTATGGTGCTTTTAGTGTCTCCGCATACCGCAGCACGCGACATAGCTTTGGAGACGATAAATGTAACCGTCTCAGAGAGAAAAGCGGCCAATGTGACGATCTGGCTTTAAGACGATTCGATAACAAATGACGAAAACGGACGGATTCCTCAGGGTTTTAATACATATGAACACTTTTCACATTATCCCGTGCAACGCGGCTGTTAGTCCTCCTTTCATGCAAAATCGTATGGTCCTAGGTCATGTCCAAGCCACCAAAGCCGGCTAAAATGTGAATAATCGACAACTACAGCTTGAATTGTATTACTTCTTACTGGCTATTACTTCAATTTAGAAGCTTCTTCTGTGTTCTACTATGGTGCTTTTAGTGTCTCCGCATCCCGCAGCACGCGACATAGCTTCGCAGACGATAAATGTAACCGTCTCAGAGAGAAATGCGGCCAATGTGACGATCTGGCTTTAAGACGATTCGATAACAAATGACGAAAACGGACGGATTTCTCAGGTTTTTACTACATATGAACACTCTTCACATTCTCCCGTGCAACGCGGCTGTTAGTCCTCCTTTCATGCAAAATCTTATGGTCCTAGGTCATGTCCAAGCCACCAAAGCCGGCTAAAAAGTGAATAATCGACAACTAAAACTTCAATTGTACTACTTCTTACTGGCTATTGCTTCAACTTAGAAGCTTCTTCTGTGTTCTACTATGGTGCTTTTAGTGTTTCCGCATACTGCAGCACGCGACATAGCTTTGCAGACGATAAATGTAACCGTTTCAGAGAGTAGAGCGGCCAATGTGACTATGTGGCTTAAAGTCGATTCGATAACAAATGACGAAAACGGACGGATTTCTCAGGTTTTTACTACATATGAACACTTTTCACATTCTCCCGTGCAACGCGTCTCCTAGTCCTCCTTTCATGCAAAATCTTATGGTCCTAGGTCATGTCCAAGCCACCAAAGCCGGCTAAGAAGTGAATAATCGACAACTAAAACTTGAATTGTACTACTTCTTACTGGCTATTACTTCAACTTTGAAGTTTCTTCTGTGTTCTACTATGGTGCTTTTAGTGTCTCCGCATACCGCAGCACGCGACATAGCTTTGCAGACGATAAATGTAACCGTCTCAGAGAGAAAAGCGGCCAATGTGACGATCTGGCTTTAAGTCGATTCGATAACAAATGACGAAAACGGACGGATTTCTCAGGTTTTTACTACATATGAACACTTTTCACATTCTCCCGTGCAACGCGGCTGTTAGTCCTCCTTTCATGCAAAATCTTATGGTCCTAGATCATGTCCAAGCCAACAAAGCCGGCTAAAAAGTGAATAATCGACAACTAAAACTTCAATTGTACTACTTCTTACTGGCTATTGCTTCAACTTAGAAGCTTCTTCAGTGTTCTACTATGGTGCTATTAGTGTCTCCGCATACCGCAGCACGCGACATAGCTTTGCAGACGATAAATGTAACCGTCTCAGAGAGAAGAACGGCCAATGTGACGATCTGGCTTTAAGTCGATTCGATAGCAAATGACGAAAACGGACGGATTTCTCAGGTTTTTACTACATATGAACACTTTTCACATTCTCCGCTGCAACGTGGCTGCTAGTCTTCCTTTCATGCAAAATTTTATGGTTCCACCTCATGTCCAAGCAACCAAAGCCGGCTAAAAAGTGAATAATCGACAACTAAAACTTCAATTGTACTACTTCTTACTGGCTATTACTTCAACTTAGAAGCTTCTTCTGTGTTCTACTATGGTGCTTTTAGTGTTTCCGCATACTGCAGCACGCGACATAGCTTTGCAGACGATAAATGTAACCGTTTCAGAGAGTAGAGCGGCCAATGTGACTATGTGGCTTACAGTCGATTCGATAACAAATGACGAAAACGGACGGATTTCTCAGGTTTTTACTACATATGAACACTTTTCACATTCTCCCGTGCAACGCGTCTGCTAGTCCTCCTTTCATGCAAAATCTTATGGTCCTAGGTCATGTCCAAGCCACCAAAGCCGGCTAAAAAGTGAATAATCGACAACTAAAACTTGAATTGTACTACTTCTTACTGGCTATTGCTTCAACTTAGAAGCTTCTTCAGTGTTCTACTATGGTGCTTTTAGTGTCTCCGCATCCCGCAGCACGCGACATAGCTTTGGAGACGATAAATGTAACCGTCTCAGAGAGAAAAGCGGCCAATGTGACGATCTGGCTTTAAGACGATTCGATAACAAATGACGAAAACGGACGGATTTCTCAGGTTTTTAATACATATGAACACTTTTCACATTATCCCGTGCAACGCGGCTGTTAGTCCTCCTTTCATGCAAAATCGTATGGTCCTAGGTCATGTCCAAGCCACCAAAGCCGGCTAAAAAGTGAATAATCGACAACTAAAACTTCAATTGTACTACTTCTTACTGGCTATTGCTTCAACTTAGAAGCTTCTTCAGTGTTCTACTATGGTGCTTTTAGTGTCTCCGCATACCGCAGCACGCGACATAGCTTTGCAGACGATAAATGTAACCGTCTCAGAGAGAAAAGCGGCCAATGTGATGATCTGGCTTTAAGACGATTCGATAACAAATGACGAAAACGGACGGATTTCTCAGGTTTTTCACTACATATGAACACTTTTCACATTCTCCCGTGCAACGCGGCTGTTAGTCCTCCTTTCATGCATAATCTTATGGTCCTAGGTCAAGTCCAAGCCACCAAAGTCGGCTAAAAAGTGAATAATCGACAACTAAAACTTCAATTGTACTACTTCTTACTGGCTATTGCTTCAACTTAGAAGCTTCTTCAGTGTTCTACTATGGTGCTTTTAGTGTCTCCGCATACCGCAGCACGCGACATAGATTTGCAGACGATAAATGTAACCGTCTCAGAAAGAAAAGCAATGTGACGATCTGGCTTTAAGACGATTCGATAACAAATGACGAAAACGGACGGATTTCTCAGGTTCGTACTACATATGAACACTTTTCGCTTTCTCCGGTGCAACGTGGCTGCTAGTCTTCCTTTCATGCAAAATTTTATGGTTCCACCTCATGTCCAAGCAACCAAAGCCGGCTAAAAAGTGAATAATCGACAACTAAAACTTCATTTGTACTACTTCTTACTGGCTATTACTTCAACATAGAAGCTTCTTCAGTGTTCTACTATGGTGCTTTTAGTGTTTCCGCATAACGCAGCACGCGACATAGCTTTGTAGACGATAAATGTAACCGTTTCAGAGAGAAGAGCGGCCAATGTGACGATCTGGCTTTAAGTCGATTCGATAACAAATGACGAAAACGGACGGATTTCTCAGGTTTTTACTACATATGAACACTTTTCACATTCTCCCGTGCAACGCGGCTGCTAGTCCTCCTTTCATGCAAAATCTTAAGGTCCTAGGTCATGTCCAAGCCACCAAAGCCGGCTAAAATTTGAATAATCGACAACTACAACTTGAATTGTATTACTTCTTACTGGCTATTACTTCAATTTTGAAGCTTCTTCTGTGTTCTACTATGGTGCTTTTAGTGTCTCCGCATCCCGCAGCACGCGACATAGCTTTGCAGACGATAAATGTAACCGTCTCAGAGAGAAATGCGGCAAATGTGACGATCTGCCTTTAAGACGATTCGATAACAAATGACGAAAACGGACGGATTTCTCAGGTTTTTACTACATATGAACACTTTTCACATTCTCCCGTGCAACGCGGCTGTTAGTCCTCCTTTCATGCAAAATCGTATGGTCCTAGGTCATGTCCAAGCCACCAAAGCCGGCTAAAAAGTGAATAATCGACAACTAAAACTTCAATTGTACTACTTCTTACTGGCTATTGCTTCAACTTAGAAGCTTCTTCAGTGTTCTACTATGGTGCTTTTAGTGTCTCCGCATCCCGCAGCACGCGACATAGCTTTGCAGACGATAAATGTAACCGTCTCAGAGAGAAATGCGGCCAATGTGACGATCTGGCTTTAAGACGATTCGATAACAAATGACGAAAACGGACGGATTTCTCAGGTTTTTCACTACATATGAACACTTTTCACATTCTCCCGTGCAACGCGGCTGTTAGTCCTCCTTTCATGCATAATCTTATGGTCCTAGGTCATGTCCAAGCCACCAAAGCCGGCTAAAAAGTGAATAATCGACAACTAAATCTTCAATTGTACTACTTCTTACTGGCTATTGCTTCAACTTAGAAGCTTCTTCAGTGTTCTACTATGGTGCTTTTAGTGTCTCCGCATACCGCAGCACGCGACATAGATTTGCAGACGATAAATGTAACCGTCTCAGAAAGAAAAGCAATGTGACGATCTGGCTTTAAGACGATTTGATAACAAATGACGAAAACGGACGGATTTCTCAGGTTCGTACTACATATCAACACTTTTCGCATTCTCCGGTGCAACGTGGCTGCTAGTCTTCCTTTCATGCAAAATTTTATGGTTCCACCTCATGTCCAAGCAACCAAAGCCGGCTAAAAAGTGAATAATCGACAACTAAAACTTCATTTGTACTACTTCTTACTGGCTATTACTTCAACATAGAAGCTTCTTCAGTGTTCTACTATGGTGCTTTTAGTGTTTCCGCATAACGCAGCACGCGACATAGCTTTGTAGACGATAAATGTAACCGTTTCAGAGAGAAGAGCGGCCAAAGTGACGATCTGGCTTTAAGTCGATTCGATAACAAATGACGAAAACGGACGGATTTCTCAGGTTTTTACTACATATGAACACTTTTCACATTCTCCCGTGCAACGCGGCTGCTAGTCCTCCTTTCATGCAAAATCTTAAGGTCCTAGGTCATGTCCAAGCCACCAAAGCCGGCTAAAATGTGAATAATCGACAACTACAGCTTGAATTGTATTACTTCTTACTGGCTATTACTTCAATTTAGAAGCTTCTTCTGTGTTCTACTATGGTGCTTTTAGTGTCTCCGCATCCCGCAGCACGCGACATAGCTTCGCAGACGATAAATGTAACCGTCTCAGAGAGAAATGCGGCCAATGTGACGATCTGGCTTTAAGACGATTCGATAACAAATGACGAAAACGGACGGATTTCTCAGGTTTTTACTACATATGAACACTCTTCACATTCTCCCGTGCAACGCGGCTGTTAGTCCTCCTTTCATGCAAAATCTTATGGTCCTAGGTCATGTCCAAGCCACCAAAGCCGGCTAAAAAGTGAATAATCGACAACTAAAACTTCAATTGTACTACTTCTTACTGGCTATTGCTTCAACTTAGAAGCTTCTTCTGTGTTCTACTATGGTGCTTTTAGTGTCTCCGCATCCCGCAGCACGCGACATAGCTTTGCAGACGATAAATGTAACCGTCTCAGAGAGAAATGCGGCCAATGTGACGATCAGGCTTTAAGACGATTCGATAACAAATGACGAAAACGGACGGGTATCTCAGGTTTTTACTACATATGAACACTTTTCACATTCTCCGGTGCAACGTGGCTGCTAGTCTTCCTTTCATGCAAAATTTTATGGTTCCACCTCATGTCCAAGCCACCAAAGCCGGCTAAAAAGTGAATAATCGACAACTAAAACTTCAGTTGTACTACTTCTTACTGGCTATTACTTCAACTTAGAAGCTTCTTCTGTGTTCTACTATGGTGCTTTTAGTGTTTCCGCATACTGCAGCACGCGACATAGCTTTGCAGACGATAAATGTAACCGTTTCAGAGAGTAGAGCGGCCAATGTGACTATGTGGCTTAAAGTCGATTCGATAGCAAATGACGAAAACGGACGGATTTCTCAGGTTTTTACTACATATGAACACTTTTCACATTCTCCCGTGCAACGCGTCTCCTAGTCCTCCTTTCATGCAAAATCTTATGGTCCTAGGTCATGTCCAAGCCACCAAAGCCGGCTAAGAAGTGAATAATCGACAACTAAAACTTGAATTGTACTACTTCTTACTGGCTATTGCTTCAACTTTGAAGTTTCTTCTGTGTTCTACTATGGTGCTTTTAGTGTCTCCGCATACCGCAGCACGCGACATAGCTTTGCAGACGATAAATGTAACCGTCTCAGAGAGAAAAGCGGCCAATGTGACGATCTGGCTTTAAGTCGATTCGATAACAAATGACGAAAACGGACGGATTTCTCAGGTTTTTACTACATATGAACACTTTTCACATTCTCCCGTGCAACGCGGCTGTTAGTCCTCCTTTCATGCAAAATCTTATGGTCCTAGATCATGTCCAAGCCAACAAAGCCGGCTAAAAAGTGAATAATCGACAACTAAAACTTCAATTGTACTACTTCTTACTGGCTATTGCTTCAACTTAGAAGCTTCTTCAGTGTTCTACTATGGTGCTATTAGTGTCTCCGCATACCGCAGCACGCGACATAGCTTTGCAGACGATAAATGTAACCGTCTCAGAGAGAAGAACGGCCAATGTGACGATCTGGCTTTAAGTCGATTCGATAGCAAATGACGAAAACGGACGGATTTCTCAGGTTTTTACTACATATGAACACTTTTCACATTCTCCGCTGCAACGTGGCTGCTAGTCTTCCTTTCATGCAAAATTTTATGGTTCCACCTCATGTCCAAGCAACCAAAGCCGGCTAAAAAGTGAATAATCGACAACTAAAACTTCAATTGTACTACTTCTTACTGGCTATTACTTCAACTTAGAAGCTTCTTCTGTGTTCTACTATGGTGCTTTTAGTGTTTCCGCATACTGCAGCACGCGACATAGCTTTGCAGACGATAAATGTAACCGTTTCAGAGAGTAGAGCGGCCAATGTGACTATGTGGCTTACAGTCGATTCGATAACAAATGACGAAAACGGACGGATTTCTCAGGTTTTTACTACATATGAACACTTTTCACATTCTCCCGTGCAACGCGTCTGCTAGTCCTCCTTTCATGCAAAATCTTATGGTCCTAGGTCATGTCCAAGCCACCAAAGCCGGCTAAAAAGTGAATAATCGACAACTAAAACTTGAATTGTACTACTTCTTACTGGCTATTGCTTCAACTTAGAAGCTTCTTCAGTGTTCTACTATGGTGCTTTTAGTGTCTCCGCATACCGCAGCACGCGACATAGCTTTGGAGACGATAAATGTAACCGTCTCAGAGAGAAAAGCGGCCAATGTGACGATCTGGCTTTAAGACGATTCGATAACAAATGACGAAAACGGACGGATTTCTCAGGTTTTTAATACATATGAACACTTTTCACATTATCCCGTGCAACGCGGCTGTTAGTCCTCCTTTCATGCAAAATCGTATGGTCCTAGGTCATGTCCAAGCCACCAAAGCCGGCTAAAAAGTGAATAATCGACAACTAAAACTTCAATTGTACTACTTCTTACTGGCTATTGCTTCAACTTAGAAGCTTCTTCAGTGTTCTACTATGGTGCTTTTAGTGTCTCCGCATACCGCAGCACGCGACATAGCTTTGCAGACGATAAATGTAACCGTCTCAGAGAGAAAAGCGGCCAATGTGATGATCTGGCTTTAAGACGATTCGATAACAAATGACGAAAACGGACGGATTTCTCAGGTTTTTCACTACATATGAACACTTTTCACATTCTCCCGTGCAACGCGGCTGTTAGTCCTCCTTTCATGCATAATCTTATGGTCCTAGGTCAAGTCCAAGCCACCAAAGCCGGCTAAAAAGTGAATAATCGACAACTAAAACTTCAATTGTACTACTTCTTACTGGCTATTGCTTCAACTTAGAAGCTTCTTCAGTGTTCTACTATGGTGCTTTTAGTGTCTCCGCATACCGCAGCACGCGACATAGATTTGCAGACGATAAATGTAACCGTCTCAGAAAGAAAAGCAATGTGACGATCTGGCTTTAAGACGATTCGATAACAAATGACGAAAACGGACGGATTTCTCAGGTTCGTACTACATATGAACACTTTTCGCTTTCTCCGGTGCAACGTGGCTGCTAGTCTTCCTTTCATGCAAAATTTTATGGTTCCACCTCATGTCCAAGCAACCAAAGCCGGCTAAAAAGTGAATAATCGACAACTAAAACTTCATTTGTACTACTTCTTACTGGCTATTACTTCAACATAGAAGCTTCTTCAGTGTTCTACTATGGTGCTTTTAGTGTTTCCGCATAACGCAGCACGCGACATAGCTTTGTAGACGATAAATGTAACCGTTTCAGAGAGAAGAGCGGCCAATGTGACGATCTGGCTTTAAGTCGATTCGATAACAAATGACGAAAACGGACGGATTTCTCAGGTTTTTACTACATATGAACACTTTTCACATTCTCCCGTGCAACGCGGCTGCTAGTCCTCCTTTCATGCAAAATCTTAAGGTCCTAGGTCATGTCCAAGCCACCAAAGCCGGCTAAAATTTGAATAATCGACAACTACAACTTGAATTGTATTACTTCTTACTGGCTATTACTTCAATTTTGAAGCTTCTTCTGTGTTCTACTATGGTGCTTTTAGTGTCTCCGCATCCCGCAGCACGCGACATAGCTTTGCAGACGATAAATGTAACCGTCTCAGAGAGAAATGCGGCAAATGTGACGATCTGCCTTTAAGACGATTCGATAACAAATGACGAAAACGGACGGATTTCTCAGGTTTTTACTACATATGAACACTTTTCACATTCTCCCGTGCAACGCGGCTGTTAGTCCTCCTTTCATGCAAAATCGTATGGTCCTAGGTCATGTCCAAGCCACCAAAGCCGGCTAAAAAGTGAATAATCGACAACTAAAACTTCAATTGTACTACTTCTTACTGGCTATTGCTTCAACTTAGAAGCTTCTTCAGTGTTCTACTATGGTGCTTTTAGTGTCTCCGCATCCCGCAGCACGCGACATAGCTTTGCAGACGATAAATGTAACCGTCTCAGAGAGAAATGCGGCCAATGTGACGATCTGGCTTTAAGACGATTCGATAACAAATGACGAAAACGGACGGATTTCTCAGGTTTTTACTACATATGAACACTTTTCACATTCTCCGGTGCAACGTGGCTGCTAGTCTTCCTTTCATGCAAAATTTTATGGTTCCACCTCATGTCCAAGCCACCAAAGCCGGCTAAAAAGCGAATAATCGACAACTAAAACTTCAATTGTACTACTTCTTACTGGCTATTACTTCAACTTAGAAGCTTCTTCTGTGTTCTACTATGGTGCTTTTAGTGTTTCCGCATACTGCAGCACGCGACATAGATTTGCAGACGCTAAATGTAACCGTTTCAGAGAGTAGAGCGGCCAATGTGACTATGTGGCTTAAAGTCGATTCGATAACAAATGACGAAAACGGACATATTTCTCAGGTTTTTACTACATATGAACACTTTTCACATTCTCCCGTGCAACGCGTCTGCTAGTCCTCCTTTCATGCAAAATCTTATGGTCCTAGGTCATGTCCAAGCCACCAAAGCCGGCTAAAAAGTGAATAATCGACAACTAAAACTTGAATTGTACTACTTCTTACTGGCTATTACTTCAACTTTGAAGTTTCTTCTGTGTTCTACTATGGTGCTTTTAGTGTCTCCGCATACCGCAGCACGCGACATAGCTTTGCAGACGATAAATGTAACCGTCTCAGAGAGAAAAGCGGCCAATGTGACGATCTGGCTTTAAGTCGATTCGATAACAAATGACGAAAACGGACGGATTTCTCAGGTTTTTACTACATATGAACACTTTTCACATTCTCCCGTGCAACGCGGCTGTTAGTCCTCCTTTCATGCAGAATCTGATGGTCCTAGGTCATGTCCAAGCCAACAAAGCCGGCTAAAAATTGAATAATCGACAACTAAAACTTCAATTGTACTACTTCTTACTGGCTATTGCTTCAACTTAGAAGCTTCTTCAGTGTTCTACTATGGTGCTTTTAGTGTCTCCGCATACCGCAGCACGCGACATAGCTTTGCAGACGATAAATGTAACCGTCTCAGAGAGAAAAGCGGCCAATGTGACGATCTGGCTTTAAGACGATTCGATAACAAATGACGATAACGGACGGATTTCTCAGGTTTTTAATACATATGAACACTTTTCACATTATCCCGTGCAACGCGGCTGTTAGTCCTCCTTTCATGCAAAATCGTATGGTCCTAGGTCATGTCCAAGCCACCAAAGCCGGCTAAAAAGTGAATAATCGGCAACTAAAACTTCAATTGTACTACTTCTTACTGGCTATTGCTTCAACTTAGAAGCTTCTTCAGTGTTCTACTATGGTGCTTTTAGTGTCCCCGCATCTCGCAGCACGCGACATAGCTTTGCAGACGATAAATGTAACCGTCTCAGAGAGAAATGCGGCCAACGTGACGATCTGGCTTTAAGACGATTCGATAACAAATGACGAAAACGGACGGATTTCTCAGGTTTTTACTACATATGAACACTTTTCACATTCTCCGGTGCAACGTGGCTGCTAGACTTCCTTTCATGAAAAATTTTATGGTTCCACCTCATGTCCAAGCCACCAAAGCCGGCTAAAAAGTGAATAATCGACAACTAAAACTTCAATTGTACTACTTCTTACTGGCTATTACTTCAACTATGAAGTTTCTTCTGTGTTCTACTATGGTGTTTTTAGTGTCTCCGCACACCGCAGCATGCGACATAGCTTTGCAGACGATAAATGTAACCGTCTCAGAGAGAAAAGCGGCCAATGTGACGATCTGGCTTTAAGTCGATTCGATAACAAATGACGAAAACGGACGGATTTCTCAGGTTTTTACTACATATGAACACTTTTCACATTCTCCCGAGCAACGCGGCTGTTAGTCCTCCTTTCATGCAAAATCTTATTGTCCTAGGTCATGTGCAAGCCAACAAAGCCGGCTAAAAAGTGAATAATCGACAACTAAAACTCAATTGTACTACTTCTTACTGGCTATTGCTTCAACTTAGAAGCTTCTTCAGTGTTCTACTATGGTGCTTTTAGTGTCTCCGCATAATGCAGCATGCGACATAGCTTTGGAGACGATAAATGTAACCGTCTCAGAGAGAAAAGCGGCCAATGTGACGATCTGGCTTTAAGACGATTCGATAACAAATGACGAAAACGGACGGATTTCTCAGGTTTTTAATACATATGAACACTTTTCACATTATCCCGTGCAACGCGGCTGTTAGTCCTCCTTTCATGCAAAATCGTATGGTCCTAGGTCATGTCCAAGCCACCAAAGCCGGCTAAAAAGTGAATAATCGACAACTAAAACTTCAATTGTACTACTTCTTTCTGGCTATTGCTTCAACTTAGAAGCTTCTTCAGTGTTCTACTATGGTGCTTTTAGTGTCTCCGCATACCGCAGCACGCGACATAGCTTTGCAGACGATAAATGTAACCGTCTCAGAGAGAAATGCGGCCAATGTGACGATCTGGCTTTAAGACGATTCGATAACAAATGACGAAAACGGACGGATTTCTCAGGTTTTTACTACATATGAACACTTTTCACATTCTCCGGTGCAATGTGGCTGCTAGTCTTCCTTTCATGCAAAATTTTATGGTTCCACCTCATGTCCAAGCCACCAAAGCCGGCTAAAAAGCGAATAATCGACAACTAAAACTTCAATTGTACTACTTCTTACTGGCTATTACTTCAACTTAGAAGCTTCTTCTGTGTTCTACTATGGTGCTTTTAGTGTTTCCGCATACTGCAGCACGCGACATAGCTTTGCAGACGCTAAATGTAACCGTTTCAGAGAGTAGAGCGGCCAATGTGACTATGTGGCTTAAAGTCGATTCGATAACAAATGACGAAAACGGACGGATTTCTCAGGTTTTTACTACATATGAACACTTTTCACATTCTCCCGTGCAACGCGTCTGCTAGTCCTCCTTTCATGCAAAATCTTATGGTCCTAGGTCATGTCCAAGCCACCAAAGCCGGCTAAAAAGTGAATAATCGACAACTAAAACTTGAATTGTACTACTTCTTACTGGCTATTACTTCAACTTTGAAGTTTCTTCTGTGTTCTACTATGGTGCTTTTAGTGTCACCGCATACCGCAGCACGCGACATAGCTTTGCAGACGATAAATGTAACCGTCTCAGAGAGAAAAGCGGCCAATGTGACGATCTGGCTTTAAGACGATTCGATAACAAATGACGAAAACGGACGGATTTCTCAGGTTTTTAATACATATGAACACTTTTCACATTATCCCGTGCAACGCGGCTGTTAGTCCTCCTTTCATGCAAAATCGTATGGTCCTAGGTCATGTCCAAGCCACCAAAGCCGGCTAAAAAGTGAATAATCGGCAACTAAAACTTCAATTGTACTACTTCTTACTGGCTATTGCTTCAACTTAGAAGCTTCTTCAGTGTTCTACTATGGTGCTTTTAGTGTCCCCGCATCTCGCAGCACGCGACATAGCTTTGCAGACGATAAATGTAACCGTCTCAGAGAGAAATGCGGCCAACGTGACGATCTGGCTTTAAGACGATTCGATAACAAATGACGAAAACGGACGGATTTCTCAGGTTTTTACTACATATGAACACTTTTCACATTCTCCGGTGCAACGTGGCTGCTAGACTTCCTTTCATGCAAAATTTTATAGTTCCACCTCATGTCCAAGCCACCAAAGCCGGCTAAAAAGTGAATAATCGACAACTAAAACTTCAATTGTACTACTTCTTACTGGCTATTACTTCAACTTTGAAGTTTCTTCTGTGTTCTACTATGGTGTTTTTAGTGTCTCCGCACACCGCAGCACGCGACATAGCTTTGCAGACGATAAATGTAACCGTCTCAGAGAGAAAAGCGGCCAATGTGACGATCTGGCTTTAAGTCGATTCGATAACAAATGACGAAAACGGACGGATTTCTCAGGTTTTTACTACATATGAACACTTTTCACATTCTCCCGAGCAACGCGGCTGTTAGTCCTCCTTTCATGCAAAACCTTATGGTCCTAGGTCATGTGCAAGCCAACAAAGCCGGCTAAAAAGTGAATAATCGACAACTAAAACTCAATTGTACTACTTCTTACTGGCTATTGCTTCAACTTAGAAGCTTCTTCAGTGTTCTACTATGGTGCTTTTAGTGTCTCCGCATAATGCAGCACGCGACATAGCTTTGGAGACGATAAATGTAACCGTCTCAGAGAGAAAAGCGGCCAATGTGACGATCTGGCTGTAAGACGATTCGATAACAAATGACGAAAACGGACGGATTTCTCAGGTTTTTAATACATATGAACACTTTTCACATTATCCCGTGCAACGCGGCTGTTAGTCCTCCTTTCATGCAAAATCGTATGGTCCTAGGTCATGTCCAAGCCACCAAAGCCGGCCAAAAAGGTGAATAATCGACAACTAAAACTTCAATTGTACTACTTCTTACTGGCTATTGCTTCAACTTAGAAGCTTCTTCAGTGTTCTACTATGGTGCTTTTAGTGTCTCCGCATACCGCAGCACGCGACATAGCTTTGCAGACGATAAATGTAACCGTCTCAGAGAGAAAAGCGGCCAATGTGATGATCTGGCTTTAAGACGATTCGATAACAAATGACGAAAACGGACGGATTTCTCAGGTTTTTACTACATATGAACACTTTTCACATTCTCCCGTGCAACGCGGCTGTTAGTCCTCCTTTCATGCATAATCTTATGGTCCTAGGTCATGTCCAAGCCACCAAAGCCGGCTAAAAAGTGAATAATCGACAACTAAAACTTCAATTGTACTACTTCTTACTGGCTATTGCTTCAACTTAGAAGCTTCTTCAGTGTTCTACTATGGTGCTTTTAGTGTCTCCGCATACCGCAGCACGCGACATAGATTTGCAGACGATAAATGTAACCGTCTCAGAGAGAAATGCGGCCAATGTGACGATCTGGCTTTAAGACGATTCGATAACAAATGACGAAAACGGACGGATTTCTCAGGTTTTTACTACATATGAACACTTTTCGCATTCTCCGGTGCAACGTGGCTGCTAGTCTTCCTTTCATGCAAAATTTTATGGTTCCACCTCATGTCCAAGCAACCAAAGCCGGCTAAAAAGTGAATAATCGACAACTAAAACTTCATTTGTACTACTTCTTACTGGCTATTACTTCAACATAGAAGCTTCTTCAGTGTTCTACTATGGTGCTTTTAGTGTTTCCGCATAACGCAGCACGCGACATAGCTTTGTAGACGATAAATGTAACCGTTTCAGAGAGAAGAGCGGCCAATGTGACGATCTGGCTTTAAGTCGATTCGATAACAAATGACGAAAACGGACGGATTTCTCAGGTTTTTACTACATATGAACACTTTTCACATTCTCCCGTGCAACGCGGCTGCTAGTCCTCCTTTCATGCAAAATCTTAAGGTCCTAGGTCATGTCCAAGCCACCAAAGCCGGCTAAAATGTGAATAATCGACAACTACAACTTGAATTGTATTACTTCTTACTGGCTATTACTTCAATTTAAAAGCTTCTTCTGTGTTCTACTATGGTGCTTTTAGTGTCTCCGCATACCGCAGCACGCGACATAGCGTTGCAGACGATAAATGTAACCGTATCAGAGAGAAAAGCGGCCAATGTGACGATCTGCCTTTAAGTCGATTCGATAACAAATGACGAAAACGGACGGATTTCTCAGGTTTTTACTACATATGAACACTTTTCACATTCTCCGGTGCAACGTGGCTGCTAGTCTTCCTTTCATGCAAAATTTTATGGTTCCACCTCATGTCCAAGCCACCAAAGCCGGCTAATAAGTGAATAATCGACAACTAAAACTTGATTTGTACTACTTCTTACTGGCTATTGCTTCAACTTAGAAGCTTCTTCTGTGTTCTACTATGGTGCTTTTAGTGTCTCCGCATACCGCAGCACGCGACATAGCTTTGCAGACGATAAATGTAACCGTTTCAGAGAGCAGAGCGGCCAATGTGACGACCTGGCTTTAAGTCGATTCGATAACAAATGACGAAAACGGACGGATTTCTCAGGTTTTTACTACATATGAACACTTTTCACATTCTCCCGTGCAACGCGGCTGCTAGTCCTCCTTTCATGCAAAATCTTAAGGTCCTAGGTCATGTCCAAGCCACCAAAGCCGGCTAAAATGTGAATAATCGACAACTAAAACTTGAATTGTATTACTTCTTACTGGCTATTACTTCAACTTAGAAGCTTCTTCTGTGTTCTACTATGGTGCTTTTAGTGTCTCCGCATACCGCAGCACGCGACATAGCGTTGCAGACGATAAATGTAACCGTCTCAGAGAGAAAAGCGGCCAATGTGACGTTCTGCCTTTAAGTCGATTCGTTAACAAATGACGAAAACGGACGGATTTATCAGGTTTTTACCACATATGAACACTTTTCACATTCTCCCGTGCAACGCGGCTGCCAGTCCTCCTCTCATGTAAAATCTTAAGGTCCCTTGTCATGTCCAAGCCACCAAAGCCGGCTAAAAAGTGAATAATCGCCAACTAAAACTTCAATTGTACTACTTCTTACTGGCTATTACTTCAACTTAGAAGCATCTTCTGTGTTCTTCTATGGTGCTTTTAGTGTCTCCGCATACTGCAGCACGCGACATAGCTTTGCAGACAATAAGTGTAACCTTCTCAGAGAGAAAGGCGGCAAATGTGACGATCTGGCTTTAAGTCGATTCGATAACAAATGACGAAAACGGACGGATTTCTCAGGTTTTTACTACACATGAACACTTTTCACATTCTCCCGTGCAACGCGGCTGTTAGTCCTCCTTTCATGCAAAATCTTATGGTCCTAGGTCATGTCCAAGCCACCAAAGCCGGCTAAAAAGTGAACAATCGACAACTAAACATGAATTGTACTACTTCTTACTGGCTATTACTTCAACTTAGAAGCTTCTTCTGTGTTCTACTATGGTGCTTTTAGTGTCTCCGCATCCCGCAGCACGCGACATAGCTTTGCAGACGATAAATGTAACCGTCTCAGAGAGAAATGCGGCCAATGTGACGATCTGGCTTTAAGACGATTCGATAACAAATGACGAAAACGGACGGATTTCTCAGGTTTTTACTACATATGAACACTTTTCACATTCTCCGGTGCAACGTGGCTGCTAGTCTTCCTTTCATGCAAAATTTTATGGTTCCACCTCATGTCCAAGCCACCAAAGCCGGCTAAAAAGTGAATTATCGACAACTAAAACTTCAATTGTACTACTTCTTACTGGCTATTACTTCAACTTAGAAGCTTCTTCTGTGTTCTACTATGGTGCTTTTAGTGTTTCCGCATACTGCAGCACGCGACATAGCTTTGCAGACGCTAAATGTAACCGTTTGAGAGAGTAGAGCGGCCAATGTGACTATGTGGCTTTAAGTCGATTCGATAACAAATGACGAAAACGGACGGATTTCTCAGGTTTTTACTACATATGAACACTTTTCACATTCTCCCGTGCAACGCGTCTGCTAGTCCTCCTTTCATGCAAAATCTTATGGTCCTAGGTCATGTCCAAGCCACCAAAGCCGGCTAAAAAGTGAATAATCGACAACTAAAACTTGAATTGTACTACTTTTTACTGGCTATTACTTCAACTTTGAAGTTTCTTCTGTGTTCTACTATGGTGTTTTTAGTGTCTCCGCATACCGCAGCACGCGACATAGCTTTGCAGACGATAAATGTAACCGTCTCAGAGAGAAAAGCGGCCAATGTGACGATCTGGCTTTAAGTCGATTCGATAACAAATGACGAAAACGGACGGATTTCTCAGGTTTTTACTACATATGAACACTTTTCACATTCTCCCGTGCAACGCGGCTGTTAGTCCTCCTTTCATGCAAAATTGTATGGTCCTAGGTCATGTCCAAGCCACCAAAGCCGGCTAAAAAGTGAATAATCGACAACTAAAACTTCAATTGTACTACTTCTTACTGGCTATTGCTTCAACTTAGAAGCTTCTTCAGTGTTCTACTATGGTGCTTTTAGTGTCTCCGCATACCGCAGCACGCGACATAGCTTTGCAGACGATAAATGTAACCGTCTCAGAGAGAAAAGCGGCCAATGTGATGATCTGGCTTTAAGACGATTCGATAACAAATGACGAAAACGGACGGATTTCTCAGGTTTTTACTACATAAGAACACTTTTCACATTCTCCCGTGCAACGCGGCTGTTAGTCCTCCTTTCATGCATAATCTTATGGTCCTAGGTCATGTCCAAGCCACCAAAGCCCGCTAAAAAGTTAATAATCGACAACTAAAACTTCAATTGTACTACTTCTTACTGGCTATTGCTTCAACTTAGAAGCTTCTTCAGTGTTCTACTATGGTGGTTTTAGTGTCCCCGCATACCGCAGCACGCGACATAGATTTGCAGACGATAAATGTAACCGTCTCAGAAAGAAAAGTAGCCAATGTGACGATCTGGCTTTAAGACGATTCGATAACAAATGACAAAAACGGAAGGATTTCTCAGGTTTTTACTACATATGAACACTTTTCGCATTCTCCGGTGCAACGTGGCTGCTAGTCTTCCTTTCATGCAAAATTTTATGGTTCCACCTCATGTCCAAGCAACCAAAGCCGGCTAATAAGTGAATAATCGACAACTAAAACTTGAATTGTACTACTTCTTACTGGCTATTGCTTCAACTTAGAAGCTTCTTCTGTGTTCTACTATGGTGCTTTTAGTGTCTCCGCATACCGCAGCACGCGACATAGCTTTGCAGACGATAAATGTAACCGTTTCAGAGAGAAGAGCGGCCAATGTGACGATCTGGCTTTAAGTCGATTCGATAACAAATGACGAAAACGGACGGATTTCTCAGGTTTTTACTACATATGAACACTTTTCACATTCTCCCGTGCAACGCGGCTGCTAGTCCTCCTTTCATGCAAAATCTTAAGGTCCTAGGTCATGTCCAAGCCACCAAAGCCGGCTAAAATGTGAATAATCGACAACTAAAACTTGAATTGTATTACTTCTTACTGGCTATTACTTCAACTTAGAAGCTTCTTCTGTGTTCTACTATGGTGCTTTTAGTGTCTCCGCATACCGCAGCACGCGACATAGCGTTGCAGACGATAAATGTAACCGTCTCAGAGAGAAAAGCGACCAATGTGACGTTCTGCCTTTAAGTCGATTCGTTAACAAATGACGAAAACGGACGGATTTATCAGGTTTTTACCACATATGAACACTTTTCACATTCTCCCGTGCAACGCGGCTGCCAGTCCTCCTTTCATGTAAAATCTTAAGGTCCCTTGTCATGTCCAAGCCACCAAAGCCGGCTAAAAAGTGAATAATCGACAACTAAAACTTCAATTGTACTACTTCTTACTGGCTATTACTTCAACTTAGAAGCATCTTCTGTGTTCTTCTATGGTGCTTTTAGTGTCTCCGCATACTGCAGCACGCGACATAGCTTTGCAGACAATAAGTGTAACCTTCTCAGAGAGAAAGGCGGCAAATGTGACGATCTGACTTTAAGTCGATTCTATAACAAATGACGAAAACGGACGGATTTCTCAGGTTTTTACTACACATGAACACTTTTCACATTCTCCCATGCAACGCGGCTGCTAGTCCTCCTTTCATGCAAAATCGTAAGGTCTCAGGTCATGTCCAAGCCACCAAAGCCGGCTAAAAAGTGAATAATCGACAACTAAAACTTCAATTGTACTACTTCTATGGCTATTACTTCAACTTAGAAGCTTCTTCTGTGTTCTCCTATGGTGCTTTTAGTGTCTCCGCAGATCGCAGCACGCGACATAGCTTTGCAGACGATAAATGTAACCGTTTCAGAGAGAAGAGCGGCAAATGTGACGATCTGGCTTTAAGTCGATTCGATAACAAATGACGAAAACGGACGGATTTCTCAGGTTTTTACTACACATGAACACTTTTCACATTCTCCCGTGCAACGCGGCTGTTAGTCCTCCTTTCATGCAAAATCTTATGGTCCTAGGTCATGTCCAAGCCACCAAAGCCGGCTAAAAAGTGAATAATCGACAACTAAAACATGAATTGTACTACTTCTTACTGGCTATTACTTCAACTTAGAAGCTTCTTCTGTGTTCTACTATGGTGCTTTTAGTGTTTCCGCATACCGCAGCACGCGACATAGCTTTGTAGACGATAAATGTAGCCGTTTCAGAGAGAAGAGGGACCAATGTGACGATCTGACTTTAAGTCGATTCGATAACAAATGACGAAAACGGACGGATTTCTCAGGTTTTTACTACATATGAACACTTTTCTCATTCTCCCGTGCAACGCGGCTGCTAGTCCTCCTTTCATGCAAAATCTTAAGGTCCTAGGTCATGTCCAAGCCACCAAAGCCGGCTAAATAGTGAATAATCGACAACTAAATTTGAATTGAAATACTTCTTACTGGCTATTACTTCAACTTAGAAGCTTCTTCTGTGTTCTACTATGGTGCTCTTAGTGTTTCCGCATACTGCAGCACGCGACATAGCTTTGCAGATGATAAATGTAACCGTTTCAGAGAGTAGAGCGGCCAATGTGACTATGTGGCTTTAAGTCGATTCGATAACAAATAACGAAAACGGACGGATTTCTCAGGTTTTTACTACATATGAACACTTTTCACATTCTCCCGTGCAACGCGTCTGCTAGTCCTCCTTTCATGCAAAATCTTATGGTCCCAGGTCATATCCAAGCCACCAAAGCCGGCTAAAAAGTGAATAATCGACAACTAAAACTTGAATTGTACTACTTCATACTGGCTATTGCTTCAACTTAGAAGCTACTTCAGTGTTCTACTATGGTGCTTTTAGTGTGTCCGCATACCGCAGCACGCGACATAGCTTTGCAGACGATAAATGTAACCGTCTCAGAGAGAAAAGCAGCCAATGTGACGATCTGGCTTTAAGACGATTCGATAACAAATGACGAAAACGGACGGATTTCTCAGGTTTTTACGACATATGAACACTTTTCACATTCTCGCGTGCAACGCGGCTGTTAGTCCTCCTTTCATGCAAAATCTTATGGTCCCAGGTCATGTCCAAGCCACCAAAGCCGGCTAAAAAGTGAATAATCGACAACTAAAACTTCAATTTTACTACTTCTTACTGGCTATTGCTTCAACTTAGAAGCTTCTTCAGTGTTCTACTATGGTGCTTTTAGTGTCTCCGCATACCGCAGCAGGCGACACAGATTTGCAGACGATAAATGTAACCGTCTCAGAGAGAAATGCAGCCAATGTGACGATCTGGCTTTAAGACGATTTGATAACAAATGACGAAAACGATTTATTTCTCAGGTTTTTACTACATATGAACACTTTTCACATTCTCCGGTGCCACGTGGCTGCTAGTGTTCCTTTCATGCAAAATTTTATGGTTCCACCTCATGTCCAGGCCACCAAAGCCGGCTAAAATATGAATAACCGACAACTAAAACTTGAATTGCACTACTTCTTACTGGCTATTACTTCAACATAGAAGCTTCTTCAGTGTTCTACTATGGAGCTTTTAGTGTTTCCGCATACTGCAGCACGCGACATAGCTTTGCAGACGATAAATGTAACCGTTTCAGAGAGTAGAGCGGAAAAAGTGACGATCTGGCTTTAAGTCGATTCGATAACAAATGACGAAAACGGACGGATTTCTCAGGTTTTTACTACATATGAACACTTTTCACATTCTCCCGTGCAACGCGTCTGCTAGTCCTCCTTTCATGCAAAATCTTAAGGTCCTAGGTCATGTCCAAGCCACCAAAGCCGGCTAAATAGTGAATAATCGACAACTAAATTTGAATTGAAATACTTCTTACTGGCTATTACTTCAACTTAGAAGCTTCTTCAGTGTTCTACTATGGTACTTTTAGTGTCTCCGCATACCGCAGCAGGCGACATAGATTTGCAGACGATAAATGTAACCGTCTCAGAGAGAAAAGCAGCCAATGTGACGATCTGGCTTTAAGACGATTTGATAACAAATGACGAAAACGATGGATTTCTCAGATTTTTACTACATATGAACACTTTTCACATTATCCCGTGCAACGCGGCTGCTAGTCCTCCTTTCATGCAAAATCTTAAGGTCCTAGGTCATGTCCAAGCCACCAAAGCCGGCTAAAAAGTGAATAATCGACAACTAAAACTTCAATTGTACTACATCTTACTGGCTATTACTTCAACTTAGAAGCTTCTTCTGTGTTCTTCTATGGTGCTTTTAGTGTCTCCGCATACCGCAGCACGCGACATAGCTTTGCAGACGATAAATGTAACCGTCCCAGAGAGAAAAGCGGCCAATGTGACGATCTGGCTTTAAGTCGATTCGATAACAAATGACGAAAACGGACGGATTTCTCAGGTTTTTACTACATATGAACACTTTTCACATTCTCCCGTGCAACGCGGCTGTTAGTCCTCCTTTCATGCAAAATCTTATGGTCCTAGGTCATGTCCAAGCCACCAAAGCCGGCTAAAAAGTGAATAATCGACAACTAAAACTTCAATTGTACTACTTCTTTCTGGCTATTGCTTCAACTTAGAAGCTTCTTCAGTGTTCTACTATGGTGCTTTTAGTGTCTCCGCATACCGCAGCACGCGACATAGCTTTGCAGACGATAAATGTAACCGTCTCAGAGAGAAAAGCGGCCAATGTGACGATCTGGCTTTAAGTCGATTCGATAACAAAGACGAAAACGGACGGATTTCTCAGGTTTTTACTACATATGAACACTTTTCACATTCTCCCGTGCAACGCGGCTGTTAGTCCTCCTTTCATGCAAAATCTTATGGTCCTAGGTCATGTACAAGCCACCAAAGCCGGCTAAACAGTGAATAATCGACAACTAAAACTTCAATTGTACTACTTCTTACTGGCTGTTGCTTCAACTTAGAAGCTTCTTCAGTGTTCTACTATGGTGCTTTTAGTGTCTCCGCATACCGCAGCAGGCGACATAGATTTGCAGACGATAAATGTAACCGTCTCAGAGAGAAAAGCAGCCAATGTGACGATCTGGCTTTAAGACGATTTGATAACAAATGACGAAAACGATGGATTTCTCAGGTTTGTACTACATATGAACACTTTTCACATTCTCCGGTGCAACGTGGCTGCTAGTCTTCCTTTCATGCAAAATTTTATGGTTCCACCTCATGTCCAAGCCACCAAAGCCGGCTAAAAAGTGAATAATCGACAACTAAAAGTTCAATTGCACTACTTCTTACTGGCTATTACTTCAACATAGAAGCTTCTTCAGTGTTCTACTATGGTGCTTTTAGTGTTTCCGCATACTGCAGCACGCGACATAGCTTTGCAGACGATAAATGTAACCGTTTCAGAGAGTAGAGCGGCCAATGTGACTATGTGGCTTTAAGTCGATTCGATAACAAATGACGAAAACGGACGGATTTCTCAGGTTTTTACTACATATGAACACTTTTCACATTCTCCCGTGCAACGCGTCTGCTAGTCCTCCTTTCATGCAAAATCTTATGGTCCTAGGTCATATCCAAGCCACCAAAGCCGGCTAAAAAGTGAATAATCGACAACTAAAACTTGAATTGTACTACTTCTTACTGGCATTTACTTCAACTTTGAAGTTTCTTCTGTGTTATACTATGGTGCTTTTAGTGTCTCCGCATACCGCAGCACGCGACATAGCTTTGCAGACGATAAATGTAAACGTTCCAGAGAGAAAAGCGGCCAATGTGACGATCTGGCTTTAAGTCGATTCGATAACAAATGACGATAACGGACGGATTTATCAGGTTTTTACCACATATGAACACTTTTCACATTCTCCCGTGCAACGCGGCTGCCAGTCCTCCTTTCATGTAAAATCTTAAGGTCCCTTGTCATGTCCAAGCCACCAAAGCCGGCTAAAAAGTGAATAATCGACAACTAAAACTTCAATTGTACTACTTCTTACTGGCTATTACTTCAACTTAGAAGCATCTTCTGTGTTCTTCTATGGTGCTTTTAGTGTCTCCGCATACTGCAGCACGCGACATAGCTTTGCAGACATTAAGTGTAACCTTCTCAGAGAGAAAGGCGGCAAATGTGACGATCTGGCTTTAAGTCGATTCGATAACAAATGACGAAAACGGACGGATTTCTCAGGTTTTTACTACACATGAACACTTTTCACACTCTCCCATGCAACATGGCTGCTAGTCCTCCTTTCATGCAAAATCGTAAGGTCCCAGGTCATGTCCAAGCCACCAAAGCCAGCTAAAAAGTGAATAATCGACAACTAAAACTTCAATTGTACTACTTCTTACTGGCTATTACTTCAACTTAGAAGCTTCTTCTGTGTTCTCCTATGGTGCTTTTAGTGTCTCCGCAGATCGCAGCACGCGACATAGCTTTGCAGACGATAAATGTAACCGTTTCAGAGAGAAGAGCGGCAAATGTGACGATCTGGCTTTAAGTCGATTCGATAACAAATGACGAAAACGGACGGATTTCTCAGGTTTTTACTACATATGAACACATTTCACATTCTCCCGTGAAACGCGGCTGTTAGTCCTCCTTTCATGCAAAATCTTATGGTCCTAGGTCATGTCCAAGCCACCAAAGCCGGCTAAAAAGTGAATAATCGACAACTAACACATGAATTGTACTACTTCTTACTGGCTATTACTTCAACTTAGAAGCTTCTTCTGTGTTCTACTATGGTGCTTTTAGTGTTTCCGCATACCGCAGCACGCAACATAGCTTTGTAGACGATAAATGTAACCGTTTCAGAGAGAAGAGGGGCCAATGTGACGATCTGACTTTAAGTCGATTCGATAACAAATGACGAAAACGGACGGATTTCTCACGTTTTTACTACATATGAACACTTTTCACATTCTCCCGTGCAACGCGGCTGCTAGTCCTCCTTTCATGCAAAATCTTAAGATCCTAGGTCATGTCCAAGCCACCAAAGCCGGCTTAATAGTGAATAATCGACAACTAAATTTGAATTGAAATACTTCTTACTGGCTATTACTTCAACTTAGAAGCTTCTTCTGTGTTCTACTATGGTGCTTTTAGTGTTTCCGCATACTGCAGCACGCGACATAGCTTTGCAGACGATAAATGTAACCGTTTCAGAGAGTAGAGCGGCCAATGTGACTATGTGGCTTTAAGTCGATTCGATAACAAATGACGAAAACGGACGGATTTCTCAGGTTTTTACTACATATGAACACTTTTCACATTCTCCCGTGCAACGCGTCTGCTAGTCCTCCTTTCATGCAAAATCTTATGGTCCTAGGTCATATCCAAGCCACCAAAGCCGGCTAAAAAGTGAATAATCGACAACTAAAACTTGAATTGTACTACTTCTTACTGGCAATTACTTCAACTTTGAAGTTTCTTCTGTGTTATACTATGGTGCTTTTAGTGTCTCCGCATACCGCAGCACGCGACATAGCTTTGCAGACGATAAATGTAAACGTTCCAGAGAGAAAAGCGGCCAATGTGACGATCTGGCTTTAAGTCGATTCGATAACAAATGACGATAACGGACGGATTTATCAGGTTTTTACCACATATGAACACTTTTCACATTCTCCCGTGCAACGCGGCTGCCAGTCCTCCTTTCATGTAAAATCTTAAGGTCCCTTGTCATGTCCAAGCCACCAAAGCCGGCTAAAAAGTGAATAATCGACAACTAAAACTTCAATTGTACTACTTCTTACTGGCTATTACTTCAACTTAGAAGCATCTTCTGTGTTCTTCTATGGTGCTTTTAGTGTCTCCGCATACTGCAGCACGCGACATAGCTTTGCAGACATTAAGTGTAACCTTCTCAGAGAGAAAGGCGGCAAATGTGACGATCTGGCTTTAAGTCGATTCGATAACAAATGACGAAAACGGACGGATTTCTCAGGTTTTTACTACACATGAACACTTTTCACACTCTCCCATGCAACATGGCTGCTAGTCCTCCTTTCATGCAAAATCGTAAGGTCCCAGGTCATGTCCAAGCCACCAAAGCCAGCTAAAAAGTGAATAATCGACAACTAAAACTTCAATTGTACTACTTCTTACTGGCTATTACTTCAACTTAGAAGCTTCTTCTGTGTTCTCCTATGGTGCTTTTAGTGTCTCCGCATCCCGCAGCACGCGACATAGCTTTGCAGACGATAAATGTAACCGTCTCAGAGAGAAGAGCGGCAAATGTGACGATCTGGCTTTAAGTCGATTCGATAACAAATGACGAAAACGGACGGATTTCTCAGGTTTTTACTACATATGAACACATTTCACATTCTCCCATGCAACGCGGCTGCTAGTCCTCCTTTCATGCAAAATCGTAAGGTCTCAGGTCATGTCCAAGCCACCAAAGCCGGCTAAAAAGTGAATAATCGACAACTAAAACTTCAATTGTACTACTTCTATGGCTATTACTTCAACTTAGAAGCTTCTTCTGTGTTCTCCTATGGTGCTTTTAGTGTCTCCGCAGATCGCAGCACGCGACATAGCTTTGCAGACGATAAATGTAACCGTTTCAGAGAGAAGAGCGGCAAATGTGACGATCTGGCTTTAAGTCGATTCGATAACAAATGACGAAAACGGACGGATTTCTCAGGTTTTTACTACACATGAACACTTTTCACATTCTCCCGTGCAACGCGGCTGTTAGTCCTCCTTTCATGCAAAATCTTATGGTCCTAGGTCATGTCCAAGCCACCAAAGCCGGCTAAAAAGTGAATAATCGACAACTAAAACATGAATTGTACTACTTCTTACTGGCTATTACTTCAACTTAGAAGCTTCTTCTGTGTTCTACTATGGTGCTTTTAGTGTTTCCGCATACCGCAGCACGCGACATAGCTTTGTAGACGATAAATGTAGCCGTTTCAGAGAGAAGAGGGACCAATGTGACGATCTGACTTTAAGTCGATTCGATAACAAATGACGAAAACGGACGGATTTCTCAGGTTTTTACTACATATGAACACTTTTCTCATTCTCCCGTGCAACGCGGCTGCTAGTCCTCCTTTCATGCAAAATCTTAAGGTCCTAGGTCATGTCCAAGCCACCAAAGCCGGCTAAATAGTGAATAATCGACAACTAAATTTGAATTGAAATACTTCTTACTGGCTATTACTTCAACTTAGAAGCTTCTTCTGTGTTCTACTATGGTGCTCTTAGTGTTTCCGCATACTGCAGCACGCGACATAGCTTTGCAGATGATAAATGTAACCGTTTCAGAGAGTAGAGCGGCCAATGTGACTATGTGGCTTTAAGTCGATTCGATAACAAATAACGAAAACGGACGGATTTCTCAGGTTTTTACTACATATGAACACTTTTCACATTCTCCCGTGCAACGCGTCTGCTAGTCCTCCTTTCATGCAAAATCTTATGGTCCCAGGTCATATCCAAGCCACCAAAGCCGGCTAAAAAGTGAATAATCGACAACTAAAACTTGAATTGTACTACTTCATACTGGCTATTGCTTCAACTTAGAAGCTACTTCAGTGTTCTACTATGGTGCTTTTAGTGTGTCCGCATACCGCAGCACGCGACATAGCTTTGCAGACGATAAATGTAACCGTCTCAGAGAGAAAAGCAGCCAATGTGACGATCTGGCTTTAAGACGATTCGATAACAAATGACGAAAACGGACGGATTTCTCAGGTTTTTACGACATATGAACACTTTTCACATTCTCGCGTGCAACGCGGCTGTTAGTCCTCCTTTCATGCAAAATCTTATGGTCCCAGGTCATGTCCAAGCCACCAAAGCCGGCTAAAAAGTGAATAATCGACAACTAAAACTTCAATTTTACTACTTCTTACTGGCTATTGCTTCAACTTAGAAGCTTCTTCAGTGTTCTACTATGGTGCTTTTAGTGTCTCCGCATACCGCAGCAGGCGACACAGATTTGCAGACGATAAATGTAACCGTCTCAGAGAGAAATGCAGCCAATGTGACGATCTGGCTTTAAGACGATTTGATAACAAATGACGAAAACGATTTATTTCTCAGGTTTTTACTACATATGAACACTTTTCACATTCTCCGGTGCCACGTGGCTGCTAGTGTTCCTTTCATGCAAAATTTTATGGTTCCACCTCATGTCCAGGCCACCAAAGCCGGCTAAAATATGAATAACCGACAACTAAAACTTGAATTGCACTACTTCTTACTGGCTATTACTTCAACATAGAAGCTTCTTCAGTGTTCTACTATGGAGCTTTTAGTGTTTCCGCATACTGCAGCACGCGACATAGCTTTGCAGACGATAAATGTAACCGTTTCAGAGAGTAGAGCGGAAAAAGTGACGATCTGGCTTTAAGTCGATTCGATAACAAATGACGAAAACGGACGGATTTCTCAGGTTTTTACTACATATGAACACTTTTCACATTCTCCCGTGCAACGCGTCTGCTAGTCCTCCTTTCATGCAAAATCTTAAGGTCCTAGGTCATGTCCAAGCCACCAAAGCCGGCTAAATAGTGAATAATCGACAACTAAATTTGAATTGAAATACTTCTTACTGGCTATTACTTCAACTTAGAAGCTTCTTCAGTGTTCTACTATGGTACTTTTAGTGTCTCCGCATACCGCAGCAGGCGACATAGATTTGCAGACGATAAATGTAACCGTCTCAGAGAGAAAAGCAGCCAATGTGACGATCTGGCTTTAAGACGATTTGATAACAAATGACGAAAACGATGGATTTCTCAGATTTTTACTACATATGAACACTTTTCACATTATCCCGTGCAACGCGGCTGCTAGTCCTCCTTTCATGCAAAATCTTAAGGTCCTAGGTCATGTCCAAGCCACCAAAGCCGGCTAAAAAGTGAATAATCGACAACTAAAACTTCAATTGTACTACATCTTACTGGCTATTACTTCAACTTAGAAGCTTCTTCTGTGTTCTTCTATGGTGCTTTTAGTGTCTCCGCATACCGCAGCACGCGACATAGCTTTGCAGACGATAAATGTAACCGTCCCAGAGAGAAAAGCGGCCAATGTGACGATCTGGCTTTAAGTCGATTCGATAACAAATGACGAAAACGGACGGATTTCTCAGGTTTTTACTACATATGAACACTTTTCACATTCTCCCGTGCAACGCGGCTGTTAGTCCTCCTTTCATGCAAAATCTTATGGTCCTAGGTCATGTCCAAGCCACCAAAGCCGGCTAAAAAGTGAATAATCGACAACTAAAACTTCAATTGTACTACTTCTTTCTGGCTATTGCTTCAACTTAGAAGCTTCTTCAGTGTTCTACTATGGTGCTTTTAGTGTCTCCGCATACCGCAGCACGCGACATAGCTTTGCAGACGATAAATGTAACCGTCTCAGAGAGAAAAGCGGCCAATGTGACGATCTGGCTTTAAGTCGATTCGATAACAAAGACGAAAACGGACGGATTTCTCAGGTTTTTACTACATATGAACACTTTTCACATTCTCCCGTGCAACGCGGCTGTTAGTCCTCCTTTCATGCAAAATCTTATGGTCCTAGGTCATGTACAAGCCACCAAAGCCGGCTAAACAGTGAATAATCGACAACTAAAACTTCAATTGTACTACTTCTTACTGGCTGTTGCTTCAACTTAGAAGCTTCTTCAGTGTTCTACTATGGTGCTTTTAGTGTCTCCGCATACCGCAGCAGGCGACATAGATTTGCAGACGATAAATGTAACCGTCTCAGAGAGAAAAGCAGCCAATGTGACGATCTGGCTTTAAGACGATTTGATAACAAATGACGAAAACGATGGATTTCTCAGGTTTGTACTACATATGAACACTTTTCACATTCTCCGGTGCAACGTGGCTGCTAGTCTTCCTTTCATGCAAAATTTTATGGTTCCACCTCATGTCCAAGCCACCAAAGCCGGCTAAAAAGTGAATAATCGACAACTAAAAGTTCAATTGCACTACTTCTTACTGGCTATTACTTCAACATAGAAGCTTCTTCAGTGTTCTACTATGGTGCTTTTAGTGTTTCCGCATACTGCAGCACGCGACATAGCTTTGCAGACGATAAATGTAACCGTTTCAGAGAGTAGAGCGGCCAATGTGACTATGTGGCTTTAAGTCGATTCGATAACAAATGACGATAACGGACGGATTTATCAGGTTTTTACCACATATGAACACTTTTCACATTCTCCCGTGCAACGCGGCTGCCAGTCCTCCTTTCATGTAAAATCTTAAGGTCCCTTGTCATGTCCAAGCCACCAAAGCCGGCTAAAAAGTGAATAATCGACAACTAAAACTTCAATTGTACTACTTCTTACTGGCTATTACTTCAACTTAGAAGCATCTTCTGTGTTCTTCTATGGTGCTTTTAGTGTCTCCGCATACTGCAGCACGCGACATAGCTTTGCAGACATTAAGTGTAACCTTCTCAGAGAGAAAGGCGGCAAATGTGACGATCTGGCTTTAAGTCGATTCGATAACAAATGACGAAAACGGACGGATTTCTCAGGTTTTTACTACACATGAACACTTTTCACACTCTCCCATGCAACATGGCTGCTAGTCCTCCTTTCATGCAAAATCGTAAGGTCCCAGGTCATGTCCAAGCCACCAAAGCCAGCTAAAAAGTGAATAATCGACAACTAAAACTTCAATTGTACTACTTCTTACTGGCTATTACTTCAACTTAGAAGCTTCTTCTGTGTTCTCCTATGGTGCTTTTAGTGTCTCCGCAGATCGCAGCACGCGACATAGCTTTGCAGACGATAAATGTAACCGTTTCAGAGAGAAGAGCGGCAAATGTGACGATCTGGCTTTAAGTCGATTCGATAACAAATGACGAAAACGGACGGATTTCTCAGGTTTTTACTACATATGAACACATTTCACATTCTCCCGTGAAACGCGGCTGTTAGTCCTCCTTTCATGCAAAATCTTATGGTCCTAGGTCATGTCCAAGCCACCAAAGCCGGCTAAAAAGTGAATAATCGACAACTAACACATGAATTGTACTACTTCTTACTGGCTATTACTTCAACTTAGAAGCTTCTTCTGTGTTCTACTATGGTGCTTTTAGTGTTTCCGCATACCGCAGCACGCAACATAGCTTTGTAGACGATAAATGTAACCGTTTCAGAGAGAAGAGGGGCCAATGTGACGATCTGACTTTAAGTCGATTCGATAACAAATGACGAAAACGGACGGATTTCTCACGTTTTTACTACATATGAACACTTTTCACATTCTCCCGTGCAACGCGGCTGCTAGTCCTCCTTTCATGCAAAATCTTAAGATCCTAGGTCATGTCCAAGCCACCAAAGCCGGCTTAATAGTGAATAATCGACAACTAAATTTGAATTGAAATACTTCTTACTGGCTATTACTTCAACTTAGAAGCTTCTTCTGTGTTCTACTATGGTGCTTTTAGTGTTTCCGCATACTGCAGCACGCGACATAGCTTTGCAGACGATAAATGTAACCGTTTCAGAGAGTAGAGCGGCCAATGTGACTATGTGGCTTTAAGTCGATTCGATAACAAATGACGAAAACGGACGGATTTCTCAGGTTTTTACTACATATGAACACTTTTCACATTCTCCCGTGCAACGCGTCTGCTAGTCCTCCTTTCATGCAAAATCTTATGGTCCTAGGTCATATCCAAGCCACCAAAGCCGGCTAAAAAGTGAATAATCGACAACTAAAACTTGAATTGTACTACTTCTTACTGGCAATTACTTCAACTTTGAAGTTTCTTCTGTGTTATACTATGGTGCTTTTAGTGTCTCCGCATACCGCAGCACGCGACATAGCTTTGCAGACGATAAATGTAAACGTTCCAGAGAGAAAAGCGGCCAATGTGACGATCTGGCTTTAAGTCGATTCGATAACAAATGACGATAACGGACGGATTTATCAGGTTTTTACCACATATGAACACTTTTCACATTCTCCCGTGCAACGCGGCTGCCAGTCCTCCTTTCATGTAAAATCTTAAGGTCCCTTGTCATGTCCAAGCCACCAAAGCCGGCTAAAAAGTGAATAATCGACAACTAAAACTTCAATTGTACTACTTCTTACTGGCTATTACTTCAACTTAGAAGCATCTTCTGTGTTCTTCTATGGTGCTTTTAGTGTCTCCGCATACTGCAGCACGCGACATAGCTTTGCAGACATTAAGTGTAACCTTCTCAGAGAGAAAGGCGGCAAATGTGACGATCTGGCTTTAAGTCGATTCGATAACAAATGACGAAAACGGACGGATTTCTCAGGTTTTTACTACACATGAACACTTTTCACACTCTCCCATGCAACATGGCTGCTAGTCCTCCTTTCATGCAAAATCGTAAGGTCCCAGGTCATGTCCAAGCCACCAAAGCCAGCTAAAAAGTGAATAATCGACAACTAAAACTTCAATTGTACTACTTCTTACTGGCTATTACTTCAACTTAGAAGCTTCTTCTGTGTTCTCCTATGGTGCTTTTAGTGTCTCCGCATCCCGCAGCACGCGACATAGCTTTGCAGACGATAAATGTAACCGTCTCAGAGAGAAGAGCGGCAAATGTGACGATCTGGCTTTAAGTCGATTCGATAACAAATGACGAAAACGGACGGATTTCTCAGGTTTTTACTACATATGAACACATTTCACATTCTCCCGTGAAACGCGGCTGTTAGTCCTCCTTTTATGCAAAATCTTATGGTCCTAGGTCATGTCCAAGCCACCAAAGCCGGCTAAAAAGTGAATAATCGACAACTAACACATGAATTGTACTACTTCTTACTGGCTATTACTTCAACTTAGAAGCTTCTTCTGTGTTCTACTATGGTGCTTTTAGTGTTTCCGCATACCGCAGCACGCAACATAGCTTTGTAGACGATAAATGTAACCGTTTCAGAGAGAAGAGGGGCCAATGTGACGATCTGACTTTAAGTCGATTCGATAACAAATGACGAAAACGGACGGATTTCTCAGGTTTTTACTACATATGAACACTTTTCACATTCTCCCGTGCAACGCGGCTGCTAGTCCTCCTTTCATGCAAAATCTTAAGATCCTAGGTCATGTCCAAGCCACCAAAGCCGGCTTAATAGTGAATAATCGACAACTAAATTTGAATTGAAATACTTCTTACTGGCTATTACTTCAACTTAGAAGCTTCTTCTGTGTTCTACTATGGTGCTTTTAGTGTTTCCGCATACTGCAGCACGCGACATAGCTTTGCAGACGATAAATGTAACCGTTTCAGAGAGAAGAGCGGCAAATGTGACGATCTGGCTTTAAGTCGATTCGATAACAAATGACGAAAACGGACGGATTTATCAGGTTGTTACTACATATGAACACTTTTCACATTCTCCCGTTCAACGCGTCTGCTAGTCCTCCTTTCATGCAAAATCTTAAGGTCCTAGGTCATGTCCAAGCCACCAAAGCCGGCTAAATAGTGAATAATCGACAACTAAATTTGAATTGAAATACTTCTTACTGGCTATTACTTCAACATAGAAGCTTCTTCAGTGTTCTACTATGGTGCTTTTAGTGTTTCCGCATACTGCAGCACGCGACATAGCTTTGCAGACGATAAATGTAACCGTTTCAGAGAGTAGAGCGGCCAATGTGACTATGTGGCTTTAAGTCGATTCGATAACAAATGACGAAAACGGACGGATTTCTCAGGTTTTTACTACATATGAACACTTTTCACATTCTCCCGTGCAACGCGTCTGCTAGTCCTCCTTTCATGCAAAATCTTAAGGTCCTAGGTCATATCCAAGCCACCAAAGCCGACTAAAAAGTGAATAATCGACAACTAAAACTTGAATTGTACTACTTCTTACTGGCTATTACTTCAACTTTGAAGTTTCTTCTGTGTTATACTATGGTGCTTTTAGTGTCTCCGCATACCGCAGCACGCGACATAGCTTTGCAGACGATAAATGTAACCGTCCCAGAGAGAAAAGCGGCCAATGTGACGATCTGGCTTTAAGTCGATTCGATAACAAATGAAGAAAACGAACGGATTTCTCAGGTTTTTACTACATATGAACACTTTTCACATTCTCCCGTGCAACGCGGCTGTTAGTCCTCCTTTCATGCAAAATCTTATGGTCCTAGGTCATGTCCAAGCCACCAAAGCCGGGTAAAAAGTGAATAATCGACAACTAAAACTTCAATTGTACTACTTCATACTGGCTGTTGCTTCAACTTAGAAGCTTCTTCAGTGTTCTACTATGGTGCTTTTAGTGTCTCCGCATACCGCAGCAGGCGACATAGATTTGCAGACGATAAATGTAACCGTCTCAGAGAGAAAAGCAGCCAATGTGACGATCTGGCTTTAAGACGATTTGATAACAAATGACGAAAACGATGGATTTCTCAGGTTTTTACTACATATGAACACTTTTCACATTCTCCGGTGCAACGTGGCTGCTAGTCTTCCTTTCATGCAAAATTTTATGGTTCCACCTCATGTCCAAGCCACCAAAGCCGGCTAAAAAGTGAATAATCGACAACTAAAACTTCAATTGCACTACTTCTTACTGGCTATTACTTCAACATAGAAGCTTCTTCAGTGTTCTACTATGGTGCTTTTAGTGTTTCCGCATACTGCAGCACGCGACATAGCTTTGCAGACGATAAATGTAACCGTTTCAGAGAGTAGAGCGGCCAATGTGACTATGTGGCTTTAAGTCGATTCGATAACAAATGACGAAAACGGACGGATTTCTCACGTTTTTACTACATATGAACACTTTTCACATTCTCCCGTGCAACGCGTCAGCTAGTCCTCCTTTCATGCAAAATCTTAAGGTCCTAGGTCATGTCCAAGCCACCAAAGCCGGCTAAATAGTAAATAATCGACAACTAAATTTGAATTGAAATACTTCTTACTGGCTATTACTTCAACTTAGAAGCTTCTTCAGTGTTCTACTATGGTGCTTTTAGTGTTTCCGCATACTGCAGCACGCGACATAGCTTTGCAGACGATAAATGTAACCGTTTCAGAGAGTAGAGCGGCCAATGTGACTATGTGGCTTTAAGTCGATTCGATAACAAATGACGAAAACGGACGGATTTCTCTGGTTTTTACTACATATGAACACTTTTCACATTCTCCCGTGCAACGCGTCTGCTAGTCCTCCTTTCATGCAAAATCTTATGGTCCTAGGTCATATCTAAGCCACCAAAGCCGGCTAAAAAGTGAATATTCGACAACTAAAACTTGAATTGTACTACTTCTTACTGGCTATTACTTCAACTTTGAAGTTTCTTCTGTGTTATACTATGGTGCTTTTAGTGTCTCCGCATACCGCAGCACGCGACATAGCTTTGCAGACGATAAATGTAACCGTCCCAGAGAGAAAAGCGGCCAATGTGACGATCTGGCTTTAAGTCGATTCGATAACAAATGACGATAACGGACGGATTTATCAGGTTTTTACCACATATGAACACTTTTCACATTCTCCCGTGCAAAGCGGCTGCCAGTCCTCCTTTCATGTAAAATCTTAAGGTCCCTTGTCATGTCCAAGCCACCAAAGCCGGCTAAAAAGTGAATAATCGACAACTAAAACTTCAATTGTACTACTTCTTACTGGCTATTACTTCAACTTAGAAGCATCTTCTGCGTTCTTCTATGGTGCTTTTAGTGTCTCCGCATACTGCAGCACGCGACATAGCTTTGCAGACAATAAGTGTAACCTTCTCAGAGAGAAAGGCGGCAAATGTGACGATCTGGCTTTAAGTCGATTCGATAACAAATGACGAAAACGGACGGATTTCTCAGGTTTTTACTACACATGAACACTTTTCACATTCTCCCATGCAACGCGGCTGTTAGTCCTCCTTTCATGCAAAATCGTAAGGTCCCAGGCCATGTCCAAGCCACCAAAGCCAGCTAAAAAGTGAATAATCGACAACTAAAACTACAATTGTACTACTTCTTACTGGCTATTACTTCAACTTAGAAGCTTCTTCTGTGTTCTCCTATGGTGCTTTTAGTGTCTCCGCAGATCGCAGCACGCGACATAGCTTTGCAGACGATAAATGTAACCGTTTCAGAGAGAAGAGCGGCAAATGTGACGATCTGGCTTTAAGTCGATTCGATAACAAATGACGAAAACGGACGGATTTCTCAGGTTTTTACTACATATGAACACATTTCACATTCTCCCGTGCAACGCGGCTGTTAGTCCTCCTTTCATGCAAAATCTTATGGTCCTAGGTCATGTCCAAGCCACCAAAGCCGGCTAAAAAGTGAATAATCGACAACTAAAACATGAATTGTACTACTTCTTACTGGCTATTACTTCAACTTAGAAGCTTCTTCTGTGTTCTACTATGGTGCTTTTAGTGCTTCCGCATACTGCAGCTCGCGACATAGCTTTGCAGACGATAAATGTAACCGTTTCAGAGAGTAGAGCGGCCAATGTGACGATCTGGCTTTAAGTCGATTCGATAACAAATGACGAAAACGGACGGATTTCTAAGGTTTTTACTACATATGAACACTTTTCACATTCTCCCGTGCAACGCGTCTGCTAGTCCTCCTTTCATGCAAAATCATATGGTCCTAGGTCATATCCAAGCCACCAAAGCCGGCTAAAAAGTGAATAATCGACAACTAAAACTTGAATTGTACTACTTCATACTGGCTATTGATTCAAATTTGAAGTTTCTTCTGTGTTCTACTATGGTGCTTTTAGTGTCTCCGCATACCGCAGCAGGCGACATAGATTTGCAGACGATAAATGTAACCGTCTCAGAGAGAAAAGCAGCCAATGTGACGATCTGGCTTTAAGACGATTTGATAACAAATGACGAAAACGATGGATTTCTCAGGTTTTTACTACATATGAACACTTTTCACATTCTCCGGTGCAACGTGGCTGCTAGTCTTCCTTTCATGCAAAATTTTATGGTTCCACCTCATGTCCAAGCCACCAAAGCCGGCTAAAAAGTGAATAATCGACAACTAAAACTTCAATTGCACTACTTCTTACTGGCTATTGCTTCAACATAGAAGCTTCTTCAGTGTTCTACTATGGTGCTTTTAGTGTTTCCGCATACTGCAGCACGCGACATAGCTTTGCAGACGATAAATGTAACCGTTTCAGAGAGTAGAGCGGCCAATGTGACTATGTGGCTTTAAGTCGATTCGATAACAAATGACGAAAACGGACGGATTTCTCAGGTTTTTACTACATATGAACACTTTTCACATTCTCCCGTGCAACGCGGCTGCTAGTCCTCCTTTCATGCAAAATCTTAAGGTCCTAGGTCATGTCCAAGCCACCAAAGCCGGATAAATAGTGAATAATAGACAACTAAATTTGAATTGAAATACTTCTTACTGGCTATTACTTCAACTTACAAGCTTCTTCAGTGTTCTACTATGGTGCTTTTAGTGTTTCCGCATACTGCAGCACGCGACATAGCTTTGCAGACGATAAATGTAACCGTTTCAGAGAGTAGAGCGGCCAATGTGACTATGTGGCTTTAAGTCGATTCGATAACAAATGACGAAAACGGACGGATTTCTCAGGTTTTTACTACATATGAACACTTTTCACATTCTCCCGTGCAACGCGTCTGCTAGTCCTCCTTTCATGCAAAATCTTATGGTCCTAGGTCATATCCAAGCCACCAAAGCCGGCTAAAAAGTGAATAATCGACAACTAAAACTTGAATTGTACTACTTCTTACTGGCTATTACTTCAACTTTGAAGTTTCTTCTGTGTTATACTATGGTGCTTTTAGTGTCTCCGCATACCGCAGCACGCGACATAGCTTTGCAGACGATAAATGTAACCGTCCCAGAGAGAAAAGCGGCCAATGTGACGATCTGGCTTTAAGTCGATTCGATAACAAATGACGATAACGGACGGATTTACCAGGTTTTTACCACATATGAACACTTTTCACATTCTCCCGTGCAACGCGGCTGCCAGTCCTCCTTTCATGTAAAATCTTAAGGTCCCTTGTCATGTCCAAGCCACCAAAGCCGGCTAAAAAGTGAATAATCGACAACTAAAACTTCAATTGTACTACTTCTGACTGGCTATTACTTCAACTTAGAAGCATCTTCTGTGTTCTTCTATGGTGCTTTTAGTGTCTCCGCATACTGCAGCACGCAAAATAGCTTTGCAGACAATAAGTGTAACATTCTCAGAGAGAAAGGCGGCAAATGTGACGATCTGGCTTTAAGTCGATTCGATAACAAATGACGAAAACGGACGGATTTCTCAGGTTTTTACTACACATGAACACTTTTCACATTCTCCCATGCAACGCGGCTGCTAGTCCTCCTTTCATGCAAAATCGTAAGGTCCCAGGCCATGTCCAAGCCACCAAAGCCAGCTAAAAAGTGAATAATCGACAACTGAAACTACAATTGTACTACTTCTTACTGGCTATTACTTCAACTTAGAAGCTTCTTCTGTGTTCTCCTATGGTGCTTTTAGTGTCTCCGCAGATCGCAGCACGCGACATAGCTTTGCAGACGATAAATGTATCCGTTTCAGAGAGAAGAGCGGCAAATGTGACGATCTGGCTTTAAGTCGATTCGATAACAAATGACGAAAACGGACGGATTTCTCAGGTTTTTACTACATATGAACACATTTCACATTCTCCCGTGCAACGCGGCTGTTAGTCCTCCTTTCATGCAAAATCTTATGGTCCTAGGTCATGTCCAAGCCACCAAAGCCGGCTAAAAAGTGAATAATCGACAACTAAAACATGAATTGTACTACTTCTTACTGGCTATTACTTCAACTTAGAAGCTTCTTCTGTGTTCTACTATGGTGCTTTTAGTGTTTCCGCATACCGCAGCACGCGACATAGCTTTGTAGACGATAAATGTAACCGTTTCAGAGAGAAGAGGGGCCAATGTGACGATCTGACTTTAAGTCGATTCGATAACAAATGACGAAAACGGACGGATTTCTCAGGTTTTTACTACATATGAACACTTTTTATATTCCCCCGTGCAACGCGGCTGCCAGTCCTCCTTTCATGCAAAATATTAACGTCCTAGGTGATGTCCGAGCTACCAATGCCGGCTAAAAAGTGAATAATCGACAACTAAATTTGAATTGAAATACTTCTTACTGGCTATTACTTCAACTTAGAAGCTTCTTCTGTGTTCTACTATGGTGCTTTTAGTGCTTCCGCATACTGCAGCTCGCGACATAGCTTTGCAGACGATAAATGTAACCGTTTCAGAGAGTAGAGCGGCCAATGTGACGATCTGGCTTTAAGTCGATTCGATAACAAATGACGAAAACGGACGGATTTCTAAGGTTTTTACTACATATGAACACTTTTCACATTCTCCCGTGCAACGCGTCTGCTAGTCCTCCTTTCATGCAAAATCATATGGTCCTAGGTCATATCCAAGCCACCAAAGCCGGCTAAAAAGTGAATAATCGACAACTAAAACTTGAATTGTACTACTTCATACTGGCTATTGATTCAAATTTGAAGTTTCTTCTGTGTTCTACTATGGTGCTTTTAGTGTCTCCGCATACCGCAGCACGCGACATAGCTTTGCAGACGATAAATGTAACCGTCCCAGAGAGAAAAGCGGCCAATGTGACGATCTGGCTTTAAGTCGATTCGATAACAAAGGACGAAAACGGACGGATTTCTCAGGTTTTTACTACATATGAACACTTTTCACATTCTCCCGTGCAACGCGGCTGCCAGTCCTCCTTTCATGTAAAATCTTAAGGTCCCTTGTCATGTCCAAGCCACCAAAGCCGGCTAAAAAGTGAATAATCGACAACTAAAACTTCAATTGTACTACTTCTTACTGGCTATTACTTCAACTTAGAAGCATCTTCTGTGTTCTTCTATGGTGCTTTTAGTGTCTCCGCATACTGCAGCACGCGACATAGCTTTGCAGACAATAAGTGTAACCTTCTCAGAGAGAAAGGCGGCAAATGTGACGATCTGGCTTTAAGTCGGTTCGATAACAAATGACGAAAACGGACGGATTTCTCAGGTTTTTACTACACATGAACACTTTTCACATTCTCCCATGCAACGCGGCTGCTAGTCCTCCTTTCATGCAAAATCGTAAGGTTTCAGGTCATGTCCAAGCCACCAAAGCCAGCTAAAAAGTGAATAATCGACAACTAAAACTACAATTGTACTACTTCTTACTGGCTATTACTTCAACTTAGAAGCTTCTTCTGTGTTCTCCTATGGTGCTTTTAGTGTCTCCGCAGATCGCAGCACGCGACATGGCTTTGCAGACGATAAATGTAACCGTTTCAAAGAGAAGAGCGGCAAATGTGACGATCTGGCTTTAAGTCGATTCGATAACAAATGACGAAAACGGACGGATTTCTCAGGTTTTTACTACATATGAACACATTTCACATTCTCCCGTGCAACGCGGCTGTTAGTCCTCCTTTCATGCAAAATCTTATGGTCCTAGGTCATGTCCAAGCCACCAAAGCCGGCTAAAAAGTGAATAATCGCCAACTAAAACATGAATTGTACTACTTCTTACTGGCTATTACTTCAACTTAGAAGCTTCTTCTGTGTTCTACTATGGTGCTTTTAGTGTTTCCGCATACCGCAGCACGCGACATAGCTTTGTAGACGATAAATGTAACCGTTTCAGAGAGAAGAGGGGCCAATGTGACGATCTGACTTTAAGTCGATTCGATAACAAATGACGAAAACGGACGGATTTCTCAGGTTTTTACTACATATGAACACTTTTTATATTCCCCCGTGCAACGCGGCTGCCAGTCCTCCTTTCATGCAAAATCTTAACGTCCTAGGTGATGTCCGAGCTACCAATGCCGGCTAAAAAGTGAATAATCGACAACTAAATTTGAATTGAAATACTTCTTACTGGCTATTACTTCAACTTAGAAGCTTAATCTGTGTTCTACTATGGTGCTTTTAGTGTCTCCGCATACCGCAGCACGCGACATAGCTTTGCAGACGATAAATGTAACCGTCTCAGAGAGAAAAGCGGCCAATGTGACGATCTGGCTTTAAGTCAATTCGATAACAAATGACGAAAACGGACGCATTTCTCAGGTTTTTACCACATATGAACACTTTTCACATTCTGCCATGCAACGCGGCTGCTAGTCCTCCTTTCATGCAAAATCTTAAGGTCCTAGGTCATGTCCAAGCCACCAAAGCCGGCTAAAAAATGAATAATCGACAACTAAAACTTCAATTGTACTACTTCTTACTGGCTATTACTTCAACTTAGAAGCTTCTTCTGTGTTCTACTATGGTGCTTTTAGTGTCTCCGCATACCGCAGCACGCGACATAGCTTTGCAGACGATAAATGTAACCGTCTCAGAGAGAAAAGCGGCCAATGTGACGATCTGGCTTTAAGTCAATTCGATAACAAATGACGAAAACGGACGCATTTCTCAGGTTTTTACCACATATGAACACTTTTCGCATTCTGCCATGCAACGCGGCTGCTAGTCCTCCTTTCATGCAAAATCTTAAGGTCCTAGGTCATGTCCAAGCCACCAAAACCGGCTAAAAAGTGAATAATCGACAACTAAAACTTCAATTGTACTACTTCTTACTTTCTATTACTTCAACTTAGAAGCTTCTTCTGTGTTCTCCTATGGTGCTTTTAGTGTCTCCGCAGACCGCAGCACGTGACATAGCTTTGCAGACGATATATGTAACAGTCTCAGAGAGAAAAGCGGCCAACGTGACGATCTGGCTTTAAGTCGATTCGATAACAAATGACGAAAACGGACGGATTACTCAGGTTTTTACTACATATGAACACTTTTCACATTCTCCCGTGCAACGCGGCTGCTAGACCTCCTTTCATACAAAATCTTAAGGTCCTAGGTCATGTAAAAGCCACCAAAGCCGGCTAAAAAGTGAATAATCGACAACTAAAACTTTAATTGTACTACTTCTTACTGGCTATTACTTCAACTTAGAAGCTTCTTCAGTGTTCTACTATGGTGCTTTTAGGGTTTCCGCATACTGCAGCACGCGACATAGCTTTGCAGACGATAACTGTAACCGTTTCAGAGAGAAGAGAGGCCAATGTGACGATCTGGCTTTAAGTCGATTCGATAACAAATGACAAAAACGGACGGATTTCTCAGGTTTTTACTACATATGAACACTTTTCACATTCTCCCGTGCAACGCGGCTGCTAGTCCTCCTTTCATGCAAAATCTTATGGTCCTAGGTCATGTCCAAGCCACCAAAGCCGGCTAAAAAGTGTATAATCGACAACTAATACTTGAATTGTACTACTTCTTACTGGCTATTACTTCAACTTAGAAGCTTCTTCTGTGTTCTACTATGGTGCTTTTAGTGTCTCCGCATACCGCAGCACGCGACATAGCTTTGCAGACGATAAATGTAACCGTCTCAGAGAGAAAAGCGGCCAATGTGGCTATCTGGCTTTAAGTCGATTCGATAACAAATGACGAAAACGGACGGATTTCTCAGGTTTTTACTACATATGAACACTTTTCACATTCTCCCGTGCAACGCGGCTGTTAGTCCTCCTTTCATGCAAAATCTTATGGTCCTAGGTCATGTCCAAGCCACCAAAGCCGGGTAAAAAGTGAATAATCGACAACTAAAACTTCAATTGTACTACTTCATACTGGCTGTTGCTTCAACTTAGAAGCTTCTTCAGTGTTCTACTATGGTGCTTTTAGTGTCTCCGCATACCGCAGCAGGCGACATAGATTTGCAGACGATAAATGTAACCGTCTCAGAGAGAAAAGCAGCCAATGTGACGATCTGGCTTTAAGACGATTTGATAACAAATGACGAAAACGATGGATTTCTCAGGTTTTTACTACATATGAACACTTTTCACATTCTCCGGTGCAACGTGGCTGCTAGTCTTCCTTTCATGCAAAATTTTATGGTTCCACCTCATGTCCAAGCCACCAAAGCCGGCTAAAAAGTGAATAATCGACAACTAAAACTTCAATTGCACTACTTCTTACTGGCTATTACTTCAACATAGAAGCTTCTTCAGTGTTCTACTATGGTGCTTTTAGTGTTTCCGCATACTGCAGCACGCGACATAGCTTTGCAGACGATAAATATAACCGTTTCAGAGAGTAGAGCGGCCAATGTGACTATGTGGCTTTAAGTCGATTCGATAACAAATGACGAAAACGGACGGATTTCTCAGGTTTTTACTACATATGAACACTTTTCACATTCTCCCGTGCAACGCGTCAGCTAGTCCTCCTTTCATGCAAAATCTTAAGGTCCTAGGTCATGTCCAAGCCACCAAAGCCGGCTAAATAGTGAATAATCGACAACTAAATTTGAATTGAAATACTTCTTACTGGCTATTACTTCAACTTAGAAGCTTCTTCAGTGTTCTACTATGGTGCTTTTAGTGTTTCCGCATACTGCAGCACGCGACATAGCTTTGCAGACGATAAATGTAACCGTTTCAGAGAGTAGAGCGGCCAATGTGACTATGTGGCTTTAAGTCGATTCGATAACAAATGACGAAAACGGACGGATTTCTCTGGTTTTTACTACATATGAACACTTTTCACATTCTCCCGTGCAACGCGTCTGCTAGTCCTCCTTTCATGCAAAATCTTATGGTCCTAGGTCATATCCAAGCCACCAAAGCCGGCTAAAAAGTGAATAATCGACAACTAAAACTTGAATTGTACTACTTCTTACTGGCTATTACTTCAACTTTGAAGTTTCTTCTGTGTTATACTATGGTGCTTTTAGTGTCTCCGCATACCGCAGCACGCGACATAGCTTTGCAGACGATAAATGTAACCGTCCCAGAGAGAAAAGCGGCCAATGTGACGATCTGGCTTTAAGTCGATTCGATAACAAATGACGATAACGGACGGATTTATCAGGTTTTTACCACATATGAACACTTTTCACATTCTCCCGTGCAACGCGGCTGCCAGTCCTCCTTTCATGTAAAATCTTAAGGTCCCTTGTCATGTCCAAGCCACCAAAGCCGGCTAAAAAGTGAATAATCGACAACTAAAACTTCAATTGTACTACTTCTTACTGGCTATTACTTCAACTTAGAAGCATCTTCTGTGTTCTTCTATGGCGCTTTTAGTGTCTCCGCATACTGCAGCACGCGACATAGCTTTGCAGACAATAAGTGTAACCTTCTCAGAGAGAAAGGCGGCAAATGCGACGATCTGGCTTTAAGTCGATTCGATAACAAATGACGAAAACGGACGGATTTCTCAGGTTTTTACTACACATGAACACTTTTCACATTCTCCCATGCAACGCGGCTGCTAGTCCTCCTTTCATGCAAAATCTTAAGGTCCTAGGTCATGTCCAAGCCACCAAAGCCGGCTAAATAGTGAATAATCGACAACTAAATTTGAATTGAAATACTTCTTACTGGCTATTACTTCAACTTAGAAACTTCTTCAGTGTTCTACTATGGTGCTTTTAGTGTTTCCGCATACTGCAGCACGCGACATAGCTTTGCAGACGATAAATGTAACCGTTTCAGAGAGTAGAGCGGCCAATGTGACTATGTGGCTTTAAGTCGATTCGATAACAAATGACGAAAACGGACGGATTTCTCAGGTTTTTACTACATATGAACACTTTTCACATTCTCCCGTGCAACGCGTCTGCTAGTCCTCCTTTCATGAAAAATCTTATGGTCCTAGGTCATATCCAAGCCACCAAAGCCCGCTAAAAAGTGAATAATCGACAACTAAAACTTGAATTGTACTACTTCTTACTGGCTATTACTTCAACTTTGAAGTTTCTTCTGTGTTATACTATGGTGCTTTTAGTGTCTCCGCATACCGCAGCACGCGACATAGCTTTGCAGACGATAAATGTAACCGTCTCAGAGAGAAAAGCGGCCAATGTGGCGATCTGGCTTTAAGTCGATTCGATAACAAATGACGAATACGGACGGATTTCTCAGGTTTTTACTACATATGAACACTTTTCACATTCTCCCGTGCAACGCGGCTGCTAGTCCTCCTTTCATGCAAAATGTTAAGGTCCTAGGTCATGTCCAAGCCACCAAAGCCGGCTAAAATGTGAATAATCGACAACTAAAACTTGAATTGTATTTCTTCTTACTGGCTATTACTTTAACTTAGAAGCTTCTTCTGTGTTCTACTATGGTGCTTTTAGTGTCTCCGCAGATCGCAGCACGCGACATAGCTTTGCAGACGATAAATGTAACCGTCTCAGAGAGAAAAGCGGCCAATGTGACGATCTGGCTTTAAGTCAATTCGATAACAAATGACGATAACGGACGCATTTCTCAGGTTTTTACCACATATGAACACTTTTCACATTCTGCCATGCAACGCGGCTGCTAGTCCTCCTTTCATGCAAAATCTTAAGGTCCTAGGTCATGTCCAAGCCACCAAAGCCGGCTAAAAAGTGAATAATCGACAACTAAATTTGAATTGAAATACTTCTTACTGGCTATTACTTCACCTTAGAAGCTTCTTCTGTGTTCTACTATGGTGCTTTTAGGGTTTCCGCATACTGCAGCACGCGACATAGCTTTGCAGACGATAACTGTAACCGTTTCAGAGAGAAGAGAGGCCAATGTGACGATCTGGCTTTAAGTCGATTCGATAACAAATGACAAAAACGGACGGATTTCTCAGGTTTTTACTACATATGAACACTTTTCACATTCTCCCGTGCAACGCGGCTGCTAGTCCTCCTTACATGCAAAATCTTATGGTCCTAGGTCATGTCCAAGCCACCAAAGCCGGCTAAAAAGTGAATAATCGACAACTAATACTTGAATTGTACTACTTCTTACTGGCTATTACTTCAACTTAGAAGCTTCTTCTGTGTTCTACTATGGTGCTTTTAGTGTCTCCGCATACCGCAGCACGCGACATAGCTTTGCAGACGATAAATGTAACCGTCTCAGAGAGAAAAACGGCCAATGTGGCGATCTGGCTTTAAGTCGATTCGATAACAAATGACGAAAACGGACGGATTTCTCAGGTTTTTACTACATATGAACACTTTTCACATTCTCCCGTGCAACGCGGCTGTTAGTCCTCCTTTCATGCAAAATCTTATGGTCCTAGGTCATGTCCAAGCCACCAAAGCCGGGTAAATAGTGAATAATCGACAACTAAAACTTCAATTGTACTACTTCATACTGGCTGTTGCTTCAACTTAGAAGCTTCTTCAGTGTTCTACTATGGTGCTTTTAGTGTCTCCGCATACCGCAGCAGGCGACATAGATTTGCAGACGATAAATGTAACCGTCTCAGAGAGAAAAGCAGCCAATGTGACGATCTGGCTTTAAGACGATTTGATAACAAATGACGAAAACGATGGATTTCTCAGGTTTTTACTACATATGAACACTTTTCACATTCTCCGGTGCAACGTGGCTGCTAGTCTTCCTTTCATGCAAAATTGTATGGTTCCACCTCATGTCCAAGCCACCAAAGCCGGCTAAAAAGTGAATAATCGACAACTAAAACTTCAATTGCACTACTTCTTACTGGCTATTACTTCAACATAGAAGCTTCTTCAGTGTTCTACTATGGTGCTTTTAGTGTTTCCGCATACTGCAGCACGCGACATAGCTTTGCAGACAATAAGTGTAACCTTCTCAGAGAGAAAGGCGGCAAATGCGACGATCTGGCTTTAAGTCGATTCGATAACAAATGACGAAAACGGACGGATTTCTCAGGTTTTTACTACACATGAACACTTTTCACATTCTCCCATGCAACGCGGCTGCTAGTCCTCCTTTCATGCAAAATCTTAAGGTCCTAGGTCATGTCCAAGCCACCAAAGCCGGCTAAATAGTGAATAATCGACAACTAAATTTGAATTGAAATACTTCTTACTGGCTATTACTTCAACTTAGAAACTTCTTCAGTGTTCTACTATGGTGCTTTTAGTGTATCCGCATACTGCAGCACGCGACATAGCTTTGCAGACGATAAATGTAACCGTTTCAGAGAGTAGAGCGGCCAATGTGACTATGTGGCTTTAAGTCGATTCGATAACAAATGACGAAAACGGACGGATTTCTCAGGTTTTTACTACATATGAACACTTTTCACATTCTCCCGTGCAACGCGTCTGCTAGTCCTCCTTTCATGAAAAATCTTATGGTCCTAGGTCATATCCAAGCCACCAAAGCCCGCTAAAAAGTGAATAATCGACAACTAAAACTTGAATTGTACTACTTCTTACTGGCTATTACTTCAACTTTGAAGTTTCTTCTGTGTTATACTATGGTGCTTTTAGTGTCTCCGCATACCGCAGCACGCGACATAGCTTTGCAGACGATAAATGTAACCGTCTCAGAGAGAAAAGCGGCCAATGTGGCGATCTGGCTTTAAGTCGATTCGATAACAAATGACGAATACGGACGGATTTCTCAGGTTTTTACTACATATGAACACTTTTCACATTCTCCCGTGCAACGCGGCTGTTAGTCCTCCTTTCATGCAAAATCTTATGGTCCTAGGTCATGTCCAAGCCACCAAAGCCGGCTAAAAAGTGAATAATCGACAACTAAAACTTCAATTGTACTACTTCTTTCTGGCTATTGCTTCAACTTAGAAGCTTCTTCAGTGTGCTACTATGGTGCTTTTAGTGTCTCCGCATACCGCAGCACGCGACATAGCTTTGCAGACGATAAATGTGACCGTCTCAGAGAGAAAAGCGGCCAATGTGACGATCTGGCTTAAAGTCGATTCGATAAGAGGTGACGAAAACGGACGGATTTCTCAGGTTTTGACTACATATGAACACTTTTCACATTCTCCCGTGCAACGCGGCTGCTAGTCCTCCTTTCATGCAAAATGTTAAGGTCCTAGGTCATGTCCAAGCCACCAAAGCCGGCTAAAATGTGAATAATCGACAACTAAAACTTGAATTGTATTTCTTCTTACTGGCTATTACTTTAACTTAGAAGCTTCTTCTGTGTTCTACTATGGTGCTTTTAGTGTCTCCGCAGATCGCAGCACGCGACATAGCTTTGCAGACGATAAATGTAACCGTCTCAGAGAGAAAAGCGGCCAATGTGACGATCTGGCTTTAAGTCAATTCGATAACAAATGACGAAAACGGACGCATTTCTCAGGTTTTTACCACATATGAACACTTTTCACATTCTGCCATGCAACGCGGCTGCTAGTCCTCCTTTCATGCAAAATCTTAAGGTCCTAGGTCATGTCCAAGCCACCAAAGCCGGCTAAAAAGTGAATAATCGACAACTAAATTTGAATTGAAATACTTCTTACTGGCTATTACTTCACCTTAGAAGCTTCTTCTGTGTTCTACTATGGTGCTTTTAGGGTTTCCGCATACTGCAGCACGCGACATAGCTTTGCAGACGATAACTGTAACCGTTTCAGAGAGAAGAGAGGCCAACGTGACGATCTGGCTTTATGTCGATTCGATAACAAATGACAAAAACGGACGGATTTCTCAGGTTTTTACTACATATGAACACTTTTCACATTCTCCCGTGCAACGCGGCTGCTAGTCCTCCTTACATGCAAAATCTTATGGTCCTAGGTCATGTCCAAGCCACCAAAGCCGGCTAAAAAGTGAATAATCGACAACTAATACTTGAATTGTACTACTTCTTACTGGCTATTACTTCAACTTAGAAGCTTCTTCTGTGTTCTACTATGGTGCTTTTAGTGTCTCCGCATACCGCAGCACGCGACATAGCTTTGCAGACGATAAATGTAACCGTCTCAGAGAGAAAAACGGCCAATGTGGCGATCTGGCTTTAAGTCGATTCGATAACAAATGACGAAAACGGACGGATTTCTCAGGTTTTTACTACATATGAACACTTTTCACATTCTCCCGTGCAACGCGGCTGTTAGTCCTCCTTTCATGCAAAATCTTATGGTCCTAGGTCATGTCCAAGCCACCAAAGCCGGGTAAATAGTGAATAATCGACAACTAAAACTTCAATTGTACTACTTCATACTGGCTGTTGCTTCAACTTAGAAGCTTCTTCAGTGTTCTACTATGGTGCTTTTGGTGTCTCCGCATACCGCAGCAGGCGACATAGATTTGCAGACGATAAATGTAACCGTCTCAGAGAGAAAAGCAGCCAATGTGACGATCTGGCTTTAAGACGATTTGATAACAAATGACGAAAACGATGGATTTCTCAGGTTTTTACTACATATGAACACTTTTCACATTCTCCGGTGCAACGTGGCTGCTAGTCTTCCTTTCATGCAAAATTGTATGGTTCCACCTCATGTCCAAGCCACCAAAGCCGGCTAAAAAGTGAATAATCGACAACTAAAACTTCAATTGCACTACTTCTTACTGGCTATTACTTCAACATAGAAGCTTCTTCAGTGTTCTACTATGGTGCTTTTAGTGTTTCCGCATACTGCAGCACGCGACATAGCTTTGCAGACAATAAGTGTAACCTTCTCAGAGAGAAAGGCGGCAAATGCGACGATCTGGCTTTAAGTCGATTCGATAACAAATGACGAAAACGGACGGATTTCTCAGGTTTTTACTACACATGAACACTTTTCACATTCTCCCATGCAACGCGGCTGCTAGTCCTCCTTTCATGCAAAATCTTAAGGTCCTAGGTCATGTCCAAGCCACCAAAGCCGGCTAAATAGTGAATAATCGACAACTAAATTTGAATTGAAATACTTCTTACTGGCTATTACTTCAACTTAGAAACTTCTTCAGTGTTCTACTATGGTGCTTTTAGTGTATCCGCATACTGCAGCACGCGACATAGCTTTGCAGACGATAAATGTAACCGTTTCAGAGAGTAGAGCGGCCAATGTGACTATGTGGCTTTAAGTCGATTCGATAACAAATGACGAAAACGGACGGATTTCTCAGGTTTTTACTACATATGAACACTTTTCACATTCTCCCGTGCAACGCGTCTGCTAGTCCTCCTTTCATGAAAAATCTTATGGTCCTAGGTCATATCCAAGCCACCAAAGCCCGCTAAAAAGTGAATAATCGACAACTAAAACTTGAATTGTACTACTTCTTACTGGCTATTACTTCAACTTTGAAGTTTCTTCTGTGTTATACTATGGTGCTTTTAGTGTCTCCGCATACCGCAGCACGCGACATAGCTTTGCAGACGATAAATGTAACCGTCTCAGAGAGAAAAGCGGCCAATGTGGCGATCTGGCTTTAAGTCGATTCGATAACAAATGACGAATACGGACGGATTTCTCAGGTTTTTACTACATATGAACACTTTTCACATTCTCCCGTGCAACGCGGCTGTTAGTCCTCCTTTCATGCAAAATCTTATGGTCCTAGGTCATGTCCAAGCCACCAAAGCCGGCTAAAAAGTGAATAATCGACAACTAAAACTTCAATTGTACTACTTCTTTCTGGCTATTGCTTCAACTTAGAAGCTTCTTCAGTGTGCTACTATGGTGCTTTTAGTGTCTCCGCATACCGCAGCACGCGACATAGCTTTGCAGACGATAAATGTGACCGTCTCAGAGAGAAAAGCGGCCAATGTGACGATCTGGCTTAAAGTCGATTCGATAAGAGGTGACGAAAACGGACGGATTTCTCAGGTTTTGACTACATATGAACACTTTTCACATTCTCCCGTGCAACGCGGCTGCTAGTCCTCCTTTCATGCAAAATGTTAAGGTCCTAGGTCATGTCCAAGCCACCAAAGCCGGCTAAAATGTGAATAATCGACAACTAAAACTTGAATTGTATTTCTTCTTACTGGCTATTACTTTAACTTAAAAGCTTCTTCTGTGTTCTACTATGGTGCTTTTAGTGTCTCCGCAGATCGCAGCACGCGACATAGCTTTGCAGACGATAAATGTAACCGTCTCAGAGAGAAAAGCGGCCAATGTGACGATCTGGCTTTAAGTCAATTCGATAACAAATGTCGAAAACGGACGCATTTCTCAGGTTTTTACCACATATGAACACTTTTCACATTCTGCCATGCAACGCGGATGCTAGTCCTCCTTTCATGCAAAATCTTAAGGTCCTAGGTCATGTCCAAGCCACCAAAGCCGGCTAAAAAATGAATAATCGACAACTAAAACTTCAATTGTACTACTTCTTACTGGCTATTACTTCAACTTAGAAGCTTCTTCTGTGTTCTACTATGGTGCTTTTAGTGTCTCCGCATACCGCAGCACGCGACATAGCTTTGCAGACGATAAATGTAACCGTCTCAGAGAGAAAAGCGGCCAATGTGACGATCTGGCTTTAAGTCAATTCGATAACAAATGACGAAAACGGACGCATTTCTCAGGTTTTTACCACATATGAACACTTTTCGCATTCTGCCATGCAACGCGGCTGCTAGTCCTCCTTTCATGCAAAATCTTAAGGTCCTAGGTCATGTCCAAGCCACCAAAACCGGCTAAAAAGTGAATAATCGACAACTAAAACTTCAATTGTACTACTTCTTACTTTCTATTACTTCAACTTAGAAGCTTCTTCTGTGTTCTCCTATGGTGCTTTTAGTGTCTCCGCAGACCGCAGCACGTGACATAGCTTTGCAGACGATATATGTAACAGTCTCAGAGAGAAAAGCGGCCAACGTGACGATCTGGCTTTAAGTCGATTCGATAACAAATGACGAAAACGGACGGATTTCTCAGGTTTTTACTACATATGAACACTTTTCACATTCTCCCGTGCAACGCGGCTGCTAGACCTCCTTTCATACAAAATCTTAAGGTCCTAGGTCATGTAAAAGCCACCAAAGCCGGCTAAAAAGTGATTAATCGACAACTAAAACTTTAATTGTACTACTTCTTACTGGCTATTACTTCAACTTAGAAGCTTCTTCTGTGTTCTACTATGGTGCTTTTAGTGTTTCCGCATACCGCAGCACACGACACAGCTTTGCAGACGATAAATGTAACCGTTTCAGAGAGAAGAGGGGACAATGTGACGATCTGACTTTAAGTCGATTCGATAACAAATGACGAAAACGGACGGATTTCTCAGGTTTTTACTACATATGAACACTTTTCACATTCTCCCGTGCAACGCGGCTGCTAGTCCTCCTTTCATGCAAAATCTTAAGGTCCTAGGTCATGTCCAAGCCACCAAAGCCGGCTAAAAAGTGAATAATCGACAACTAAATTTGAATTGAAATACTTCTTACTGGCTATTACTTCAACTTAGAAGCTTCTTCTGTGTTCTACTATGGTGCTTTTAGTGTCTCCCCATCCCGCAGCACGCGACATAGCTTTGCAGACGATAAATGTAACCGTCTCAGAGAGAAAAACGGCCAATGTGGCGATCTGGCTTTAAGTCGATTCGATAACAAATGACGAAAACGGACGGATTTCTCAGGTTTTTACTACATATGAACACTTTTCACATTCTCCGGTGCAACGTGGCTGCTAGTCTTCCTTTCATGCAAAATTTTATGGTTCCACCTCATGTCCAAGCCACCAAAGCCGGCTAAAAAGTGAATAATCGACAACTAAAACTTCAATTGCACTACTTCTTACTGGCTATTACTTCAACATAGAAGCTTCTTCAGTGTTCTACTATGGTGCTTTTAGTGTTTCCGCATACTGCAGCACGCGACATAGCTTTGCAGACGATAAATGTAACCGTTTCAGAGAGTAGAGCGGCCAATGTGACTATGTGGCTTTAAGTCGATTCGATAACAAATGACGAAAACGGACGGATTTCTCAGGTTTTTACTACATATGAACACTTTTCACATTCTCCCGTGCAACGCGGCTGCTAGTCCTCCTTTCATGCAAAATGTTAAGGTCCTAGGTCATGTCCAAGCCACCAAAGCCGGCTAAATAGTTAATAATCGACAACTAAATTTGAATTGAAATACTTCTTACTGGCTATTACTTCAACTTAGAAGCTTCTTCAGTGTTCTACTATGGTGCTTTTAGTGTTTCCGCATACTGCAGCACGCGACATAGCTTTGCAGACGATAAATGTAACCGTTTCAGAGAGTAGAGCGGCCAATGTGACTATGTGGCTTTAAGTCGATTCGATAACAAATGACGAAAACGGACGGATTTCTCTGGTTTTTACTACATATGAACACTTTTCACATTCTCCCGTGCAACGCGTCTGCTAGTCCTCCTTTCATGCAAAATCTTATGGTCCTAGGTCATATCCAAGCCACCAAAGCCGGCTAAAAAGTGAATAATCGACAACTAAAACTTGAATTGTACTACTTCTTACTGGCTATTACTTCAACTTTGAAGTTTCTTCTGTGTTATACTATGGTGCTTTTAGTGTCTCCGCATACCGCAGCACGCGACATAGCTTTGCAGACGATAAATGTAACCGTCCCAGAGAGAAAAGCGGCCAATGTGACGATCTGGCATTAAGTCGATTCGATAACAAATGACGATAACGGACGGATTTATCAGGTTTTTACCACATATGAACACTTTTCACATTCTCCCGTGCAACGCGGCTGCCAGTCCTCCTTTCATGTAAAATCTTAAGGTCCCAGGTCATGTCCAAGCCACCAAAGCCAGCTAAAAAGTGAATAATCGACAACTAAAACTACAATTGTACTACTTCTTACTGGCTATTACTTCAACTTAGAAGCTTCTTCTGTGTTCTCCTATGGTGCTTTTAGTGTCTCCGCAGATCGCAGCACGCGACATAGCTTTGCAGACGATAAATGTAACCGTCTCAGAGAGAAAAGCGGCCAATGTGACGATCTGGCTTTAAGTCGATTCGATAACAAATGACGAAAACGGTCGGATTTCTCTGGTTTTTACTACATATGAACACATTTCACATTCTCCCGTGCAACGCGGCTGTTAGTCCTCCTTTCATGCAAAATCTTATGGTCCTAGGTCATGTCCAAGCCACCAAAGCCGGCTAAAAAGTGAATAATCGACAACTAAAACATCAATTGTACTACTTCTTACTGGCTATTACTTCAACTTAGAAGCTTCTTCTGTGTTCTACTATGGTGCTTTTAGTGTTTCCGCATACCGCAGCACGCGATATAGCTTTGTAGACGATAAATGTAACCGTTTCAGAGAGAAGAGGGGCCAATGTGACGATCTGACTTTAAGTCGATTCGATAACAAATGACGAAAACGGACGGATTTCTCAGGTTTTTACTACATATGAACACTTTTTATATTCCCCCGTGCAACGCGGCTGCCAGTCCTCCTTTCATGCAAAATCTTAACGTCCTAGGTGATGTCCGAGCTACCAATGCCGGCTAAAAAGTGAATAATCGACAACTAAATTTGAATTGAAATACTTCTTACTGGCTATTACTTCAACTTAGAAGCTTCTTCTGTGTTCTACTATGGTGCTTTTAGTGTCTCCGCATACCGCAGCACGCGACATAGCTTTGCAGACGATAAATGTAACCGTCCCAGAGAGAAAAGCGGCCAATGTGACGATCTGGCTTTAAGTCGATTCGATAACAAATGACGAAAACGGACGGATTTATCAGGTTTTTACCACATATGAACACTTTTCACATTCTCCCGTGCAACGCGGCTGCCAGTTCTCCTTTCATGTAAAATCTTAAGGTCCCAGGTCATGTCCAAGCCACCAAAGCCAGCTAAAAAGTGAATAATCGACAACTAAAACTACAATTGTACTACTTCTTACTGGCTATTACTTCAACTTAGAAGCTTCTTCTGTGTTCTCCTATGGTGCTTTTAGTGTCTCCGCAGATCGCAGCACGCGACATAGCTTTGCAGACGATAAATGTAACCGTCCCAGAGAGAAAAGCGGCCAATGTGACGATCTGGCTTTAAGTCGATTCGATAACAAAGGACGAAAACGGACGGATTTCTCAGGTTTTTACTACATATGAACACTTTTCACATTCTCCCGTGCAACGCGGCTGTTAGTCCTCCTTTCATGCAAAATCTTATGGTCCTAGGTCATGTCCAAGCCACCAAAGCCGGCTAAAAAGTGAATAATCGACAACTAAAACTTCAATTGTACTACTTCTTTCTGGCTATTGCTTCAACTTAGAAGCTTCTTCAGTGTTCTACTATGGTGCTTTTAGTGTCTCCGCATACCGCAGCACGCGACATAGCTTTGCAGACGATAAATGTAACCGTCTCAGAGAGAAAAGCGGCCAATGTGACGATCTGGCTTTAAGTCGATTCGATAACAAATGACGAAAACGGACGGATTTCTCAGGTTTTTACTACATATGAACACTTTTCACATTCTCCCGTGCAACGCAGCTGTTAGTCCTCCTTTCATGCAAAATCTTATGGTCCTAGGTCATGTCCAAGCCACCAAAGCCGGCTAAAAAGTGAATAATCGACAACTAAAACTTCAATTGTACTACTTCTTACTGGCTATTGCTTCAACTTAGAAGCTTCTTCAGTGTTCTACTATGGTGCTTTTAGTGTCTCCGCATACCGCAGCAGGCGACATAGATTTGCAGACGATAATTGTAACCGTCTCAGAGAGAAAAGCAGCCAATGTGAGGATCTGGCTTTAAGACGATTTGATAACAAATGACGAAAACGATGGATTTCTCAGGTTTTTACTACATATGAACACTTTTCACATTCTCCGGTGCAACGTGGCTGCTAGTCTTCCTTTCCTGCAAAATTTTATGGTTCCACCTCATGTCCAAGCCACCAAAGCCGGCTAAAAAGTGAATAATCGACAACTAAAACTTCAATTGCACTACTTCTTACTGGCTATTACTTCAACATAGAAGCTTCTTCAGTGTTCTACTATGGTGCTTTTAGTGTTTCCGCATACTGCAGCACGCGACATAGCTTTGCAGACGATAAATGTAACCGTTTCAGAGAGTAGAGCGGCCAATGTGACTATGTGGCTTTAAGTCGATTCGATAACAAATGACGAAAACGGACGGATTTCTAAGGTTTTTACTACATATGAACACTTTTCACATTCTCCCGTGCAACGCGTCTGCTAGTCCTCCTTTCATGCAAAATCTTAAGGTCCTAGGTCATGTCCAAGCCACCAAAGCCGGCTAAATAGTGAATAATCGACAACTAAATTTGAATTGAAATACTTCTTACTGGCTATTACTTCAACTTAGAAGCTTCTTCAGTGTTCTACTATGGTGCTTTTAGTGTTTCCGCATACTGCAGCACGCGACATAGCTTTGCAGACGATAAATGTAACCGTTTCAGAGAGTAGAGCGGCCAATGTGACTATGTGGCTTTAAGTCGATTCGATAACAAATGACGAAAACGGACGGATTTCTCAGGTTTTTACTACATATGAACACTTTTCACATTCTCCCGTGCAACGCGTCTGCTAGTCCTCCTTTCATGAAAAATCTTATGGTCCTAGGTCATATCCAAGCCACCAAAGCCCGCTAAAAAGTGAATAATCGACAACTAAAACTTGAATTGTACTACTTCTTACTGGCTATTACTTCAACATTGAAGTTTCTTCTGTGTTATACTATGGTGCTTTTAGTGTCTCCGCATACCGCAGCACGCGACATAGCTTTGCAGACGATAAATGTAACCGTCTCAGAGAGAAAAGCGGCCAATGTGGCGATCTGGCTTTAAGTCGATTCGATAACAAATGACGAAAACGGACGGATTTCTCAGGTTTTTACTACATATGAACACTTTTCACATTCTCCCGTGCAACGCGGCTGTTAGTCCTCCTTTCATGCAAAATCTTATGGTCCTAGGTCATGTCCAAGCCACCAAAGCCGGCTAAAAAGTGAATAATCGACAACTAAAACTTCAATTGTACTACTTCTTTCTGGCTATTGCTTCAACTTAGAAGCTTCTTCAGTGTTCTACTATGGTGCTTTTAGTGTCTCCGCATACCGCAGCACGCGACATAGCTTTGCAGACGATAAATGTGACCGTCTCAGAGAGAAAAGCGGCCAATGTGACGATCTGGCTTAAAGTCGATTCGATAAGAGGTGACGAAAACGGACGGATTTCTCAGGTTTTGACTACATATGAACACTTTTCACATTCTCCCGTGCAATGCGGCTGCTAGTCCTCCTTTCATGCAAAATGTTAAGGTCCTAGGTCATGTCCAAGCCACCAAAGCCGGCTAAAATGTCAATAATCGACAACGAAAACTTGAATTGTATTTCTTCTTACTGGCTATTACTTTAACTTAGAAGCTTCTTCTGTGTTCTACTATGGTGCTTTTGGTGTCTCCGCAGATCGCAGCACGCGACATAGCTTTGCAGACGATAAATGTAACCGTCTCAGAGAGAAAAGCGGCCAATGTGACGATCTGGCTTTAAGTCAATTCGATAACAAATGACGAAAACGGACGCATTTCTCAGGTTTTTACCACATATGAACACTTTTCACATTCTGCCATGCAACGCGGCTGCTAGTCCTCCTTTCATGCAAAATCTTAAGGTCCTAGGTCATGTCCAAGCCACCAAAGCCGGCTAAAAAATGAATAATCGACAACTAAAACTTCAATTGTACTACTTCTTACTGGCTATTACTTCAACTTAGAAGCTTCTTCTGTGTTCTACTATGGTGCTTTTAGTGTCTCCGCATACCGCAGCACGCGACATAGCTTTGCAGACGATAAATGTAACCGTTTCAGAGAGAAGAGGGGACAATGTGACGATCTGGCTTTAAGTCGATTCGATAACAAATGACGAAAACGGACGGATTTCTCAGGTTTTTACTACATATGAACACTTTTCACATTCTCCCGTGCAACGCGGCTGCTAGTCCTCCTTTCATGCAAAATCTTAAGGTCCTAGGTCATGTCCAAGCCACCAAAGCCGGCTAAAAAGTGAATAATCGACAACTAAATTTGAATTGAAATACTTCTTACTGGCTATTACTTCAACTTAGAAGCTTCTTCTGTGTTCTACTATGGTGCTTTTAGTGTCTCCGCATACCGCAGCACGCGACATAGCTTTGCAGACGATAAATGTAACCGTCTCAGAGAGAAAAGCGGCCAATGTGACGAACTGGCTTTAAGTCGATTCGATAACAAATGACGAAAACGGACGGATTTCTCAGGTTTTTACTACATATGAACTCTTTTCACTTTCTCCCATGCAACGCGGCAACTAGTCCTCCTTTCATGCAAAATCTTATGGTCCTAGGTCATGTCCAAGCCACCAAAGCCGGCTAAAAAGTGAATAATCGACAACTAAAACTTCAATTGTACTACTTCTTACTATCTATTACTTCAACATAGAAGCTTCTTCTGTGTTCTATTATGGTGCTTTTAGTGTTTCCGCATAACGCAGCACGCGACATAGCTTTGTAGACGATAAATGTAACCGTTTCAGAGAGAAGAGCGGCCAATTGACGATCTGGCTTTAAGTCGATTCGATAACAAATGACGAAAACGGACGGATTTCTCAGGTTTTTACTACATATGAACACTTTTCACATTCTCCCGTGCAACGCGGCTGCTAGTCCTCCTTTCATGCAAAATCTTAAGGTCCTAGGTCATGTCCAAGCCACCAAAGCCGGCTAAAAAGTGAATAATCGACAACTAAAACTTCAATTGTACTACTTCTTACTTTCTATTACTTCAACTTAGAAGCTTCTTCTGTGTTCTCCTATGGTGCTTTTAGTGTCTCCGCATACCGCAGCACGCGACATAGCTTTGCAGACGATAAATGTAACCGTCTCAGAGAGAAAAGCGGCCAATGTGGCGATCTGGCTTTAAGTCGATTCGATAACAAATGACGAAAACGGACGGATTTCTCAGGTTTTTACTACATATGAACACTTTTCACATTCTCCCGTGCAACGCGGCTGTTAGTCCTCCTTTCATGCAAAATCTTATGGTCCTAGGTCATGTCCAAGCCACCAAAGCCGGCTAAAAAGTGAATAATCGACAACTACAACTTCAATTGTACTACTTCTTTCTGCCTATTGCTTCAACTTAGAAGCTTCTTCAGTGTTCTACTATGGTGCTTTTAGTGTCTCCGCATACCGCAGCACGCGACATAGCTTTGCAGACGATAAATGTGACCGTCTCAGAGAGAAAAGCGGCCAATGTGACGATCTGGCTTAAAGTCGATTCGATAAGAGGTGACGAAAACGGACGGATTTCTCAGGTTTTGACTACATATGAACACTTTTCACATTCTCCCGTGCAATGCGGCTGCTAGTCCTCCTTTCATGCAAAATGTTAAGGTCCTAGGTCATGTCCAAGCCATCAAAGCCGGCTAAAATGTGAATAATCGACAACGAAAACTTGAATTGTATTTCTTCTTACTGGCTATTACTTTAACTTAGAAGCTTCTTCTGTGTTCTACTATGGTGCTTTTAGTGTCTCCGCAGATCGCAGCACGCGACATAGCTTTGCAGACGATAAATGTAACCGTCTCAGAGAGAAAAGCGGCCAATGTGACGATCTGGCTTTAAGTCAATTCGATAACAAATGACGAAAACGGACGCATTTCTCAGGTTTTTACCACATATGAACACTTTTCACATTCTGCCATGCAACGCGGCTGCTAGTCCTCCTTTCATGCAAAATCTTAAGGTCCTAGGTCATGTCCAAGCCACCAAAGCCGGCTAAAAAATGAATAATCGACTACTAAAACTTCAATTGTACTACTTCTTACTGGCTATTACTTCAACTTAGAAGCTTCTTCTGTGTTCTACTATGGTGCTTTTAGTGTCTCCGCATACCGCAGCACGCGACATAGCTTTGCAGACGATAAATGTAACCGTTTCAGAGAGAAGAGGGGACAATGTGACGATCTGGCTTTAAGTCGATTCGATAACAAATGACGAAAACGGACGGATTTCTCAGGTTTTTACTACATATGAACACTTTTCACATTCTCCCGTGCAACGCGGCTGCTAGTCCTCCTTTCATGCAAAATCTTAAGGTCCTAGGTCATGTCCAAGCCACCAAAGCCGGCTAAAAAGTGAATAATCGACAACTAAATTTGAATTGAAATACTTCTTACTGGCTATTACTTCAACTTAGAAGCTTCTTCTGTGTTCTACTATGGTGCTTTTAGGGTTTCCGCATACTGCAGCACGCGACATAGCTTTGCAGACGATAACTGTAACCGTTTCAGAGAGAAGAGAGGCCAATGTGACGATCTGGCTTTAAGTCGATTCGATAACAAATGACAAAAACGGACGGATTTCTCAGGTTTTTACTACATATGAACACTTTTCACATTCTCCCGTGCAACGCGGCTGCTAGTCCTCCTTTCATGCAAAATCTTATGGTCCTAGGCCATGTCCAAGCCACCAAAGCCGGCTAAAAAGTGAATAATCGACAACTAATACTTGAATTGTACTACTTCTTACTGGCTATTACTTCAACTTAGAAGCTTCTTCTGTGTTCTACTATGGTGCTTTTAGTGTCTCCGCATACCGCAGCACGCGACATAGCTTTGCAGACGATAAATGTAACCCTCTCAGAGAGAAAAGCGGCCAATGTGACGAACTGGCTTTAAGTCGATTCGATAACAAATGACGAAAACGGACGGATTTCTCAGGTTTTTACTACATATGAACTCTTTTCACTTTCTCCCATGCAACGCGGCAACTAGTCCTCCTTTCATGCAAAATCTTATGGTCCTAGGTCATGTCCAAGCCACCAAAGCCGGCTAAAAAGTGAATAATCGACAACTAAAACTTCAATTGTACTACTTCTTACTATCTATTACTTCAACATAGAAGCTTCTTCTGTGTTCTATTATGGTGCTTTTAGTGTTTCCGCATAACGCAGCACGCGACATAGCTTTGTAGACGATAAATGTAACCGTTTCAGAGAGAAGAGCGGCCAATGGACGATCTGGCTTTAAGTCGATTCGATAACAAATGACGAAAACGGACGGATTTCTCAGGTTTTTACTACATATGAACACTTTTCACATTCTCCCGTGCAACGCGGCTGCTAGTCCTCCTTTCATGCAAAATGTTAAGGTTCTAGGTCATGTCCAAGCCACCAAAGCCGGCTAAAATGTGAATAATCGACAACTAAAACTTGAATTGTATTTCTTCTTACTGGCTATTACTTTAACTTAGAAGCTTCTTCTGTGTTCTACTATGGTGCTTTTAGTGTCTCCGCAGATCGCAGCACGCGACATAGCTTTGCAGACGATAAATGTAACCGTCTCAGAGAGAAAAGCGGCCAATGTGACGATCTGGCTTTAAGTCAATTCGATAACAAATGACGAAAACGGACGCATTTCTCAGGTTTTTACCACATATGAACACTTTTCACATTCTGCCATGCAACGCGGCTGCTAGTCCTCCTTTCATGCAAAATCTGGAGGTCCTAGGTCATGTCCAAGCCACCAAAGCCGGCTAAAAAATGAATAATCGACAACTATAACTTCAATTGTACTACTTCTTACTGGCTATTACTTCAACTTAGAAGCTTCTTCTGCGTTCTACTATGGTGCTTTTAGTGTCTCCGCGTACCGCAGCACGCGACATAGCTTTGCAGACGATAAATGTAACCGTCTCAGAGAGAAAAGCGGCCAATGTGACGATCTGGCTTTAAGTCAATTCGATAAAAAATGACGAAAGCGGACGCATTTCTCAGGTTTTTACCACATATGAACACCTTTCCTATTCTGCCATGCAACGCGGCTGCTAGTCCTCCTTTCATGCAAAATCTTAAGGTCCTAGGTCATGTCCAAGCCACCAAAGCCGGCTAAAAAGTGAATAATCGACAACTAAAACTTCAATTGTACTACTTCTTACTTTCTATTACTTCAACTTAGAAGCTTCTTCTGTGTTCTCCTATGGTGCTTTTAGTGTCTCCGCAGACCGCAGCACGTGACATAGCTTTGCAGACGATATATGTAACAGTCTCAGAGAGAAAAGCGGCCAATGTGACGATCTGGCTTTAAGTCGATTCGATAACAAATGACGAAAACGGACGGATTTCTCAGGTTTTTACTACATATGAACACTTTTCACATTCTCCCGTGCAACGCGGCTGCTAGACCTCCTTTCATACAAAATCTTAAGGTCCTAGGTCATGTAAAAGCCACCAAAGCCGGCTAAAAAGTGAATAATCGACAACTAAAACTTTAATTGTACTACTTCTTACTGGCTATTACTTCAACATAGAAGCTTCTTCTGTGTTCTACTATGGTGCTTTTAGGGTTTCCGCATACTGCAGCACGCGACATAGCTTTGCAGACGATAACTGTAACCGTTTCAGAGAGAAGAGAGGCCAATGTGACGATCTGGCTTTAAGTCGATTCGATAACAAATGACAAAAACGGACGGATTTCTCAGGTTTTTACTACATATGAACACTTTTCACATTCTCCCGTGCAACGCGGCTGCTAGTCCTCCTTTCATGCAAAATCTTATGGTCCTAGGTCATGTCCAAGCCACCAAAGCCGGCTAAAAAGTGAATAATCGACAACTAATACTTGAATTGTACTACTTCTTACTGGCTATTACTTCAACTTAGAAGCTTCTTCTGTGTTCTACTATGGTGCTTTTAGTGTCTCCGCATACCGCAGCACGCGACATAGCTTTGCAGACGATAAATGTAACCGTCTCAGAGAGAAGAGCGGCCAATGTGACGAACTGGCTTTAAGTCGATTCGATAACAAATGACGAAAACGGACGGATTTCTCAGGTTTTTACTACATATGAACTCTTTTCACTTTCTCCCATGCAACGCGGCAACTAGTCCTCCTTTCATGCAAAATCTTATGGTCCTAGGTCATGTCCAAGCCACCAAAGCCGGCTAAAAAGTGAATAATCGACAACTAAAACTTCAATTGTACTACTTCTTACTATCTATTAGTTCAACATAGAAGCTTCTTCTGTGTTCTATTATGCTGCTTTTAGTGTTTCCGCATAACGCAGCATGCGACATAGCTTTGTAGACGATAAATGTAACCGTTTCAGAGAGAAGAGCGGCCAATGGACGATCTGGCTTTAAGTCGATTCGATATCAAATGACGAAAACGGACGGATTTCTCAGGTTTTTACTACATATGAACACTTTTCACATTCTCCCGTGCAACGCGGCTGCTAGTCCTCCTTTCATGCAAAATCTTAAGGTCCTAGGTCATGTCCAAGCCCCCAAAGCCTGCTAAAATGTGAATAATCGACAACTAAAACTTGAATTGTATTACTTCTTACTGGCTATTACTTCAACTTAGAAGCTTCTTCAGTGTTCTACTATGGTGCTTTTAGTGTCTCCGCATACCGCAGCACGCGACATAGCTTTGCAGACTATAAATGTAACCGTCTCAGAGAGAAAAGCGGCCAATGCGACGATCTGGCTTAAAGTCGATTCGATAAGAGGTGACGAAAACGGACGGATTTCTCCGGTTTTTACTACATATGAACACTTTTCACATTCTCCCGTGCAACGCGGCTGTTAGTCCTCCTTTCATGCAAAATCTTATGGTCCTAGGTCATGTCCAAGCCACCAAAGCCGGCTAAAACGTGAATAATCGACAACTAAAACTTCAATTGTACTACTTCTTACTTTCTATTACTCCAACTTAGAAGCTTCTTCTGTGTTCTCCTATGGTGCTTTTAGTGTCTCCGCAGACCGCAGCACGTGACATAGCTTTGCAGACGATAAATGTAACAGTCTCAGAGAGAAAAGCTGCCAATGTGACGATCTGGCTTTAAGACGATTTGATAACAAATGACGAAAACGATGGATCTCTCAGGTTTTTACTACATATGAACACTTTTCACATTCTCCGCTGCAACGTGGCTGCTAGTCTTCCTTTCATGCAAAATTTTATGGTTCCACCTCATGTCCAAGCCACCAAAGCCAGGTAAAAAGTGAATAATCGACAACTAAAACTTCAATTGTACTACTACTTACTGGCTATTACTTCAACATAGAAGCTTCTTCAGTGTTCTACTATGGTGCTTTTAGTGTTTCCACATAACGCAGCACGCGACATAGCTTTGTAGACGATAAATGTAACCGTTTCAGAGAGAAGAGCGGCCAATGTGACGTTCTGGCTTTAAGTCGATTCGATAACAAATGACGAAAACGGACGGATTTCTCAGGTTTTTACTACATATGAACACTTTTCACATTCTCCCGTGCAACGCGGCTGCTAGTCCTCCTTTCATGCAAAATGTTAAGGTCCTAGGTCATGTCCAAGCCACCAAAGCCGGCTAAAAAGTGAATAATCGACAACTAAAACTTCAATTTTACTACTTCTTACTGGCTATTACTTCAACTTAGAAGCTTCTTCTGTGTTCTACTATGGTTCTTTTAGTGTCTCCGCATACCGCAGCACGCGACATAGCTTTGCAGACGATAAATGTAACCGTCTCAGAGAGAAAAGCGGCCAATGTGACGATCTGGCTTTAAGTCAATTCGATAACAAATGACGAAAACGGACGCATTTCTCAGGTTTTTACCACATATGAACACTTTTCACATTCTGCCATGCAACGCGGCAGCTAGTCCTCCTTTCATGCAAAATCTTAAGGTCCTAGGTCATGTCCAAGCCACCAAAGCCGGCTAAAAAGTGAATAATCGACAACTAAAACTTCAATTGTACTACTTCTTACTTTCTATTACTCCAACTTAGAAGCTTCTTCTGTGTTCTCCTATGGTGCTTTTAGTGTCTCCGCAGACCGCAGCACGTGACATAGCTTTGCAGACGATAAATGTAACAGTCTCAGAGAGAAAAGCTGCCAATGTAAGGATCTGGCTTTAAGACGATTTGATAACAAATGACGAAAACGATGGATTTCTCAGGTTTTTACTACATATGAACACTTTTCACATTCTCCGGTGCAACGTGGCTGCTAGTCTTCCTTTCCTGCAAAATTTTATGGTTCCACCTCATGTCCAAGCCACCAAAGCCGGCTAAAAAGTGAATAAGCGACAACTAAAACTTCAATTGCACTACTTCTTACTGCCTATTACTTCAACATAGAAGCTTCTTCTGTGTTCTACTATGGTGCTTTTAGTGTTTCCGCATACTGCAGCACGCGACATAGCTTTGCAGACGATAAATGTAACCGTTTCAGAGAGTAGAGCGGCCAATGTGACTATGTGGCTTTAAGTCGATTCGATAACAAATGACGAAAACGGACGGATTTCTCAGGTTTTTACTACATATGAACACTTTTCACATTCTCCCGTGCAACGCGTCTGCTAGTCCTCCTTTCATGCAAAATCTTAAGGTCCTAGGTCATGTCCAAGCCACCAAAGCCGGCTAAATAGTGAATAATCGACAACTAAATTTGAATTGAAATACTTCTTACTGGCTATTACTTCAACTTAGAAGCTTCTTCAGTGTTCTACTATGGTGCTTTTAGTGTTTCCGCATACTGCAGCACGCGACATAGCTTTGCAGACGATAAATGTAACCGTCTCAGAGAGAAAAGCAGCCAATGTGACGATCTGGCTTTAAGACGATTTGATAACAAATGACGAAAACGATGGATCTCACAGGTTTTTACTACATATGAACACTTTTCACATTCTCCGCTGCAACGTGGCTGCTAGTCTTCCTTTCATGCAAAATTTTATGGTTCCACCTCATGTCCAAGCCACCAAAGCCGGCTAAAAAGTGAATAATCGACAACTAAAACTTCAATTGTACTACTTCTTACTGGCTATTACTTCAACATAGAAGCTTCTTCAGTGTTCTACTATGGTGCTTTTAGTGTTTACACATAACGCAGCACGCGACATAGCATTGTAGACGATAAATGTAACCGTTTCAGAGAGAAGAGCGGCCAATGTGACGATCTGGCTTTAAGTCGATTCGATAACAAATGACGAAAACGGACGGATTTCTCAGGTTTTTACTACATATGAACACTTTTCACATTCTCCCGTGCAACGCGGCTGCTAGTCCTCCTTTCATGCAAAATGTTAAGGTCCTAGGTCATGTCCAAGCCACCAAAGCCGGCTAAAATGTGAATAATCGACAACTAAAACTTGGATTGTATTTCTTCTTACTGGCTATTACTTCAACTTAGAAGCTTCTTCTGTGTTCTACTATGGTGCTCTTAGTGTCTCCGCATACCGCGGCACGCGACATAGCGTTGCAGACGATAAATGTAACCGTCTCAGAGAGAAAAGCGGCCAATGTGACGATCTGCCTTTAAGTCGATTCAAAAACAAATGACGAAAACGGACGGATTTATCAGGTTTTTACCACATATGAACACTTTTCACATTCTCCCGTGCAACGCGGCTGCCAGTCCTCTTTTCATGTAAAATCTAATGGTCCCAGGTCATGTCCAAGCCACCAAAGCCGGCTAAAAAGTGAATAATCGACAACTAAAACTTCAATTGTACTACTTCTTACTGGCTATTACTTCAACTTAGAAGCTTCTTCTGTGTTCTACTATGGTGCTTTTAGTGTCTCCGCATACCGCAGCACGCGACATAGCTTTGCAGACGATAAATGTAACCGTCTCAGAGAGAAAAGCGGCCAATGTGACGATCTGGCTTTAAGTCAATTCGATAACTAATGACGAAAACGGACGCATTTCTCAGGTTTTTACCACATATGAACACTTTTCACATTCTGCCATGCAACGCGGCTGCTAGTCCCCCTTTCATGCAAAATCTTAAGGTCCTAGGTCATGTCCAAGCCACCAAAGCCGGCTAAAAAGTGAATAATCGACAACTAAATCTTCAATTGTACTACTTCTTACTTTCTATTACTTCAACTTAGAAGCTTCTTCTGTGTTCTCCTATGGTGCTTTTAGTGTCTCCGCAGACCGCAGCACGTGACATAGCTTTGCAGACGATAAATGTAACAGTCTCAGAGAAAAAAGCGGCCAATGTGACGATCTGGCTTTAAGTCGATTCGATAACAAATGAGGAAAACGGACGGATTTCTCAGGTTTTTACTACATATGAACACTTTTCACATTCTCCCGTGCAACGCGGCTGCTAGACCTCCTTTCATGCAAAATCTTAAGGTCCTAGGGCATGTAAAAGCCAAAAAAGCCGGCTAAAAAGTGAATAATCGACAACTAAAACTTTAATTGTACTACTTCTTACTGGCTATTACTTCAACATAGAAGCTTCTTCTGTGTTCTACTATGGTGCTTTTAGTGTTTCCGCATACCGCAGCACGCGACATAGCTTTGCAGACGATAAATGTAACCGTTTCAGAGAGAAGAGGGGCCAATGTGACGATCTGCCTTTAAGTCGATTCGATAACAAATGACGAAAACCGACGGATTTCTCAGGTTTTTACTACATATGAACACTTTCCACATTCTCCCGTGCAACGCGGCTGCTAGTCCTCCTTTCATGCAAAATCTTATGGTCCTAGGTCATGTCCAAGCCACCAAAGCCGGCTAAAAAGTGAATAATCGACAACTAAAACTTGAATTGTACTACTTCTTACTGGCTATTACTTCAACTTAGAAGCTTCTTCTGTGTTCTACTATGGTGCTTTTAGTGTCTCCGCATACCGCAGCACGCGACATAGCTTTGCAGACGATAAATGTAACCGTCTCAGAGAGAAAAGCGGCCAATGTGACGAACTGGCTTTAAGTCGATTCGATAACAAATGACGAAAACGGTCGGATTTCTCAGGTTTTTACTACATATGAACTCTTTTCACTTTCTCCCATGCAACGCGGCAACTAGTCCTCCTTTCATGCAAAATCTTATGGTCCTAGGTCATGTCCAAGCCACCAAAGCCGGCTAAAATGTGAATAATCGACAACTAAAACTTAAATTGTACTACTTCTTACTGGCTATTACTTCAACTTAGAAGCTTCTTCTGTGTTCTCCTATGGTGCTTTTAGTGTCTCCGCAGACCGCAGCACGCGACATAGCTTTGCAGACGATAAATGTAACAGTCTCAGAGAGAAAAGCAGCCAATGTGACGAACTGGCTTTAAGTCGATTCGATAACAAATGACGAAAACGGACGCATTTTTCAGGTTTTTACTACATATGACCACTTTTCACATTCTCTCGTGCAACGTGGCTGCTAGTCTTCCTTTCATGCAAAATCTTATGGTTCCACCTCATATCCAAGCCACCAAAGCCGGCTAAAAAGTGAATAATCGACAACTAAAACTTGAATTGTACTACTTCTTACTGGCTATTACTTCAACATAGAAGCTTCTTCTGTGTTCTATTATGGTGCTTTTAGTGTTTCCGCATAACGCAGCACGCGACATAGCTTTGTAGACGATAAATGTAACCGTTTCAGAGAGAAGAGCGGCCAATGTGACGATCTGGCTTTAAGTCGATTCGATAACAAATGACGAAAACGGACGGATTTCACAGGTTTTTACTACATATGAACACTTTTCACATTCTCCCGTGCAACGCGGCTGCTAGTCCTCCTTTCATGCAAAATCTTATGGTCCTAGGTCATTTCCAAGTCACCAAAGCCGGCTAAAAAGTGAATAATCGACAACTAAAACTTGAATTGTATTACTTCTTACTGGCTATTACTTCAACTTAGAAGCTTCTTCTGTGTTCTACTATGGTGCTTTTAGTGTCTCCTCATACCGCAGCACGCGACATAGCGTTGCAGACGATAAATGTAACCGTCTCAGAGAGAAAAGCGGCCAATGTGACGATCTGCCTTTAAGTCGATTCGATAACAAATGACGAAAACGCAAGCATTTCTCAGGTTTTTACCACATATGAACACTTTTCACATTCTCCCGTGCAACGCGGCTGCCAGTCCTCCTTTCATGCATAATCTTAACGTCCTAGGTGATGTCCAAGCCACCAAAGCCGGCTAAAAGGTGAATAATCGACAACTAAAACTTGAATTGTATTACTTCTTACTGGCTATTACTTCAACTTAGAAGCTTCTTCTGCGTTCTACTATGGTGCTTTTAGTGTCTCCGCATACCGCAGCACGCGACATAGCTTTGCAGACGATAAATGTAACCGTCTCAGAGAGAAAAGCGGCCAATGTGACGATCTGGCTTTAAGTCGATTCGATAAAAAATGACGAAAACGGACGGATTTCTCAGGTTTTTACTACATATGACCACTTTTCACATTCTCCCGAGCAACGCGGGTGCTAGTCCTCCTTTCATGCAAAATCATAAGGTGCTAGGTCATGTCCAAGCAACCAAAGCCGGCTAAAAAGTGAATAATCGACAACTAAAACTTGAATTGTACTACTTCTTACTGGCTATTACTTTAACTTAGAAGCTTCTTCTGTGTTCTACTATGGTGCTTTTAGTGTTTCGGCATACCCTAGCACCCGACATTGCTTTGCAAACGATAAGTGTAACCGTTTCAGAGAGAAAAGCGGCCAATGTGACGATCTGGCTTTAAGTCGATTCGATAACAAATGACGAAAACGGACGGCTATTGCTTCAACTTAGAAGCTTCTTCAGTGTTCTACTATGGTGCTTTTAGTGTCTCCGCATACCGCAGCACGCGACATAGCTTTAAAGACGATAAATGTAACCGTCTCAGAGAGAAAAGCGGCCAATGTGACGATCTGGCTTTAAGACGATTCGATAACAAATGACGAAAACGGACGGATTTCTCAGGTTTTTAATACATATGAACACTTTTCACATTATCCCGTGCAACGCGGCTGTTAGTCCTCCTTTCATGCAAAATCGTATGGTCCTATGTCATGTCCAAGCCACCAAAGCCGGCTAAAAAGTGAATAATCGACAACTAAAACTTCAATTGTACTACTTCTTACTGGCTATTGCTTCAACTTAGAAGCTTCTTCAGTGTTCTACTATGGTGCTTTTAGTGTCTCCGCATACCGCAGCACGCGACATAGCGTTGCAGACGATAAATGTAACCGTCTCATAGAGAAAAGCGGCCAATGTGACGATCTGCCTTTAAGCCGATTCGATAACAAATGACGAAAACGGACGGATTTCTCAGGTTTTTACTACATGTGAATACTTTTCACATTCTCCGGTGCAACGTGGCTGCTAGTCTTCCTTTCATGCAAAATTTTATGGTTCCACCTCATGTCCAAGCCACCAAAGCCGGCTAAAAAGTGAATAATCGACAACTAAAACTTGAATTGTACTACTTCTTACTGGCTATTGCTTCAACTTAGAAGCTTCTTCTGTGTTCTACTATGGTGCTTTTAGTGTCTCCGCATACCGCAGCACGCGACATAGCGTTGCAGACGATAAATGTAACCGTTTCAGAGAGAAGAGCAGCCAATGTGACGATCTGGCTTTAAGTCGATTCGATAACAAATGACGAAAACGGACGGATTTCTCAGGTTTTTACTACATATGAACACTTTTCACATTCTCCCGTGCAACGCGGCTGCTAGTCCTCCTTTCATGCAAAATCTTAAGGTCCTAGGTCATGTCCAAGCCACCAAAGCCGGCTAAAAAGTGAATAATCGACAACTAAAACTTCAATTGTACTACTTCTTACTGGCTATTACTTCAACTTAGAAGCATCTTCTGTGTTCTTCTATGGTGCTTTTAGTGTCTCCGCATACTGCAGCACGCGACATAGCTTTGCAGACAATAAGTGTAACCTTCTCAGAGAGAAAGGCGGCAAATGTGACGATCTGGCTTTAAGTCGATTCGATAACAAATGACGAAAACGGACGGATTTCTCAGGTTTTTACTACATATGAACACTTTTCACATTCTCCCATGCAACGCGGCTGCTAGTCCTCCTTTCATGCAAAATCGTAAGGTCCCAGGTCATGTCCAAGGCACCAAAGCCGGCTAAAAAGTGAATAATCGACAACTAAAACATGAATTGTACTACTTCTTACTGGCTATTACTTCAACTTAGAAGCTTCTTCAGTGTTCTACTATGGTGCTTTTAGTGTTTCCGCATACCGCAGCACGCGACATAGCTTTGTAGACGATAAATGTAACCGTTTCAGAGAGAAGAGGGGCCAATGTGACGATCTGACTTTAAGTCGATTCGATAACAAATGACGAAAACGGACGGATTTCTCAGGTTTTTACTACATATGAACACTTTTCACATTCTCCCGTGCAACGCGGCTGTTAGTCCTCCTTTCATGCAAAATCTTAAGGTCCTAGGTCATGTCCAAGCCACCAAAGCCGGCTAAATAGTGAATAATCGACAACTAAATTTGAATTGAAATACTTCTTACTGGCTATTACTTCAACTTAGAAGCTTCTTCTGTGTTCTACTATGGTGCTTTTAGTGTTTCCGCATACTGCAGCACGCGACATAGCTTTGCAGACGATAAATGTAACCGTTTCAGAGAGTAGAGCGGCCAATGTGACTATGTGGCTTTAAGTCGATTCGATAACAAATGACGAAAACGGACGGATTTCTCAGGTTTTTACTACATATGAACACCTTTCACATTCTCCCGTGCAACGCGTCTGCTAGTCCTCCTTTCATGCAAAATCTTATGGTCCTAGGTCATGTCCAAGCCACCAAAGCCGGCTATAAAGTGAATAATCGACAACTAAAACTTGAATTGTACTACTTCTTACTGGCTATTGATTCAACTTTGAAGTTTCTTCTGTGTTCTACTATGGTGCTTTTAGTGTCTCCGCATACAGCAGCACGCGACATAGCTTTGCAGACGATAAATGTAACCGTCCCAGAGAGAAAAGCGGCCCATGTGACGATCTGGCTTTAAGTCGATTCGATAACAAATGACGAAAACGGACGGATTTCTCAGGTTTTTACTACATATGAACACTTTTCACATTCTCCCGTGCAACGCGGCTGTTAGTCCTCCTTTCATGCAAAATCTTATGGTCCTAAGTCACGTCCAAGCCACCAAAGCCGGCTAAAAAGTGAATAATCGACAACTAAAACTTCAATTTTACTACTTCTTTCTGGCTATTGCTTCAACTTAGAAGCTTCTTCAGTGTTCTACTATGGTGCTTTTAGTGTCTCCGCATACCGCAGCACGCGACATAGCTTTGCAGACGATAAATGTAACCGTCTCAGAGAGAAAAGCGGCCAATGTGACGATCTGGCTTTAAGTCGATTCGATAACAAATGACGAAAACGGACGGATTTCTCAGGTTTTTACTACATATGAACACTTTTCACATTCTCCCGTGCAACGCGGCTGTTAGTCCTCCTTTCATGCAAAATCTTATTATCCTAGGTCATGTCCAAGCCACCAAAGCCGGCTAAAAAGTGAATAATCGACAACTAAAACTTCAATTCTACTACTTCTTACTGGCTATTGCTTCAACTTAGAAGCTTCTTCAGTGTTCTACTATGGTGCTTTTAGTATCTCCGCATACCACAGCAGGCGACATAGATTTGCAGACGATAAATGTAACCGTCTCAGAGAGAAAAGCGGCCAATGTGACGATCTGGCTTAAAGTCGATTCGATAAGAGGTGACGAAAACGGACGGATTTCTCAGGTTTTTACTACATATGAACACATTTCACATTCTCCCGTGCAACGCGGCTGTTAGTCCTCCTTTCATGCAAAATCTTATGGTTCCACCTCATGTCCAAGCCACCAAAGCCGGCTAAAATGTGAATAATCGACAACTAAAACTTCAATTGCACTACATCTTACTGGCTATTACTTCAACATAGAAGCTTCTTCAGTGTTCTACTATGGTGCTTTTAGTGTTTCCGCATACTGCAGCACGCGACATAGCTTTGCAGACGATAAATGTAACCGTTTAAGAGAGTAGAGCGGCCAATGTGACTATGTGGCTTTAAGTCGATTCGATAACAAATGACGAAAACGGACGGATATATCAGGTTTTTACCACATATGAACACTTTTCACATTCTCCCGTGCAACGCGGCTGCCAGTCCTCTTTTCATGTAAAATCTTATGGTCCCAGGTCATGTCCAAGCCACCAAAGCCGGCTAAAAAGTGAATAATCGACAACTAAAACTTCAATTTTACTACTTCTTACTGGCTATTACTTCAACTTAGAAGCTTCTTCTGTGTTCTACTATGGTGCTTTTAGTGTCTCCGCATACCGCAGCACGCGACATAGCTTTGCAGACGATAAATGTAACCGTCTCAGAGAGAAAAGCGGCCAATGTGACGATCTGGCTTCAAGTCAATTCGATAACAAATGACGAAAACGGACGCATTTCTCTGGTTTTTACCACATATGAACACTTTTCACATTCTGCCATGCAACGCGGCTGCTAGTCCTCCTTTCATGCAAAATCTTAAGGTCCTAGGTCATGTCCAAGCCACCAAAGCCGGCTAAAAAGTGAATAATCGACAACTAAAACTTCAATTGTACTACTTCTTACTTTCTATTACTTCAACTTAGAAGCTTCTTCTGTGTTCTACTATGGTGCTTTTAGTGTCTCCGCAGACCGCAGCACGTGACATAGCTTTGCAGAAGATAAATGTAACAGTCTCAGAGAGAAAAGCGGCCAATGTGACGATCTGGCTTTAAGTCGATTCGATAACAAATGACGAAAACGGACGGATTTCTCAGGTTTTTACTACATATGAACACTTTTCACATTCTCCCGTGCAACGCGGCTGCTAGACCTCCTTTCATGCAAAATCTTAAGGTCCTAGGTCATGTAAAAGCCACCAAAGCCGGCTAAAAAGTGAATAATCGACAACTAAAACTTTAATTGTACTACATCTTACTGGCTATCACATCAACATAGAAGCTTCTTCTGTGTTCTACTATGGTGCTTTTAGTGTTTCCGCATACCGCAGCACGCGACATAGCTTTGCAGACGATAAATGTAACCGTTTCAGAGAGAAGAGGGGCCCATGTGACGATCTGGCTTTAAGTCGATTCGATAACAAATGACGAAAACGGACGGATTTCTCAGGTTTTTACTACATATGAACACTTTTCACATTCTCCCGTGCAACGCGGCTGCTAGTCCTCCATTCATGCAAAATCTTAAGGTCCTAGGTCATGTCCAAGCCACCAAAGCCGGCTAAAAAGTGAATAATCGACAACTAAATTTGAATTGAAATACTTCTTACTGGCTATTACTTCAACTTAGAAGCTTCTTCTGTGTTCTACTATGGTGCTTTTAGTGTCTCCGCATACCGCAGCACGCGACATAGCTTTGCAGACGATAAATGTAACCGTCTCAGAGAGAAAAGCGGCCAATGTGACGAACTGGCTTTAAGTCGATTCGATAACAAATGACGAAAACGGACGGATTTCTCAGGTTTTTACTACATATGAACTCTTTTCACTTTCTCCCATGCAACGCGGCAACTAGTCCTCCTTTCATGCAATATCTTATGGTCCTAGGTCATGTCCAAGCCACCAAAGCCGGCTAAAATGTGAATAATCGACAACTAAAACTTAAATTGTACTACTTCTTACTGGCTATTACTTCAACTTAGAAGCTTCTTCTGTGTTCTCCTATGGTGCTTTTAGTGTCTCCGCAGACCGCAGCACGCGACATAGCTTTGCAGACGATAAATGTAACAGTCTCAGAGAGAAAAGCAGCCAATGTGACTATGTGGCTTTAATTCGATTCGATAACAAATGACGAAAACGGACGCATTTTTCAGGTTTTTACTACATATGACCACTTTTCACATTCTCCCGTGCAACGTGGCTGCTAGTCTTCCTTTCATGCAAAATCTTATGGTTCCACCTCATATCCAAGCCACCAAAGCCGGCTAAAAAGTGAATAATCGACAACTAAAACTTCAATTGTACTACTTCTTACTATCTATTACTTCAACATAGAAGCTTCTTCTGTGTTCTGTTATGGTACTTTTAGTGTCTCCGCATACCGCAGCACGCGACATAGCGTTGCAGACGATAAATGTAACCGTCTCAGAGAGAAAAGGGGCCAGTGTGACGATCTGCCTTTAAGTCGATTCGATAACAAATGACGAAAACGGACGGATTTCTCAGATTTTTACTACATATGAACACTTTTCACATTCTCCCGTGCTACGCGGCTGTTAGTCCTCCTTTCATGCAAAATCTTATGGTCCTAGGTCATGTCCAAGCCACCAAAGCCAGCTAAAAAGTGAATAATCGACAACTAAAACTTCAATTGTACTACTTCTTTTTGGCTATTGCTTCAACTTAGAAGCTTCTTCAGTGTTCTACTATGGTGCTTTTAGTGTCTCCGCATACCGCAGCACGCGACATAGCTTTGCAGACGATAAATGTAACCGTCTCAGAGAGAAAAGCGGCCAATGTGACGATCTGGCTTTAAGACGATTCGATAACAAATGACGAAAACGGACGGATTTCTCAGGTTTTTACTACATATGAACACTTTTCACATTCTCCCGTGCAACGCGGCTGTTAGTCCTCCTTTCATGCAAAATCTTATTATCCTAGGTCATGTCCAAGCCACCAAAGCCGGCTAAAAAGTGAATAATCGACAACTAAAACTTCAATTGTACTACTTCTTACTGGCTATTGCTTCAACTTAGAAGCTTCTTCAGTGTTCTACTATGGTGCTTTTAGTGTCTCCGCATACCACAGCAGGCGACATAGATTTGCAGACGATAAGTGTAACCGTTTCAGAGAGAAGAGCGGTTATGTGACGATCTGGCTTTAAGTCGATTCGATAACAAATGACGAAAACGGACGGATTTCTCAGGTTTTTACTACATATGAACACTTTTTATATTCCCCCGTGCAACGCGGCTGCCAGTCCTCCTTTCATGCAAAATCTTAACGTCCTAGGAGATGTCCGAGCTACCAAAAGCTAAAAAGTGAATAATCGACAACTAAAACTTGAATTGTACTACTTATTACTGGCTATTACTTCAACTTAGAAGCTTCTTCTGTGTTCTACTATGGTGCGTTTAGTGTCTCCGCATACCGCAGCACGCGACATAGCTTTGCAGACGATAAATGTAACCGTCTCAGAGAGAAAAGCGGCCAATTTGACGATCTGGCTTTAAGTCGATTCGATAACAAATGACGAAAACGGACGGATTTCTCAGGTTTTTACTACATATGAACACTTTTCACATTCTCCCATGCAACGCGGATGCTAGTCCTCCTTTCATGCAAAATCTTAAGGTCCCTTGTCATGTCCAAGCCACCAAAGCCGGCTAAAAAGTGAATAATCACCAATTAAAACTTGAATTGTACTACTTCTTACTGGCTATTACTTCAACTTAGAAGCTTCTTCTGTGTTCTACTATGGTGCTTTTAGTGTCTCCGCATACCGCAGCACACGACATAGCTTTGCAGACGATAAATGTAACCGTCTCAGAGAGAAAAGCGGCCAATGTGACGATCTGGCTTTAAGTCGATTCGATAACAAATGACGAAAACTGACGGATTTCTCAGGTTTTTACTACATATGAACAGTTTTCACATTCTCCCGAGCAACGCGGCTGCTAGTCCTCCATTCATGCAAAATCTTAAGGTGCTAGGTCATGTCCAAGCCACCAAAGCCGGCTAAAATGTGAATAATCGACAACTAAAACTTGAATTGTATTACTTCTTACTGGCTATTACTTCAACTTAGAAGCTTCTTCTGCGTTCTACTATGGTGCTTTTAGTGTCTCCGCATACCGCAGCACGCGACATAGTTTTGCAGATGATAAATGTAACCTTCTCAGTGAGAAAGGCGGCCAATGTGACGATCTGGCTTTAAGTCGATTCGATAACAAATGACGAAAACGGACGGATTTCCTAGGTTTTTACTACATATGAACACTTTTCACATTCTGCCATGAAACTCGGCTGCTAGTCCTCCTTTCATGCAAAATCTTAAGGTCCTAGGTCATGTCCAGGCCACCAAAGCCGGCTAAAAAGTGAATAATCGACAACTAAAACTTCAATTGTGCTACTTCTTACTTTCTTTTACTTCAACTTAAAAGCTTCTTCTGTGTTCTCCTATGGTGCTTTTAGTGTCTCCGCAGACCGCAGCACGCGACATAGCTTTGCAGACGATAAATGTAACCGTCTCAGAGAGAAAAGCGGCCAATGTGACGATCTGGCTTTAAGTCGATTCGATAAAAAATGACGAAAACGGACGGATTTCTCAGGTTTTTACTACATATGAACACTTTTCACATTCTCCCATACAACGCGGCTGCTAGACCTCCTTTCATGCAAAATCTTAAGGTCCTAGGTCATGTAAAAGCCACCAAAGCCGGCTATAAAGTGAATAATCGATAACTAAAACTTGAATTGCACTACTTCTTACTGGCTATTACTTCAACTTAGAAGCTTCTTCTGTATTCTACTATGGTGCTTTTAGTGTCTCCGCATACCGCAGCATGCGACATAGCTTTGCAGACGATAAATGTAACCGTCTCAGAGAGAAAAGCGGCCAAATTGACGATCTGGCTTTAAGTCGATTCGATAACAAATGACGAAAACTGACGGATTTCTCAGGTCTTTACTACATATGAACAGTTTTCACATTCTCCCGAGCAACGCGGCTGCTAGTCCTCCTTTCATGCAAAATCTTAAGGTGCTAGGTCATGTCCAAGCCACCAAAGCCGGCTAAAATGTGAATAATCGACAACTAAAACTTGAATTGTATTACTTCTTACTGGCTATTACTTCAACTTAGAAGCTTCTTCTGCGTTCTACTATGGTGCTTTTAGTGTCTCCGCATACCGCAGCACGCGACATAGTTTTGCAGATGATAAATGTAACCTTCTCAGTGAGAAAGGCGGCCAATGTGACGATCTGGCTTTAAGTCGATTCGATAACAAATGACGAAAACGGACGGATTTCCTAGGTTTTTACTACATATGAACACTTTTCACATTCTGCCATGCAACTCGGCTGCTAGTCCTCCTTTCATGCAAAATCTTAAGGTATTAGGTCATGTCCAGGCCACCAAAGCCGGCTAAAAAGTGAATAATCGACAACTAAAACTTCAATTGTGCTACTTCTTACTTTCTTTTACTTCAACTTAAAAGCTTCTTCTGTGTTCTCCTATGGTGCTTTTAGTGTCTCCGCAGACCGCAGCACGCGACATAGCTTTGCAGACGATAAATGTAACCGTCTCAGAGAGAAAAGCGGCCAATGTGACGATCTGGCTTTAAGTCGATTCGATAAAAAATGACGAAAACGGACGGATTTCTCAGGTTTTTACTACATATGAACACATTTCACATTCTCCCGTGCAACGCGGCTGCAAGTACTCCTTTCATGCAAATTCTTAAGGTCCTTGGTCAGGTCCAAGCCAACAAAGCCGGCTAAAAAGTGAATAATCGACAACTAAAACTTCAATTGTACTACTTCTTTTTGGCTATTGCTTACACTTAGAAGCTTCTTCAGTGTTCTACTATGGTGCTTTTAGTGTCTCCGCATACCGCAGCACGCGACATAGCTTTGCAGACGATAAATGTAACCGTCTCAGAGAGAAAAGCGGCCAATGTGACGATCTGGCTTTAAGACGATTCGATAACAAATGACGAAAACGGACGGATTTCTCAGGTTTTTACTACATATGAACACTTTTCACATTCTCCCGTGCAACGCGGCTGTTAGTCCTCCTTTCATGCAAAATCTTATTATCCTAGGTCATGTCCAAGCCACCAAAGCCGGCTAAAAAGTGAATAATCGACAACTAAAACTTCAATTGTACTACTTCTTACTGGCTATTGCTTCAACTTAGAAGCTTCTTCAGTGTTCTACTATGGTGCTTTTAGTGTCTCCGCATACCACAGCAGGCGACATAGATTTGCAGACGATAAGTGTAACCGTTTCAGAGAGAAGAGCGGTTATGTGACGATCTGGCTTTAAGTCGATTCGATAACAAATGACGAAAACGGACGGATTTCTCAGGTTTTTACTACATATGAACACTTTTTATATTCCCCCGTGCAACGCGGCTGCCAGTCCTCCTTTCATGCAAAATCTTAACGTCCTAGGTGATGTCCGAGCTACCAATGCCGGCTAAAAAGTGAATAATCGACAACTAAAACTTGAATTGTACTACTTATTACTGGCTATTACTTCAACTTAGAAGCTTCTTCTGTGTTCTACTATGGTGCGTTTAGTGTCTCCGCATACCGCAGCACGCGACATAGCTTTGCAGACGATAAATATAACCGTCTCAGAGAGAAAAGCGGCCAATTTGACGATCTGGCTTTAAGTCGATTCGATAACAAATGACGAAAACGGACGGATTTCTCAGGTTTTTACTACATATGAACACTTTTCACATTCTCCCATGCAACGCGGATGCTAGTCCTCCTTTCATGCAAAATCTTAAGGTCCCTTGTCATGTCCAAGCCACCAAAGCCGGCTAAAAAGTGAATAATCACCAACTAAAACTTGAATTGTACTACTTCTTACTGGCTATTACTTCAACTTAGAAGCTTCTTCTGTGTTCTACTATGGTGCTTTTAGTGTCTCCGCATACCGCAGCACACGACATAGCTTTGCAGACGATAAATGTAACCGTTTCAGAGAGAAAAGCGGCCAATGTGACGATCTGGCTTTAAGTCGATTCGATAACAAATGACGAAAACTGACGGATTTCTCAGGTTTTTACTACATATGAACAGTTTTCACATTCTCCCGAGCAACGCGGCTGCTAGTCCTCCTTTCATGCAAAATCTTAAGGTGCTAGGTCATGTCCAAGCCACCAAAGCCGGCTAAAATGTGAATAATCGACAACTAAAACTTGAATTGTATTACTTCTTACTGGCTATTACTTCAACTTAGAAGCTTCTTCTGCGTTCTACTATGGTGCTTTTAGTGTCTCCGCATACCGCAGCACGCGACATAGTTTTGCAGATGATAAATGTAACCTTCTCAGTGAGAAAGGCGGCCAATGTGACGATCTGGCTTTAAGTCGATTCGATAACAAATGACGAAAACGGACGGATTTCCTAGGTTTTTACTACATATGAACACTTTTCACATTCTGCCATGAAACTCGGCTGCTAGTCCTCCTTTCATGCAAAATCTTAAGGTCCTAGGTCATGTCCAGGCCACCAAAGCCGGCTAAAAAGTGAATAATCGACAACTAAAACTTCAATTGTGCTACTTCTTACTTTCTTTTACTTCAACTTAAAAGCTTCTTCTGTGTTCTCCTATGGTGCTTTTAGTGTCTCCGCAGACCGCAGCACGCGACATAGCTTTGCAGACGATAAATGTAACCGTCTCAGAGAGAACAGCGGCCAATGTGACGATCTGGCTTTAAGTCGATTCGATAAAAAATGACGAAAACGGACGGATTTCTCAGGTTTTTACTACATATGAACACTTTTCACATTCTCCCATACAACGCGGCTGCTATCCCTCCTTTCATGCAAAATCTTAAGGTCCTAGGTCATGTAAAAGCCACCAAAGCCGGCTATAAAGTGAATAATCGATAACTAAAACTTGAATTGCACTACTTCTTACTGGCTATTACTTCAACTTAGAAGCTTCTTCTGTATTCTACTATGGTGCTTTTAGTGTCTCCGCATACCGCAGCATGCGACATAGCTTTGCAGACGATAAATGTAACCGTCTCAGAGAGAAAAGCGGCCAAATTGACGATCTGGCTTTAAGTCGATTCGATAACAAATGACGAAAACTGACGGATTTCTCAGGTTTTTACTACATATGAACAGTTTTCACATTCTCCCGAGCAACGCGGCTGCTAGTCCTCCTTTCATGCAAAATCTTAAGGTGCTAGGTCATGTCCAAGCCACCAAAGCCGGCTAAAATGTGAATAATCGACAACTAAAACTTGAATTGTATTACTTCTTACTGGCTATTACTTCAACTTAGAAGCTTCTTCTGCGTTCTACTATGGTGCTTTTAGTGTCTCCGCATACCGCAGCACGCGACATAGTTTTGCAGATGATAAATGTAACCTTCTCAGTGAGAAAGGCGGCCAATGTGACGATCTGGCTTTAAGTCGATTCGATAACAAATGACGAAAACGGACGGATTTCCTAGGTTTTTACTACATATGAACACTTTTCACATTCTGCCATGCAACTCGGCTGCTAGTCCTCCTTTCATGCAAAATCTTAAGGAATTAGGTCATGTCTAGGCCACCAAAGCCGGCTAAAAAGTGAATAAACGACAACTAAAACTTCAATTGTGCTACTTCTTACTTTCTTTTACTTCAACTTAAAAGCTTCTTCTGTGTTCTCCTATGGTGCTTTTAGTGTCTCCGCAGACCGCAGCACGCGACATAGCTTTGCAGACGATAAATGTAACCGTCTCAGAGAGAAAAGCGGCCAATGTGACGATCTGGCTTTAAGTCGATTCGATAAAAAATGACGAAAACGGACGGATTTCTCAGGTTTTTACTACATATGAACACTTGTCACATTCTCCCATACAACGCGGCTGCTAGACCTCCTTTCATGCAAAATCTTAAGGTCCTAGGTCATGTAAAAGCCGCCAAAGCCGGCTAAAAAGTGAATAATCGATAACTAAAACTTGAATTGCACTACTTCTTACTGGCTATTACTTCAACTTAGAAGCTTCTTCTGTATTCTACTATTGTGCTTTTAGTGTCTCCGCATACCGCAGCATGCGACATAGCTTTGCAGACGATAAATGTAACCGTCTCAGAGAGATAAGCGGCCAAATTGACGATCTGGCTTTAAGTCGATTCGATAACAAATGACGAAAACGGACGGATTTCTCAGGTTTTTACTACATATGAACAGTTTTCACATTCTCCCGAGCAACGCGGCTGCTAGTTCTCCTTTCATGCAAAATCTTAAGGTGCTAGGTCATGTCCAAGCCACCAAAGCCGGCTAAAATGTGAATAATCGACAACTAAAACTTGAATTGTATTACTTCTTACTGGCTATTACTTCAACTTAGAAGCTTCTTCTGTGTTCTACTATGGTGCTTTTAGTGTCTCCGCATACCGCAGCACACGACATAGCTTTGCAGACGATAAATGTAACCGTCTCAGAGAGAAAAGCGGCCAATGTGACGATCTGGCTTTAAGTCGATTCGATAACAAATGACGAAAACTGACGGATTTCTCAGGTTTTTACTACATATGAACAGTTTTCACATTCTCCCGAGCAACGCGGCTGCTAGTCCTCCTTTCATGCAAAATCTTAAGGTGCTAGGTCATGTCCAAGCCACCAAAGCCGGCTAAAATGTGAATAATCGACAACTAAAACTTGAATTGTATTACTTCTTACTGGCTATTACTTCAACTTAGAAGCTTCTTCTGCGTTCTACTATGGTGCTTTTAGTGTCTCCGCATACCGCAGCACGCGACATAGTTTTGCAGATGATAAATGTAACCTTCTCAGTGAGAAAGGCGGCCAATGTGACGATCTGGCTTTAAGTCGATTCGATAACAAATGACGAAAACGGACGGATTTCCTAGGTTTTTACTACATATGAACACTTTTCACATTCTGCCATGAAACTCGGCTGCTAGTCCTCCTTTCATGCAAAATCTTAAGGTCCTAGGTCATGTCCAGGCCACCAAAGCCGGCTAAAAAGTGAATAATCGACAACTAAAACTTCAATTGTGCTACTTCTTACTTTCTTTTACTTCAACTTAAAAGCTTCTTCTGTGTTCTCCTATGGTGCTTTTAGTGTCTCCGCAGACCGCAGCACGCGACATAGCTTTGCAGACGATAAATGTAACCGTCTCAGAGAGAAAAGCGGCCAATGTGACGATCTGGCTTTAAGTCGATTCGATAAAAAATGACGAAAACGGACGGATTTCTCAGGTTTTTACTACATATGAACACTTTTCACATTCTCCCATACAACGCGGCTGCTAGACCTCCTTTCATGCAAAATCTTAAGGTCCCAGGTCATGTAAAAGCCACCAAAGCCGGCTATAAAGTGAATAATCGATAACTAAAACTTGAATTGCACTACTTCTTACTGGCTATTACTTCAACTTAGAAGCTTCTTCTGTATTCTACTATGGTGCTTTTAGTGTCTCCGCATACCGCAGCATTTGACATAGCTTTGCAGACGATAAATGTAACCGTCTCAGAGAGAAAAGCGGCCAAATTGACGATCTGGCTTTAAGTCGATTCGATAACAAATGACGAAAACTGACGGATTTCTCAGGTTTTTACTACATATGAACAGTTTTCACATTCTCCCGAGCAACGCGGCTGCTAGTCCTCCTTTCATGCAAAATCTTAAGGTGCTAGGTCATGTCCAAGCCACCAAAGCCGGCTAAAATGTGAATAATCGACAACTAAAACTTGAATTGTATTACTTCTTACTGGCTATTACTTCAACTTAGAAGCTTCTTCTGCGTTCTACTATGGTGCTTTTAGTGTCTCCGCATACCGCAGCACGCGACATAGCTTTGCAGACGATAAATGTAACCGTCTCAGAGAGAAAAGCGGCCAATGTGACGATCTGGCTTTAAGTCGATTCGATAACAAATGACGAAAACGGACGGATTTCTCAGGTTTTTACTACATATGAACACATTTCACATTCTCCCGTGCAACGCGGCTGCAAGTACTCCTTTCATGCAAATTCTTAAGGTCCTTGGTCATGTCCAAGCCAACAAAGCCGGCTAAAAAGTGAATAATCGACAACTAAAACTTCAATTGTACTACTTCTTTTTGGCTATTGCTTCAACTTAGAAGCTTCTTCAGTGTTCTACTATGGTGCTTTTAGTGTCTCCGCATACCGCAGCACGCGACATAGCTTTGCAGACGATAAATGTAACCGTCTCAGAGAGAAAAGCGGCCAATGTGACGATCTGGCTTTAAGACGATTCGATAACAAATGACGAAAACGGACGGATTTCTCAGGTTTTTACTACATATGAACACTTTTCACATTCTCCCGTGCAACGCGGCTGTTAGTCCTCCTTTCATGCAAAATCTTATTATCCTAGGTCATGTCCAAGCCACCAAAGCCGGCTAAAAAGTGAATAATCGACAACTAAAACTTCAATTGTACTACTTCTTACTGGCTATTGCTTCAACTTAGAAGCTTCTTCAGTGTTCTACTATGGTGCTTTTAGTGTCTCCGCATACCACAGCAGGCGACATAGATTTGCAGACGATAAGTGTAACCGTTTCAGAGAGAAGAGCGGTTATGTGACGATCTGGCTTTAAGTCGATTCGATAACAAATGACGAAAACGGACGGATTTCTCAGGTTTTTACTACATATGAACACTTTTTATATTCCCCCGTGCAACGCGGCTGCCAGTCCTCCTTTCATGCAAAATCTTAACGTCCTAGGTGATGTCCGAGCTACCAATGCCGGCTAAAAAGTGAATAATCGACAACTAAAACTTGAATTGTACTACTTATTACTGGCTATTACTTCAACTTAGAAGCTTCTTCTGTGTTCTACTATGGTGCGTTTAGTGTCTCCGCATACCGCAGCACGCGACATAGCTTTGCAGACGATAAATGTAACCGTCTCAGAGAGAAAAGCGGCCAATTTGACGATCTGGCTTTAAGTCGATTCGATAACAAATGACGAAAACGGACGGATTTCTCAGGTTTTTACTACATATGAACAGTTTTCACTTTCTCCCGAGCAACGCGGCTGCTAGTCCTCCTTTCATGCAGAATCTTAAGGTCCTAGGTCATGTTCAAACCACCAAAGACGGCTAAAAAGTTAATAATCGATAACTAAAACTTGAATTGTACTACTTCTTACTGGCTATTACTTCAACTTAGAAGCTTCTTCTGTATTCTACTATTGTGCTTCTAGTGTTTCCGCATACCGCAGCACGCGACATAGCTTTGCAGACATTAAATGTAACCGTCTCAGAGAGAAAGGCGGCCAATGTGACGATCTGGCTTTAAGTCGATTCGATAACAAATGACGAAAACGGACGGATTTCCTAGGTTTTTACTACATATGAACACTTTTCACATTCTGCCATGAAACTCGGCTGCTAGTCCTCCTTTCATGCAAAATCTTAAGGTCCTAGGTCATGTCCAGGCCACCAAAGCCGGCTAAAAAGTGAATAATCGACAACTAAAACTTCAATTGTGCTACTTCTTACTTTCTTTTACTTCAACTTAAAAGCTTCTTCTGTGTTCTCCTATGGTGCTTTTAGTGTCTCCGCAGACCGCAGCACGCGACATAGCTTTGCAGACGATAAATGTAACCGTCTCAGAGAGAACAGCGGCCAATGTGACGATCTGGCTTTAAGTCGATTCGATAAAAAATGACGAAAACGGACGGATTTCTCAGGTTTTTACTACATATGAACACTTTTCACATTCTCCCATACAACGCGGCTGCTATCCCTCCTTTCATGCAAAATCTTAAGGTCCTAGGTCATGTAAAAGCCACCAAAGCCGGCTATAAAGTGAATAATCGATAACTAAAACTTGAATTGCACTACTTCTTACTGGCTATTACTTCAACTTAGAAGCTTCTTCTGTATTCTACTATGGTGCTTTTAGTGTCTCCGCATACCGCAGCATGCGACATAGCTTTGCAGACGATAAATGTAACCGTCTCAGAGAGAAAAGCGGCCAAATTGACGATCTGGCTTTAAGTCGATTCGATAACAAATGACGAAAACTGACGGATTTCTCAGGTTTTTACTACATATGAACAGTTTTCACATTCTCCCGAGCAACGCGGCTGCTAGTCCTCCTTTCATGCAAAATCTTAAGGTGCTAGGTCATGTCCAAGCCACCAAAGCCGGCTAAAATGTGAATAATCGACAACTAAAACTTGAATTGTATTACTTCTTACTGGCTATTACTTCAACTTAGAAGCTTCTTCTGCGTTCTACTATGGTGCTTTTAGTGTCTCCGGATACCGCAGCACGCGACATAGTTTTGCAGATGATAAATGTAACCTTCTCAGTGAGAAAGGCGGCCAATGTGACGATCTGGCTTTAAGTCGATTCGATAACAAATGACGAAAACGGACGGATTTCCTAGGTTTTTACTACATATGAACACTTTTCACATTCTGCCATGCAACTCGGCTGCTAGTCCTCCTTTCATGCAAAATCTTAAGGAATTAGGTCATGTCTAGGCCACCAAAGCCGGCTAAAAAGTGAATAAACGACAACTAAAACTTCAATTGTGCTACTTCTTACTTTCTTTTACTTCAACTTAAAAGCTTCTTCTGTGTTCTCCTATGGTGCTTTTAGTGTCTCCGCAGACCGCAGCACGCGACATAGCTTTGCAGACGATAAATGTAACCGTCTCAGAGAGAAAAGCGGCCAATGTGACGATCTGGCTTTAAGTCGATTCGATAAAAAATGACGAAAACGGACGGATTTCTCAGGTTTTTACTACATATGAACACTTTTCACATTCTCCCATACAACGCGGCTGCTAGACCTCCTTTCATGCAAAATCTTAAGGTCCTAGGTCATGTAAAAGCCGCCAAAGCCGGCTAAAAAGTGAATAATCGATAACTAAAACTTGAATTGCACTACTTCTTACTGGCTATTACTTCAACTTAGAAGCTTCTTCTGTATTCTACTATTGTGCTTTTAGTGTCTCCGCATACCGCAGCATGCGACATAGCTTTGCAGACGATAAATGTAACCGTCTCAGAGAGATAAGCGGCCAAATTGACGATCTGGCTTTAAGTCGATTCGATAACAAATGACGAAAACGGACGGATTTCTCAGGTTTTTACTACATATGAACAGTTTTCACATTCTCCCGAGCAACGCGGCTGCTAGTTCTCCTTTCATGCAAAATCTTAAGGTGCTAGGTCATGTCCAAGCCACCAAAGCCGGCTAAAATGTGAATAATCGACAACTAAAACTTGAATTGTATTACTTCTTACTGGCTATTACTTCAACTTAGAAGCTTCTTCTGTGTTCTACTATGGTGCTTTTAGTGTCTCCGCATACCGCAGCACACGACATAGCTTTGCAGACGATAAATGTAACCGTCTCAGAGAGAAAAGCGGCCAATGTGACGATCTGGCTTTAAGTCGATTCGATAACAAATGACGAAAACTGACGGATTTCTCAGGTTTTTACTACATATGAACAGTTTTCACATTCTCCCGAGCAACGCGGCTGCTAGTCCTCCTTTCATGCAAAATCTTAAGGTGCTAGGTCATGTCCAAGCCACCAAAGCCGGCTAAAATGTGAATAATCGACAACTAAAACTTGAATTGTATTACTTCTTACTGGCTATTACTTCAACTTAGAAGCTTCTTCTGCGTTCTACTATGGTGCTTTTAGTGTCTCCGCATACCGCAGCACGCGACATAGTTTTGCAGATGATAAATGTAACCTTCTCAGTGAGAAAGGCGGCCAATGTGACGATATGGCTTTAAGTCGATTCGATAACAAATGACGAAAACGGACGGATTTCCTAGGTTTTTACTACATATGAACACTTTTCACATTCTGCCATGAAACTCGGCTGCTAGTCCTCCTTTCATGCAAAATCTTAAGGTCCTAGGTCATGTCCAGGCCACCAAAGCCGGCTAAAAAGTGAATAATCGACAACTAAAACTTCAATTGTGCTACTTCTTACTTTCTTTTACTTCAACTTAAAAGCTTCTTCTGTGTTCTCCTATGGTGCTTTTAGTGTCTCCGCAGACCGCAGCACGCGACATAGCTTTGCAGACGATAAATGTAACCGTCTCAGAGAGAACAGCGGCCAATGTGACGATCTGGCTTTAAGTCGATTCGATAAAAAATGACGAAAACGGACGGATTTCTCAGGTTTTTACTACATATGAACACTTTTCACATTCTCCCATACAACGCGGCTGCTATCCCTCCTTTCATGCAAAATCTTAAGGTCCTAGGTCATGTAAAAGCCACCAAAGCCGGCTATAAAGTGAATAATCGATAACTAAAACTTGAATTGCACTACTTCTTACTGGCTATTACTTCAACTTAGAAGCTTCTTCTGTATTCTACTATGGTGCTTTTAGTGTCTCCGCATACCGCAGCATGCGACATAGCTTTGCAGACGATAAATGTAACCGTCTCAGAGAGAAAAGCGGCCAAATTGACGATCTGGCTTTAAGTCGATTCGATAACAAATGACGAAAACTGACGGATTTCTCAGGTTTTTACTACATATGAACAGTTTTCACATTCTCCCGAGCAACGCGGCTGCTAGTCCTCCTTTCATGCAAAATCTTAAGGTGCTAGGTCATGTCCAAGCCACCAAAGCCGGCTAAAATGTGAATAATCGACAACTAAAACTTGAATTGTATTACTTCTTACTGGCTATTACTTCAACTTAGAAGCTTCTTCTGCGTTCTACTATGGTGCTTTTAGTGTCTCCGCATACCGCAGCACGCGACATAGTTTTGCAGATGATAAATGTAACCTTCTCAGTGAGAAAGGCGGCCAATGTGACGATCTGGCTTTAAGTCGATTCGATAACAAATGACGAAAACGGACGGATTTCCTAGGTTTTTACTACATATGAACACTTTTCACATTCTGCCATGCAACTCGGCTGCTAGTCCTCCTTTCATGCAAAATCTTAAGGAATTAGGTCATGTCTAGGCCACCAAAGCCGGCTAAAAAGTGAATAAACGACAACTAAAACTTCAATTGTGCTACTTCTTACTTTCTTTTACTTCAACTTAAAAGCTTCTTCTGTGTTCTCCTATGGTGCTTTTAGTGTCTCCGCAGACCGCAGCACGCGACATAGCTTTGCAGACGATAAATGTAACCGTCTCAGAGAGAAAAGCGGCCAATGTGACGATCTGGCTTTAAGTCGATTCGATAAAAAATGACGAAAACGGACGGATTTCTCAGGTTTTTACTACATATGAACACTTTTCACATTCTCCCATACAACGCGGCTGCTAGACCTCCTTTCATGCAAAATCTTAAGGTCCTAGGTCATGTAAAAGCCGCCAAAGCCGGCTAAAAAGTGAATAATCGATAACTAAAACTTGAATTGCACTACTTCTTACTGGCTATTACTTCAACTTAGAAGCTTCTTCTGTATTCTACTATTGTGCTTTTAGTGTCTCCGCATACCGCAGCATGCGACATAGCTTTGCAGACGATAAATGTAACCGTCTCAGAGAGATAAGCGGCCAAATTGACGATCTGGCTTTAAGTCGATTCGATAACAAATGACGAAAACGGACGGATTTCTCAGGTTTTTACTACATATGAACAGTTTTCACATTCTCCCGAGCAACGCGGCTGCTAGTTCTCCTTTCATGCAAAATCTTAAGGTGCTAGGTCATGTCCAAGCCACCAAAGCCGGCTAAAATGTGAATAATCGACAACTAAAACTTGAATTGTATTACTTCTTACTGGCTATTACTTCAACTTAGAAGCTTCTTCTGTGTTCTACTATGGTGCTTTTAGTGTCTCCGCATACCGCAGCACACGACATAGCTTTGCAGACGATAAATGTAACCGTCTCAGAGAGAAAAGCGGCCAATGTGACGATCTGGCTTTAAGTCGATTCGATAACAAATGACGAAAACTGACGGATTTCTCAGGTTTTTACTACATATGAACAGTTTTCACATTCTCCCGAGCAACGCGGCTGCTAGTCCTCCTTTCATGCAAAATCTTAAGGTGCTAGGTCATGTCCAAGCCACCAAAGCCGGCTAAAATGTGAATAATCGACAACTAAAACTTGAATTGTATTACTTCTTACTGGCTATTACTTCAACTTAGAAGCTTCTTCTGCGTTCTACTATGGTGCTTTTAGTGTCTCCGCATACCGCAGCACGCGACATAGTTTTGCAGATGATAAATGTAACCTTCTCAGTGAGAAAGGCGGCCAATGTGACGATCTGGCTTTAAGTCGATTCGATAACAAATGACGAAAACGGACGGATTTCCTAGGTTTTTACTACATATGAACACTTTTCACATTCTGCCATGAAACTCGGCTGCTAGTCCTCCTTTCATGCAAAATCTTAAGGTCCTAGGTCATGTCCAGGCCACCAAAGCCGGCTAAAAAGTGAATAATCGACAACTAAAACTTCAATTGTGCTACTTCTTACTTTCTTTTACTTCAACTTAAAAGCTTCTTCTGTGTTCTCCTATGGTGCTTTTAGTGTCTCCGCAGACCGCAGCACGCGACATAGCTTTGCAGACGATAAATGTAACCGTCTCAGAGAGAAAAGCGGCCAATGTGACGATCTGGCTTTAAGTCGATTCGATAAAAAATGACGAAAACGGACGGATTTCTCAGGTTTTTACTACATATGAACACTTTTCACATTCTCCCATACAACGCGGCTGCTAGACCTCCTTTCATGCAAAATCTTAAGGTCCCAGGTCATGTAAAAGCCACCAAAGCCGGCTATAAAGTGAATAATCGATAACTAAAACTTGAATTGCACTACTTCTTACTGGCTATTACTTCAACTTAGAAGCTTCTTCTGTATTCTACTATGGTGCTTTTAGTGTCTCCGCATACCGCAGCATTTGACATAGCTTTGCAGACGATAAATGTAACCGTCTCAGAGAGAAAAGCGGCCAAATTGACGATCTGGCTTTAAGTCGATTCGATAACAAATGACGAAAACTGACGGATTTCTCAGGTTTTTACTACATATGAACAGTTTTCACATTCTCCCGAGCAACGCGGCTGCTAGTCCTCCTTTCATGCAAAATCTTAAGGTGCTAGGTCATGTCCAAGCCACCAAAGCCGGCTAAAATGTGAATAATCGACAACTAAAACTTGAATTGTATTACTTCTTACTGGCTATTACTTCAACTTAGAAGCTTCTTCTGCGTTCTACTATGGTGCTTTTAGTGTCTCCGCATACCGCAGCACGCGACATAGCTTTGCAGACGATAAATGTAACCGTCTCAGAGAGAAAAGCGGCCAATGTGACGATCTGGCTTTAAGTCGATTCGATAACAAATGACGAAAACGGACGGATTTCTCAGGTTTTTACTACATATGAACACATTTCACATTCTCCCGTGCAACGCGGCTGCAAGTACTCCTTTCATGCAAATTCTTAAGGTCCTTGGTCATGTCCAAGCCAACAAAGCCGGCTAAAAAGTGAATAATCGACAACTAAAACTTCAATTGTACTACTTCTTTTTGGCTATTGCTTCAACTTAGAAGCTTCTTCAGTGTTCTACTATGGTGCTTTTAGTGTCTCCGCATACCGCAGCACGCGACATAGCTTTGCAGACGATAAATGTAACCGTCTCAGAGAGAAAAGCGGCCAATGTGACGATCTGGCTTTAAGACGATTCGATAACAAATGACGAAAACGGACGGATTTCTCAGGTTTTTACTACATATGAACACTTTTCACATTCTCCCGTGCAACGCGGCTGTTAGTCCTCCTTTCATGCAAAATCTTATTATCCTAGGTCATGTCCAAGCCACCAAAGCCGGCTAAAAAGTGAATAATCGACAACTAAAACTTCAATTGTACTACTTCTTACTGGCTATTGCTTCAACTTAGAAGCTTCTTCAGTGTTCTACTATGGTGCTTTTAGTGTCTCCGCATACCACAGCAGGCGACATAGATTTGCAGACGATAAGTGTAACCGTTTCAGAGAGAAGAGCGGTTATGTGACGATCTGGCTTTAAGTCGATTCGATAACAAATGACGAAAACGGACGGATTTCTCAGGTTTTTACTACATATGAACACTTTTTATATTCCCCCGTGCAACGCGGCTGCCAGTCCTCCTTTCATGCAAAATCTTAACGTCCTAGGTGATGTCCGAGCTACCAATGCCGGCTAAAAAGTGAATAATCGACAACTAAAACTTGAATTGTACTACTTATTACTGGCTATTACTTCAACTTAGAAGCTTCTTCTGTGTTCTACTATGGTGCGTTTAGTGTCTCCGCATACCGCAGCACGCGACATAGCTTTGCAGACGATAAATGTAACCGTCTCAGAGAGAAAAGCGGCCAATTTGACGATCTGGCTTTAAGTCGATTCGATAACAAATGACGAAAACGGACGGATTTCTCAGGTTTTTACTACATATGAACAGTTTTCACTTTCTCCCGAGCAACGCGGCTGCTAGTCCTCCTTTCATGCAGAATCTTAAGGTCCTAGGTCATGTTCAAACCACCAAAGACGGCTAAAAAGTTAATAATCGATAACTAAAACTTGAATTGTACTACTTCTTACTGGCTATTACTTCAACTTAGAAGCTTCTTCTGTATTCTACTATTGTGCTTCTAGTGTTTCCGCATACCGCAGCACGCGACATAGCTTTGCAGACATTAAATGTAACCGTCTCAGAGAGAAAGGCGGCCAATGTGACGATCTGGCTTTAAGTCGATTCGATAACAAATGACGAAAACGGACGGATTTCCTAGGTTTTTACTACATATGAACACTTTTCACATTCTGCCATGAAACTCGGCTGCTAGTCCTCCTTTCATGCAAAATCTTAAGGTCCTAGGTCATGTCCAGGCCACCAAAGCCGGCTAAAAAGTGAATAATCGACAACTAAAACTTCAATTGTGCTACTTCTTACTTTCTTTTACTTCAACTTAAAAGCTTCTTCTGTGTTCTCCTATGGTGCTTTTAGTGTCTCCGCAGACCGCAGCACGCGACATAGCTTTGCAGACGATAAATGTAACCGTCTCAGAGAGAACAGCGGCCAATGTGACGATCTGGCTTTAAGTCGATTCGATAAAAAATGACGAAAACGGACGGATTTCTCAGGTTTTTACTACATATGAACACTTTTCACATTCTCCCATACAACGCGGCTGCTATCCCTCCTTTCATGCAAAATCTTAAGGTCCTAGGTCATGTAAAAGCCACCAAAGCCGGCTATAAAGTGAATAATCGATAACTAAAACTTGAATTGCACTACTTCTTACTGGCTATTACTTCAACTTAGAAGCTTCTTCTGTATTCTACTATGGTGCTTTTAGTGTCTCCGCATACCGCAGCATGCGACATAGCTTTGCAGACGATAAATGTAACCGTCTCAGAGAGAAAAGCGGCCAAATTGACGATCTGGCTTTAAGTCGATTCGATAACAAATGACGAAAACTGACGGATTTCTCAGGTTTTTACTACATATGAACAGTTTTCACATTCTCCCGAGCAACGCGGCTGCTAGTCCTCCTTTCATGCAAAATCTTAAGGTGCTAGGTCATGTCCAAGCCACCAAAGCCGGCTAAAATGTGAATAATCGACAACTAAAACTTGAATTGTATTACTTCTTACTGGCTATTACTTCAACTTAGAAGCTTCTTCTGCGTTCTACTATGGTGCTTTTAGTGTCTCCGGATACCGCAGCACGCGACATAGTTTTGCAGATGATAAATGTAACCTTCTCAGTGAGAAAGGCGGCCAATGTGACGATCTGGCTTTAAGTCGATTCGATAACAAATGACGAAAACGGACGGATTTCCTAGGTTTTTACTACATATGAACACTTTTCACATTCTGCCATGCAACTCGGCTGCTAGTCCTCCTTTCATGCAAAATCTTAAGGAATTAGGTCATGTCTAGGCCACCAAAGCCGGCTAAAAAGTGAATAAACGACAACTAAAACTTCAATTGTGCTACTTCTTACTTTCTTTTACTTCAACTTAAAAGCTTCTTCTGTGTTCTCCTATGGTGCTTTTAGTGTCTCCGCAGACCGCAGCACGCGACATAGCTTTGCAGACGATAAATGTAACCGTCTCAGAGAGAAAAGCGGCCAATGTGACGATCTGGCTTTAAGTCGATTCGATAAAAAATGACGAAAACGGACGGATTTCTCAGGTTTTTACTACATATGAACACTTTTCACATTCTCCCATACAACGCGGCTGCTAGACCTCCTTTCATGCAAAATCTTAAGGTCCTAGGTCATGTAAAAGCCGCCAAAGCCGGCTAAAAAGTGAATAATCGATAACTAAAACTTGAATTGCACTACTTCTTACTGGCTATTACTTCAACTTAGAAGCTTCTTCTGTATTCTACTATTGTGCTTTTAGTGTCTCCGCATACCGCAGCATGCGACATAGCTTTGCAGACGATAAATGTAACCGTCTCAGAGAGATAAGCGGCCAAATTGACGATCTGGCTTTAAGTCGATTCGATAACAAATGACGAAAACGGACGGATTTCTCAGGTTTTTACTACATATGAACAGTTTTCACATTCTCCCGAGCAACGCGGCTGCTAGTTCTCCTTTCATGCAAAATCTTAAGGTGCTAGGTCATGTCCAAGCCACCAAAGCCGGCTAAAATGTGAATAATCGACAACTAAAACTTGAATTGTATTACTTCTTACTGGCTATTACTTCAACTTAGAAGCTTCTTCTGTGTTCTACTATGGTGCTTTTAGTGTCTCCGCATACCGCAGCACACGACATAGCTTTGCAGACGATAAATGTAACCGTCTCAGAGAGAAAAGCGGCCAATGTGACGATCTGGCTTTAAGTCGATTCGATAACAAATGACGAAAACTGACGGATTTCTCAGGTTTTTACTACATATGAACAGTTTTCACATTCTCCCGAGCAACGCGGCTGCTAGTCCTCCTTTCATGCAAAATCTTAAGGTGCTAGGTCATGTCCAAGCCACCAAAGCCGGCTAAAATGTGAATAATCGACAACTAAAACTTGAATTGTATTACTTCTTACTGGCTATTACTTCAACTTAGAAGCTTCTTCTGCGTTCTACTATGGTGCTTTTAGTGTCTCCGCATACCGCAGCACGCGACATAGTTTTGCAGATGATAAATGTAACCTTCTCAGTGAGAAAGGCGGCCAATGTGACGATATGGCTTTAAGTCGATTCGATAACAAATGACGAAAACGGACGGATTTCCTAGGTTTTTACTACATATGAACACTTTTCACATTCTGCCATGAAACTCGGCTGCTAGTCCTCCTTTCATGCAAAATCTTAAGGTCCTAGGTCATGTCCAGGCCACCAAAGCCGGCTAAAAAGTGAATAATCGACAACTAAAACTTCAATTGTGCTACTTCTTACTTTCTTTTACTTCAACTTAAAAGCTTCTTCTGTGTTCTCCTATGGTGCTTTTAGTGTCTCCGCAGACCGCAGCACGCGACATAGCTTTGCAGACGATAAATGTAACCGTCTCAGAGAGAAAAGCGGCCAATGTGACGATCTGGCTTTAAGTCGATTCGATAAAAAATGACGAAAACGGACGGATTTCTCAAGTTTTTACTACATATGAACACTTTTCACATTCTCCCATACAACGCGGCTGCTAGACCTCCTTTCATGCAAAATCTTAAGGTCCCAGGTCATGTAAAAGCCACCAAAGCCGGCTATAAAGTGAATAATCGATAATTAAAACTTGAATTGCACTACTTCTTACTGGCTATTACTTCAACTTAGAAGCTTCTTCTGTATTCTACTATGGTGCTTTTAGTGTCTCCGCATACCGCAGCATTTGACATAGCTTTGCAGACGATAAATGTAACCGTCTCAGAGAGAAAAGCGGCCAAATTGACGATCTGGCTTTAAGTCGATTCGATAACAAATGACGAAAACTGACGGATTTCTCAGGTTTTTACTACATATGAACAGTTTTCACATTCTCCCGAGCAACGCGGCTGCTAGTCCTCCTTTCATGCAAAATCTTAAGGTGCTAGGTCATGTCCAAGCCACCAAAGCCGGCTAAAATGTGAATAATCGACAACTAAAACTTGAATTGTATTACTTCTTACTGGCTATTACTTCAACTTAGAAGCTTCTTCTGCGTTCTACTATGGTGCTTTTAGTGTCTCCGCATACCGCAGCACGCGACATAGTTTTGCAGATGATAAATGTAACCTTCTCAGTGAGAAAGGCGGCCAATGTGACGTTCTGGCTTTAAGTCGATTCGATAACAAATGACGAAAACGGACGGATTTCCTTGGTTTTTACTACATATGAACACTTTTCACATTCTGCCATGCAACTCGGCTGCTAGTCCTCCTTTCATGCAAAATCTTAAGGTATTAGGTCATGTCCAGGCCACCAAAGCCGGCTAAAAAGTGAATAAACGACAACTAAAACTTCAATTGTGCTACTTCTTACTTTCTTTTACTTCAACTTAAAAGCTTCTTCTGTGTTCTCCTATGGTGCTTTTAGTGTCTCCGCAGACCGCAGCACGCGACATAGCTTTGCAGACGATAAATGTAACCGTCTCAGAGAGAAAAGCGGCCAATGTGACGATCTGGCTTTAAGTCGATTCGATAAAAAATGACGAAAACGGACGGATTTCTCAGGTTTTTACTACATATGAACACTTTTCACATTCTCCCATACAACGCGGCTGCTAGACCTCCTTTCATGCAAAATCTTAAGGTCCTAGGTCATGTAAAAGCCGCCAAAGCCGGCTAAAAAGTGAATAATCGATAACTAAAACTTGAATTGCACTACTTCTTACTGGCTATTACTTCAACTTAGAAGCTTCTTCTGTATTCTACTATTGTGCTTTTAGTGTCTCCGCATACCGCAGCATGCGACATAGCTTTGCAGACGATAAATGTAACCGTCTCAGAGAGATAAGCGGCCAAATTGACGATCTGGCTTTAAGTCGATTCGATAACAAATGACGAAAACTGACGGATTTCTCAGGTTTTTACTACATATGAACAGTTTTCACATTCTCCCGAGCAACGCGGCTGCTAGTCCTCCTTTCATGCAAAATCTTAAGGTGCTAGGTCATGTCCAAGCCACCAAAGCCGGCTAAAATGTGAATAATCGACAACTAAAACTTGAATTGTATTACTTCTTACTGGCTATTACTTCAACTTAGAAGCTTCTTCTGCGTTCTACTATGGTGCTTTTAGTGTCTCCGCATACCGCAGCACGCGACATAGCTTTGCAGACGATAAATGTAACCGTCTCAGAGAGAAAAGCGGCCAATGTGACGATCTGGCTTTAAGTCGATTCGATAACAAATGACGAAAACGGACGGATTTCTCAGGTTTTTACTACATATGAACACATTTCACATTCTCCCGTGCAACGCGGCTGCAAGTACTCCTTTCATGCAAATTCTTAAGGTCCTTGGTCATGTCCAAGCCAACAAAGCCGGCTAAAAAGTGAATAATCGACAACTAAAACTTCAATTGTACTACTTCTTTTTGGCTATTGCTTCAACTTAGAAGCTTCTTCAGTGTTCTACTATGGTGCTTTTAGTGTCTCCGCATACCGCAGCACGCGACATAGCTTTGCAGACGATAAATGTAACCGTCTCAGAGAGAAAAGCGGCCAATGTGACGATCTGGCTTTAAGACGATTCGATAACAAATGACGAAAACGGACGGATTTCTCAGGTTTTTACTACATATGAACACTTTTCACATTCTCCCGTGCAACGCGGCTGTTAGTCCTCCTTTCATGCAAAATCTTATTATCCTAGGTCATGTCCAAGCCACCAAAGCCGGCTAAAAAGTGAATAATCGACAACTAAAACTTCAATTGTACTACTTCTTACTGGCTATTGCTTCAACTTAGAAGCTTCTTCAGTGTTCTACTATGGTGCTTTTAGTGTCTCCGCATACCACAGCAGGCGACATAGATTTGCAGACGATAAGTGTAACCGTTTCAGAGAGAAGAGCGGTTATGTGACGATCTGGCTTTATGTCGATTCGATAACAAATGACGAAAACGGACGGATTTCTCAGGTTTTTACTACATATGAACACTTTTTATATTCCCCCGTGCAACGCGGCTGCCAGTCCTCCTTTCATGCAAAATCTTAACGTCCTAGGTGATGTCCGAGCTACCAATGCCGGCTAAAAAGTGAATAATCGACAACTAAAACTTGAATTGTACTACTTATTACTGGCTATTACTTCAACTTAGAAGCTTCTTCTGTGTTCTACTATGGTGCGTTTAGTGTCTCCGCATACCGCAGCACGCGACATAGCTTTGCAGACGATAAATGTAACCGTCTCAGAGAGAAAAGCGGCCAATTTGACGATCTGGCTTTAAGTCGATTCGATAACAAATGACGAAAACGGACGGATTTCTCAGGTTTTTACTACATATGAACAGTTTTCACTTTCTCCCGAGCAACGCGGCTGCTAGTCCTCCTTTCATGCAAAATCTTAAGGTGCTAGGTCATGTCCAAGCCACCAAAGCCGGCTAAAATGTGAATAATCGACAACTAAAACTTGAATTGTATTACTTCTTACTGGCTATTACTTCAACTTAGAAGCTTCTTCTGCGTTCTACTATGGTGCTTTTAGTGTCTCCGCATACCGCAGCACGCGACATAGTTTTGCAGACGATAAATGTAACCGTCTCTGAGAGAAAAGCGGCCAATGTGACGATCTGGCTTTAAGTGGATTCGATAACAAATACGAAACCGGACGGATTTCCCAGGTTTTTACTACATATGAACACTTTTCACATTCTGCCATGCAACTCGGCTGCTAGTCCTCCTTTCATGCAAAATCTTAAGGTCCTAGGTCATGTCCAGGCCACCAAAGCCGGCTAAAAAGTGAATAAACGACAACTAAAACTTCAATTGTGCTACTTCTTACTTTCTTTTACTTCAACTTAAAAGCTTCTTCTGTGTTCTCCTATGGTGCTTTTAGTGTCTCCGCAGACCGCAGCACGCGACATAGCTTTGCAGACGATAAATGTAACCGTCTCAGAGAGAAAAGCGGCCAATGTGACGATCTGGCTTTAAGTCGATTCGATAAAAAATGACGAAAACGGACGGATTTCTCAGGTTTTTACTACATATGAACACTTTTCACATTCTCCCATACAACGCGGCTGCTAGACCTCCTTTCATGCAAAATCTTAAGGTCCTAGGTCATGTAAAAGCCACCAAAGCCGGCTATAAAGTGAATAATCGATAACTAAAACTTGAATTGCACTACTTCTTACTGGCTATTACTTCAACTTAGAAGCTTCTTCTGTATTCTACTATGGTGGTTTTAGTGTCTCCGCATACCGCAGCATGCGACATAGCTTTGCAGACGATAAATGTAACCGTCTCAGAGAGAAAAGCGGCCAAATTGACGATCTGGCTTTAAGTCGATTCGATAACAAATGACGAAAACTGACGGATTTCTCAGGTTTTTACTACATATGAACAGTTTTCACATTCTCCCGAGCAACGCGGCTGCTAGTCCTCCTTTCATGCAAAATCTTAAGGTGCTAGGTCATGTCCAAGCCACCAAAGCCGGCTAAAATGTGAATAATCGACAACTAAAACTTGAATTGTATTACTTCTTACTGGCTATTACTTCAACTTAGAAGCTTCTTCTGCGTTCTACTATGGTGCTTTTAGTGTCTCCGCATACCGCAGCACGCGACATAGTTTTGCAGATGATAAATGTAACCTTCTCAGTGAGAAAGGCGGCCAATGTGACGATCTGGCTTTAAGTCGATTCGATAACAAATGACGAAAACGGACGGATTTCCTAGGTTTTTACTACATATGAACACTTTTCACATTCTGCCATGCAACTCGGCTGCTAGTCCTCCTTTCATGCAAAATCTTAAGGTATTAGGTCATGTCCAGGCCACCAAAGCCGGCTAAAAAGTGAATAAACGACAACTAAAACTTCAATTGTGCTACTTCTTACTTTCTTTTACTTCAACTTAAAAGCTTCTTCTGTGTTCTCCTATGGTGCTTTTAGTGTCTCCGCAGACCGCAGCACGCGACATAGCTTTGCAGACGATAAATGTAACCGTCTCAGAGAGAAAAGCGGCCAATGTGACGATCTGGCTTTAAGTCGATTCGATAAAAAATGACGAAAACGGACGGATTTCTCAGGTTTTTACTACATATGAACACTTTTCACATTCTCCCATACAACGCGGCTGCTAGACCTCCTTTCATGCAAAATCTTAAGGTCCTAGGTCATGTAAAAGCCGCCAAAGCCGGCTAAAAAGTGAATAATCGATAACTAAAACTTGAATTGCACTACTTCTTACTGGCTATTACTTCAACTTAGAAGCTTCTTCTGTATTCTACTATGGTGCTTTTACTGTCTCCGCATACCGCAGCATGCGACATAGCTTTGCAGACGATAAATGTAACCGTCTCAGAGAGATAAGCGGCCAAATTGACGATCTGGCTTTAAGTGGATTCGATAACAAATGACGAAAACTGACGGATTTCTCAGGTTTTTACTACATATGAACAGTTTTCACATTCTCCCGAGCAACGAGGCTGCTAGTCCTCCTTTCATGCAAAATCTTAAGGTGCTAGGTCATGTCCAAGCCACCAAAGCCGGCTAAAATGTGAATAATCGACAACTAAAACTTGAATTGTATTACTTCTTACTGGCTATTACTTCAACTTAGAAGCTTCTTCTGCGTTCTACTATGGTGCTTTTAGTGTCTCCGCATACCGCAGCACGCGACATAGCTTTGCAGACGATAAATGTAACCGTCTCAGAGAGAAAAGCGGCCAATGTGACGATCTGGCTTTAAGTCGATTCGATAACAAATCACGAAAACGGACGGATTTCTCAGGTTTTTACTACATATGAACACATTTCACATTCTCCCGTGCAACGCGGCTGCAAGTACTCCTTTCATGCAAATTCTTAAGGTCCTTGGTCATGTCCAAGCCACCAAAGCCGGCTAAAAAGTGAATAATCGACAACTAAAACTTGAATTGTACTACTTCTTACTGGCTATTACTTCAACTTAGAAGCTTCTTAAGTGATCTACTATGGTGCTTTTAGTGTCTCCGCATACCGCAGCACGCGACATAGCTTTGCAGACGATAAATGTAACCGTCTCAGAGAGAAAAGCGGCCAATGTGACGATCTGGCTTTAAGACGATTCGATAACAAATGACGAAAACGGACGGATTTCTCAGGTTTTTAATACATATGAACACTTTTCACATTATCCCGTGCAACGCGGCTGTTAGTCCTCCTTTCATGCAAAATCGTATGGTCCTATGTCATGTCCAAGCCACCAAAGCCGGCTAAAAAGTGAATAATCGACAACTAAAACTTCAATTGTACTACTTCTTACTGGCTATTGCTTCAACTTAGAAGCTTCTTCAGTGTTCTACTATGGTGCTTTTAGTGTCTCCGCATACCGCAGCACGCGACATAGATTTGCAGACGATAAATGTAACCGTCTCAGAAAGATTAGCAGCCAATGTGACGATCTGGCCTTAAGACGATTCGATAACAAATGACGAAAACGGACGGAATTCTCAGGTTTTTACTACATATGAACACTTTTCACATTCTCCGGTGCAACGTGGCTGCTAGTCTTCCTTTCATGCAAAATTTTATGGTTCCACCTCATGTCCAAGCAACCAAAGCCGGCTAAAAAGTGAATAATCGACAACTAAAACTTGAATTGTACTACTTCTTACTGGCTATTACTTCAACATAGAAGCTTCTTCAGTGTTCTATATGGTGCTTTTAGTGTTTCCGCATAACGCAGCACGCGACATAGCTTTGTAGACGATAAATGTAACCGTTTCAGAGAGAAGAGCGGCCAATGTGACGATCTGGCTTTAAGTCGATTCGATAACAAATGACGAAAACGGACGGATTTCTCAGGTTTTTACTACTTATGAACACTTTTCACATTCTCCCGTGCAACGCGGCTGCTAGTCCTCCTTTCATGCAAAATCTTAAGGTCCTAGGTCATGTCCAAGCCACCAAAGCCGGCTAAAATGTGAATAATCGACAACTAAAACTTGAATTGTATTACTTCTTACTGGCTATTACTTCAACTTAGAAGCTTCTTCTGTGTTCTACTATGGTGCTTTTAGTGTCTCCGCATACCGCAGCACGCGACATAGCGTTGCAGACGATAAATGTAACCGTCTCAGAGAGAAAAGCGGCCAATGTGACGATCTGGCTTTAAGTCGATTCGATAACAAATGACGAAAACGGACGGATTTCTCAGGTTTTTACTACACATGAACACTTTTCACATTCTCCCATGCAACGCGGCTGCTAGTCCTCCTTTCATGCAAAATCGTAAGGTCCCAGGTCATGTCCAAGGCACCAAAGCCGGCTAAAAAGTGAATAATCGACAACTAAAACATGAATTGTACTACTTCTTACTGGCTATTACTTCAACTTAGAAGCTTCTTCTGTGTTCTACTATGGTGCTTTTAGTGTTTCCGCATACCGCAGCACGCGACATAGCTTTGTAGACGATAAATGTAACCGTTTCAGAGAGAAGAGGGGCCAATGTGACGATCTGACTTAAAGTCGATTCGATAACAAATGACGAAAACGGACGGATTTCTCAGGTTTTTACTACATATGAACACTTTTCACATTCTCCCGTGCAACGCGGCTGTTAGTCCTCCTTTCATGCAAAATCTTAAGGTCCTAGGTCATGTCCAAGCCACCAAAGCCGGCTAAATAGTGAATAATCGACAACTAAATTTGAATTGAAATACTTCTTACTGGCTATTACTTCAACTTAGAAGCTTCTTCTGTGTTCTACTATGGTGCTTTTAGTGTTTCCGCATACTGCAGCACGCGACATAGCTTTGCAGACGATAAATGTAACCGTTTCAGAGAGTAGAGCGGCCAATGTGACTATGTGGCTTTAAGTCGATTCGATAACAAATGACGAAAACGGACGGATTTCTCAGGTTTTTACTACATATGAACACCTTTCACATTCTCCCGTGCAACGCGTCTGCTAGTCCTCCTTTCATGTAAAATCTTATGGTCCTAGGTCATATCCAAGCCACCAAAGCCGGCTAAAAAGTGAATAATCGACAACTAAAACTTGAATTGTACTACTTCTTACTGGCTATTGATTCAACTTTGAAGTTTCTTCTGTGTTCTACTATGGTGCTTTTAGTGTCTCCGCATACCGCAGCACGCGACATAGCTTTGCAGACGATAAATGTAACCGTCCCAGAGAGAAAAGCGGCCCATGTGACGATCTGGCTTTAAGTCGATTCGATAACAAATGACGAAAACGGACGGATTTCTCAGGTTTTTACTACATATGAACACTTTTCACATTCTCCCGTGCAACGCGGCTGTTAGTCCTCCTTTCATGCAAAATCTTATGGTAGTAAGTCACGTCCAAGCCACCAAAGCCGGCTAAAAAGTGAATAATCGACAACTAAAACTTCAATTGTACTACTTCTTTCTGGCTATTGCTTCAACTTAGAAGCTTCTTCAGTGTTCTACTATGGTGCTTTTAGTGTCTCCGCATACCGCAGCACGCGACATAGCTTTGCAGAAGATAAATGTAACCGTCTCAGAGAGAAAAGCGGCCAATGTGACGATCTGGCTTTAAGACGATTCGATAACAAATGACGAAAACGGACGGATTTCTCAGGTTTTTACTACATATGAACACTTTTCACATTCTTCCGTGCAACGCGGCTGTTAGTCCTCCTTTCATGCAAAATCTTATGGTTCCACCTCATGTCCAAGCCACCAAAGCCGGCTAAAATGTGAATAATCGACAACTAAAACTTCAATTGCACTACTTCTTACTGGCTATTACTTCAACATAGAAGCTTCTTCAGTGTTCTACTATGGTGCTTTTAGTGTTTCCGCATACTGCAGCACGCGACATAGCTTTGCAGACGATAAATGTAACCGTTTCAGAGAGTAGAGCGGCCAATGTGACTATGTGGCTTTAAGTCGATTCGATAACAAATGACGAAAACGGACGGATTTCTCAGGTTTTTACTACATATGAACACTTTTCACATTATCCCGTGCAACGCGGCTGTTAGTCCTCCTTTCATGCAAAATCGTATGGTCCTATGTCATGTCCAAGCCACCAAAGCCGGCTAAAAAGTGAATAATCGACAACTAAAACTTCAATTGTACTACTTCTTACTGGCTATTGCTTCAACTTAGAAGCTTCTTCAGTGTTCTACTATGGTGCTTTTAGTGTCTCCGCATACCGCAGCACGCGACATAGATTTGCAGACGATAAATGTAACCGTCTCAGAAAGATTAGCAGCCAATGTGACGATCTGGCCTTAAGACGATTCGATAACAAATGACGAAAACGGACGGATTTCTCAGGTTTTTACTACATATGAACACTTTTCACGTTCTCCGGTGCAACGTGGCTGCTAGTCTTCCTTTCATGCAAAATTTTATGGTTCCACCTCATGTCCAAGCAACCAAAGCCGGCTAAAAAGTGAATAATCGACAACTAAAACTTGAATTGTACTACTTCTTACTGGCTATTACTTCAACATAGAAGCTTCTTCAGTGTTCTATATGGTGCTTTTAGTGTTTCCGCATAACGCAGCACGCGACATAGCTTTGTAGACGATAAATGTAACCGTTTCAGAGAGAAGAGCGGCCAATGTGACGATCTGGCTTTAAGTCGATTCGATAACAAATGACGAAAACGGACGGATTTCTCAGGTTTTTACTACTTATGAACACTTTTCACATTCTCCCGTGCAACGCGGCTGCTAGTCCTCCTTTCATGCAAAATCTTAAGGTCCTAGGTCATGTCCAAGCCACCAAAGCCGGCTAAAATGTGAATAATCGACAACTAAAACTTGAATTGTATTACTTCTTACTGGCTATTACTTCAACTTAGAAGCTTCTTCTGTGTTCTACTATGGTGCTTTTAGTGTTTCCGCATACCGCAGCACGCGACATAGCTTTGTAGACGATAAATGTAACCGTTTCAGAGAGAAGAGGGGCCAATGTGACGATCTGACTTAAAGTCGATTCGATAACAAATGACGAAAACGGACGGATTTCTCAGGTTTTTACTACATATGAACACTTTTCACATTCTCCCGTGCAACGCGGCTGTTAGTCCTCCTTTCATGCAAAATCTTAAGGTCCTAGGTCATGTCCAAGCCACCAAAGCCGGCTAAATAGTGAATAATCGACAACTAAATTTGAATTGAAATACTTCTTACTGGCTATTACTTCAACTTAGAAGCTTCTTCTGTGTTCTACTATGGTGCTTTTAGTGTTTCCGCATACTGCAGCACGCGACATAGCTTTGCAGACGATAAATGTAACCGTTTCAGAGAGTAGAGCGGATAATGTGACTATGTGGCTTTAAGTCGATTCGATAACAAATGACGAAAACGGACGGATTTCTCAGGTTTTTACTACATATGAACACCTTTCACATTCTTCCGTGCAACGCGTCTGCTAGTCCTCCTTTCATGTAAAATCTTATGGTCCTAGGTCATATCCAAGCCACCAAAGCCGGCTAAAAAGTGAATAATCGACAACTAAAACTTGAATTGTACTACTTCTTACTGGCTATTGATTCAACTTTGAAGTTTCTTCTGTGTTCTACTATGGTGCTTTTAGTGTCTCCGCATACCGCAGCACGCGACATAGCTTTGCAGACGATAAATGTAACCGTCCCAGAGAGAAAAGCGGCCCATGTGACGATCTGGCTTTAAGTCGATTCGATAACAAATGACGAAAACGGACGGATTTCTCAGGTTTTTACTACATATGAACACTTTTCACATTCTCCCGTGCAACGCGGCTGTTAGTCCTCCTTTCATGCAAAATCTTATGGTAGTAAGTCACGTCCAAGCCACCAAAGCCGGCTAAAAAGTGAATAATCGACAACTAAAACTTCAATTGTACTACTTCTTTCTGGCTATTGCTTCAACTTAGAAGCTTCTTCAGTGTTCTACTATGGTGCTTTTAGTGTCTCCGCATACCGCAGCACGCGACATAGCTTTGCAGAAGATAAATGTAACCGTCTCAGAGAGAAAAGCGGCCAATGTGACGATCTGGCTTTAAGACGATTCGATAACAAATGACGAAAACGGACGGATTTCTCAGGTTTTTACTACATATGAACACTTTTCACATTCTTCCGTGCAACGCGGCTGTTAGTCCTCCTTTCATGCAAAATCTTATGGTTCCACCTCATGTCCAAGCCACCAAAGCCGGCTAAAATGTGAATAATCGACAACTAAAACTTCAATTGCACTACTTCTTACTGGCTATTACTTCAACATAGAAGCTTCTTCAGTGTTCTACTATGGTGCTTTTAGTGTTTCCGCATACTGCAGCTCGCGACATAGCTTTGCAGACGATAAATGTAACCGTTTCAGAGAGTAGAGCGGCCAATGTGACTATGTGGCTTTAAGTCGATTCGATAACAAATGACGAAAACGGACGGATTTCTCAGGTTTTTACTACATATGAACACTTTTCACATTCTCCCGTGCAACGCGTCTGCTAGTCCTCCTTTCATGCAAAATCTTATGGTCCTAGGTCATATCCAAGCCACCAAAGCCGGCTAAAAAGTGAATAATCGACAACTAAAACTTGAATTGTACTACTTCTTACTGGCTATTACTTCAACTTTGAAGTTTCTTCTGTGCTCTACTATGGTGCTTTTAGTGTCTCCGCATACCGCAGCACGCTACATAGCTTTGCAGACGATAAATGTAACCGTTTCAGAGAGAGGAGCGGCCAATGTGACGATCTGGCTTTAAGTCGATTCGATAACAAATGACGAAAACGGACGGATTTCTCAGTTTTTTACTACATATGAACAATTTTCACATTCTCCCGTGCAACGCGGCTGCTAGTCCTCCTTTCAGGCAAAATGTTAAGGTCCTAGGTCATGTCCAAGCCACCAAAGCCGGCTAAAATGTGAATAATCGACAACTAAAACTTGAATTGTATTTCTTCTTACTGGCTATTACTCCAACTTAGAAGCTTCTTCTGTGTTCTACTATGGTGCTTTTAGTGTCTCCGCATACCGCAGCACGCGACATAGCGTTGCAGACGATAAATGTAACCGTCTCAGAGAGAAAAGCGGCCAATGTGACGATCTGCCTTTAAGTCGATTCGATAACAAATGACGAAAACGGACGGATATATCAGGTTTTTACCACATATGAACACTTTTCACATTCTCCCGTGCAACGCGGCTGCCAGTCCTCTTTTCATGTAAAATCTTATGGTCCCAGGTCATGTCCAAGCCACCAAAGCCGGCTAAAAAGTGAATAATCGACAACTAAAACTTCAATTTTACTACTTCTTACTGGCTATTACTTCAACTTAGAAGCTTCTTCTGTGTTCTCCTATGGTGCTTTTAGTGTCTCCGCAGACCGCAGCACGTGACATAGCTTTGCAGAAGATAAATGTAACAGTCTCAGAGAGAAAAGCGGCCAATGTGACGATCTGGCTTTAAGTCGATTCGATAACAAATGACGAAAACGGACGGATTTCTCAGGTTTTTACTACATATGAACACTTTTCACATTCTCCCGGGCAACGCGGCTGCTAGTCCTCCTTTCAGGCAAAATGTTAAGGTCCTAGGTCATGTCCAAGCCACCAAAGCCGGCTAAAATGTGAATAATCGACAACTAAAACTTGAATTGTATTTCTTCTTACTGGCTATTACTTCAACTTAGAAGCTTCTTCTGTGTTCTACTATGGTGCTTTTAGTGTCTCCGCATACCGCAGCACGCGACATAGCGTTGCAGACGATAAATGTAACCGTCTCAGAGAGAAAAGCGGCCAATGTGACGATCTGCCTTTAAGTCGATTCGATAACAAATGACGAAAACGGACGGATATATCAGGTTTTTACCACATATGAACACTTTTCACATTCTCCCGTGCAACGCGGCTGCTAGTCCTCCATTCATGCAAAATCTTAAGGTCCTAGGTCATGTCCAAGCCACCAAAGCCGGCTAAAAAGTGAATAATCGACAACTAAATTTGAATTGAAATACTTCTTACTGGCTATTACTTCAACTTAGAAGCTTCTTCTGTGTTCTACTATGGTGCTTTTAGTGTCTCCGCATACCGCAGCACGCGACATAGCTTTGCAGACGATAAATGTAACCGTCTCAGAGAGAAAAGCGGCCAATGTGACGAACTGGCTTTAAGTCGATTCGATAACAAATGACGAAAACGGACGGATTTCTCAGGTTTTTACTACATATGAACTCGTTTCACTTTCTCCCATGCAACGCGGCTGTTAGTCCTCCTTTCATGCAAAATCTTATGGTCCTAGGTCATGTCCAAGCCACCAAAGCCGGCTAAAATGTGAATAATCGACAACTAAAACTTAAATTGTACTACTTCTTACTGGCTATTACTTCAACTTAGAAGCTTCTTCTGTGTTCTCCTATGGTGCTTTTAGTGTCTCCGCAGACCGCAGCACGCGACATAGCTTTGCAGACGATAAATGTAACAGTCTCAGAGAGAAAAGCAGCCAATGTGACTATGTGGCTTTAATTCGATTCGATAACAAATGACGAAAACGGACGCATTTTTCAGGTTTTTACTACATATGACCACTTTTCACATTCTCCCGTGCAACGTGGCTGCTAGTCTTCCTTTCATGCAAAATCTTATGGTTCCACCTCATATCCAAGCCACCAAAGCCGGCTAAAAAGTGAATAATCGACAACTAAAACTTCAATTGTACTACTTCTTACTATCTATTACTTCAACATAGAAGCTTCTTCTGTGTTCTATTATGGTGATTTTAGTGTTTGCGCATAACGCAGCACGCGACATAGCTTTGCAGACGATAAATGTAACCGTCTCAGAGAGAAAAGCGGCCAATTTGACGATCTGGCTTTAAGACGATTCGATAACAAATGACGAAAACGGACGGATTTCTCAGGTTTTTACTACATATGAACACTTTTCACATTCTCCCGTGCAACGCGGCTGTTAGTCCTCCTTTCATGCAAAATCTTATTATCCTAGGTCATGTCCAAGCCACCAAAGCTGGCTAAAAAGTGAATGATCGACAACTAAAACTTCAATTGTACTACTTCTTACTGGCTATTGCTTCAACTTAGAAGCTTCTTCAGTGTTCTACTATGGTGCTTTTAGTGTCTCCGCATACCACAGCAGGCGACATAGATTTGCAGACGATAAGTGTAACCGTTTCAGAGAGAAGAGCGGTTATGTGACGATCTGGCTTTAAGTCGATTCGATAACAAATGACGAAAACGGACGGATTTCTCAGGTTTTTACTACATATGAACACTTTTTATATTCCCCCGTGCAACGCGGCTGCCAGTCCTCCTTTCATGCAAAATCTTAACGTCCTAGGTGATGTCCGAGCTACCAATGCCGGCTAAAAAGTGAATAATCGACAACTAAAACTTGAATTGTACTACTTATTACTGGCTATTACTTCAACTTAGAAGCTTCTTCTGTGTTCTACTATGGTGCGTTTAGTGTCTCCGCATACCGCAGCACGCGACATAGCTTTGCAGACGATAAATGTAACCGTCTCAGAGAGAAAAGCGGCCAATTTGACGATCTGGCTTTAAGTCGATTCGATAACAAATGACGAAAACGGACGGATTTCTCAGGTTTTTACTACATATGAACACTTTTCACATTCACCCATGCAACGCGGATGCTAGTCCTCCTTTCATGCAAAATCTTAAGGTCCCTTGTCATGTCCAAGCCACCAAAGCCGGCTAAAAAGTGAATAATCACCAACTAAAACTTGAATTGTACTACTTCTTACTGGCTATTACTTCAACTTAGAAGCTTCTTCTGTGTTCTACTATGGTGCTTTTAGTGTCTCCGCATACCGCAGCACACGACATAGCTTTGCAGACGATAAATGTAACCGTCTCAGAGAGAAAAGCGGCCAATGTGACGATCTGGCTTTAAGTCGATTCGATAACAAATGACGAAAACGGACGGATTTCTCAGGTTTTTACTACATATGAACAGTTTTCACATTCTCCCGAGCAACGCGGCTGCTAGTCCTCCTTTCATGCAAAATCTTAAGGTGCTAGGTCATGTCCAAGCCACCAAAGCCGGCTAAAATGTGAATAATCGACAACTAAAACTTGAATTGTATTACTTCTTACTGGCTATTACTTCAACTTAGAAGCTTCTTCTGCGTTCTACTATGGTGCTTTTAGTATCTCCGCATACCGCAGCACGCGACATAGTTTTGCAGATGATAAAAGTAACCTTCTCAGTGAGAAAGGCGGCCAATGTGACGATCTGGCTTTAAGTCGATTCGATAACAAATGACGAAAACGGACGGATTTCCTAGGTTTTTACTACATATGAACACTTTTCACATTCTGCCATGCAACTCGGCTGCTAGTCCTCCTTTCATGCAAAATCTTAAGGTCCTAGGTCATGTCCAGGCCACCAAAGCCGGCTAAAAAGTGAATAAACGACAACTAAAACTTCAATTGTGCTACTTCTTACTTTCTTTTACTTCAACTTAAAAGCTTCTTCTGTGTTCTCCTATGGTGCTTTTAGTGTCTCCGCAGACCGCAGCACGCGACATAGCTTTGCAGACGATAAATGTAACCGTCTCAGAGAGAAAAGTGGCCAATGTGACGATCTGGCTTTAAGTCGATTCGATAAAAAATGACGAAAACGGACGGATTTCTCAGGTTTTTACTACATATGAACACTTTTCACATTCTCCCATACAACGCGGCTGCTAGACCTCCTTTCATGCAAAATCTTAAGGTCCTAGGTCATGTAAAAGCCGCCAAAGCCGGCTAAAAAGTGAATAATCGATAACTAAAACTTGAATTGCACTACTTCTTACTGGCTATTACTTCAACTTAGAAGCTTCTTCTGTATTCTACTATGGTGCTTTTAGTGTCTCCGCATACCGCAGCATGCGACATAGCTTTGCAGACGATAAATGTAACCGTCTCAGAGAGATAAGCGGCCAAATTGACGATCTGGCTTTAAGTCGATTCGCTAACAAATGACGAAAACTGACGGATTTCTCAGGTTTTTACTACATATGAACATTTTTCACATTCTCCCGAGCAACGCGGCTGCTAGTCCTCCTTTCATGCAAAATCTTAAGGTGCTAGGTCATGTCCAAGCCACCAAAGCCGGCTAAAATGTGAATAATCGACAACTAAAACTTGAATTGTATTACTTCTTACTGGCTATTACTTCAACTTAGAAGCTTCTTCTGCGTTCTACTATGGTGCTTTTAGTGTCTCCGCATACCGCAGCACGCGACATAGCTTTGCAGACGATAAATGTAACCGTCTCAGAGAGAAAAGCGGCCAATGTGACGATCTGGCTTTAAGTCGATTCGATAACAAATGACGAAAACGGACGGATTTCTCAGGTTTTTACTACATATGAACACATTTCACATTCTCCCGTGCAACGCGGCTGCAAGTACTCCTTTCATGCAAATTCTTAAGGTCCTTGGTCATGTCCAAGCCACCAAAGCCGGCTAAAAAGTGAATAATCGACAACTAAAACTTGAATTGTACTACTTCTTACTGGCTATTACTTCAACTTAGAAGCTTCTTCTGTGTTCTACTATGGTGCTTTTAGTGTCTCCGCATACCGCAGCACACGACATAGCTTTGCAGACGATAAATGTAACCGTCTCAGAGAGAAAAGCGGCCAATGTGACGATCTGGCTTTAAGTCGATTCGATAACAAATGACGAAAACGGACGGATTTCTCAGGTTTTTACTACATATGAACAGTTTTCACATTGTCCCGAGCAACGCGGCTGCTAGTCCTCCTTTCATGCAAAATCTTAAGGTGCTAGGTCATGTCCAAGCCACCAAAGCCGGCTAAAATGTGAATAATCGACAACTAAAACTTGAATTGTATTACTTCTTACTGGCTATTACTTCAACTTAGAAGCTTCTTCTGCGTTCTACTATGGTGCTTTTAGTGTCTCCGCATACCGCAGCACGCGACATAGTTTTGCAGATGATAAATGTAACCTTCTCAGTGAGAAAGGCGGCCAATGTGACGATCTGGCTTTAAGTCGATTCGTTAACAAATGACGAAAACGGACGGATTTCCTAGGTTTTTACTACATATGAACACTTTTCACATTCTGCCATGCAACTCGGCTGCTAGTCCTCCTTTCATGCAAAATCTTAAGGTCCTAGGTCATGTCCAGGCCACCAAAGCCGGCTAAAAAGTGAATAAACGACAACTAAAACTTCAATTGTGCTACTTCTTACTTTCTTTTACTTCAACTTAAAAGCTTCTTCTGTGTTCTCCTATGGTGATTTTAGTGTCTCCGCAGACCGCTGCACGCGACATAGCTTTGCAGACGATAAATGTAATCGTCTCAGAGAGAAAAGCGGCCAATGTGACGATCTGGCTTTAAGTCGATTCGATAAAAAATGACGAAAACGGACGGATTTCTCAGGTTTTTACTACATATGAACACTTTTCACATTCTCCCATACAACGCGGCTGCTAGACCTCCTTTCATGCAAAATCTTAAGGTCCTAGGTCATGTAAAAGCCACCAAAGCCGGCTATAAAGTGAATAATCGATAACTAAAACTTGAATTGCACTACTTCTTACTGGCTATTACTTCAACTTAGAAGCTTCTTCTGTATTCTACTATGGTGCTTTTAGTGTCTCCGCATACCGCAGCATGCGACATAGCTTTGCAGACGATAAATGTAACCGTCTCAGAGAGAAAAGCGGCCAAATTGACGATCTGGCTTTAAGTCGATTCGATAACAAATGACGAAAACTGACGGATTTCTCAGGTTTTTACTACATATGAACACTTTTCACATTCTTCCGAGCAACGCGGCTGCTAGTCCTCCTTTCATGCAAAATCTTAAGGTGCTAGGTCATGTCCAAGCCACCAAAGCCGGCTAAAATGTGAATAATCGACAACTAAAACTTGAATTGTATTACTTCTTACTGGCTATTACTTCAACTTAGAAGCTTCTTCTGCGTTCTACTATGGTGCTTTTAGTGTCTCCGCATACCGCAGCACGCGACATAGTTTTGCAGATGATAAATGTAACCTTCTCAGTGAGAAAGGCGGCCAATGTGACGATCTGGCTTTAAGTCGATTCGATAACAAATGACGAAAACGGACGGATTTCCTAGGTTTTTACTACATATGAACACTTTTCACATTCTGCCATGCAACTCGGCTGCTAGTCCTCCTTTCATGCAAAATCTTAAGGTATTAGGTCATGTCCAGGCCACCAAAGCCGGCTAAAAAGTGAATAAACGACAACTAAAACTTCAATTGTGCTACTTCTTACTTTCTTTTACTTCAACTTAAAAGCTTCTTCTGTGTTCTCCTATGGTGCTTTTAGTGTCTCCGCAGACCGCAGCACGCGACATAGCTTTGCAGACGATAAATGTAACCGTCTCAGAGAGAAAAGCGTCCAATGTGACGATCTGGCTTTAAGTCGATTCGATAAAAAATGACGAAAACGGACGGATTTCTCAGGTTTTTACTACATATGAACACTTTTCACATTCTCCCATACAACGCGGCTGCTAGACCTCCTTTCATGCAAAATCTTAAGGTCCTAGGTCATGTAAAAGCCGCCAAAGCCGGCTAAAAAGTGAATAATCGATAACTAAAACTTGAATTGCACTACTTCTTACTGGCTATTACTTCAACTTAGAAGCTTCTTCTGTATTCTACTATGGTGCTTTTAGTGTCTCCGCATACCGCAGCATGCGACATAGCTTTGCAGACGATAAATGTAACCGACTCAGAGAGATAAGCGGCCAAATTGACGATCTGGCTTTAAGTCGATTCGATAACAAATGACGAAAACTGACGGATTTCTCAGGTTTTTACTACATATGAACAGTTTTCACATTCTCCCGAGCAACGCGGCTGCTAGTCCTCCTTTCATGCAAAATCTTAAGGTGCTAGGTCATGTCCAAGCCACCAAAGCCGGCTAAAATGTGAGTAATCGACAACTAAAACTTGAATTGTATTACTTCTTACTGGCTATTACTTCAACTTAGAAGCTTCTTCTGTGTTCTACTATGGTGCTTTTAGTGTCTCCGCATACCGCAGCACGCGACATAGTTTTGCAGATGATAAATGTAACCTTCTCAGAGAGAAAGGCGGCCAATGTGACGAACTGGCTTTAAGTCGTTTCGATAACAAATGACGAAAACGGACGGATTTCTCAGGTTTTTACTACATATGAACACTTTTCACATTCTCCCATGCAACGCGGATGCTAGTCCTCCTTTCATGCAAAATCTTAACGTCCTAGGTCATGTCCAAGCCACCAAAGCCGGCTAAAAAGTGAATAATCACCAACTAAAACTTGAATTGTACTACTTCTTACTGGCTATTACTTCAACTTTGAAGCATCTTCTGTGTTCTTCTATGGTGCTTTTAGTGTCTCCGCATACCGCAGCACGCGACATAGCTTTGCAGACAATAAATGTAACCTTCTCAGAGAGAAAGGCGGCCAATGTGACGATCTGGCTTTAAGTCGATTCGATAACAAATGACGAAAACGGACGGATTTCTCAGGTTTTTACTACATATGAACACATTTCACATTCTCCCGTGCAACGCGGCTGCAAGTACTCCTTTCATGCAAATTCTTAAGGTCCTTGGTCATGTCCAAGCCACCAAAGCCGGCTAAAAAGTGAATAATCGACAACTAAAACTTGAATTGTACTACTTCTTACTGGCTATTACTTCAACTTAGAAGCTTCTTCTGTGTTCTACTATGGTGCTTTTAGTGTCTCCGCATACCGCAGCACGCGACATAGCTATGCAGACAATAAATGTAACCTTCTCAGAGAGAAAAGCGGTCAATGAGACGATCTGGCTTTAAGTCGATTCGATAACAAATGACGAAAACGGACGGGTTTCTCAGGTTTTTACTACATATGAACACTTTTCACATTCTCCCGTGCAACGCGGCTGCCAGTCCTCCTTTCATGCAAAATCTTAAGGTCCTAGGTCATGTCCAAGCCACCAAAGTCATCTAAAAAGTGAATAATCGACAACTAAAAGTTGAATTGTACTACTTCTTACTGGCTATTACTTCAACTTAGAAGCTTCTTCTGTGTTCTACTATGGTGCTTTTAGTGTTTCTGCAGACCGCAGCACGCGACATAGCTTTGCAGACGATAAATGTAACGGTCTCAGAAAGAAAAGCAGCCAATGTGACGATCTGGCTTTAAGTCGATTCGATAAAAAATGACGAAAACGGACGGATTTCTCAGGTTTTTACTACATATGAACACTTTTCACTTTCTCCCGTGCAACGTGGCTGCTAGTCTCCCTTTCATGCAAAATCTTATGGTTCCACCCCATGTCCAAGCCACCAAAGCCGGCTAAAAAGTGAATAATCGACAACTAAAACTTCAATTGTACTACTTCTTACTGGCTATTACTTCAACATAGAAGCTTCTTCTGTGCTCTACTATGGTGCTTTTAGTGTCTCCGCATACCGCAGCATGCGACATAGCTTTGCAGACGATAAATGTAACCGTCTCAGAGAGAAAAGCGGCCAATGTGACGATCTGGCTTTAAGTCGATTCGATAACAAATGACGAAAACGCAAGCATTTCTCAGGTTTTTACCACATATGAACACTTTTGACATTCTCCCGTGCAACGCGGCTGCAAGTCCTCCTTTCATGCATAATCTTAACGTCCTAGGTGATGTCCAAGCCACCAAAACCGGCTAAAAAGTGAATAATCGACAACTAAAACTTTAATTGTACTACTTCTTACTGGCTATTACTTCAACTTAGAAGCATCATCTGTGTTCTTCTATGGTGCTTTTAGTGTCTCCGCATACTGCAGCACGCGACATAGCTTTGCAGACAATAAATGTAACGGTCTCAGAGAGAAAAGCAGCCAATGTGACGATCTGGCTTTAAGTCGATTCGATAACAAATGACGAAAACGGACGGATTTCCTAGGTATTTACTACATATGAACACTTTTCACATTCTGCCATGCAACTCGGCTGCTAGTCCTCCTTTCATGCAAAATCTTTAGGTCCTAGGTCATGTCCAGGCCACCAAAGCCGGCTAAAAAGTGAATAAACGACAACTAAAACTTCAATTGTGCTACTTCTTACTTTCTTTTACTTCAACTTAAAAGCTTCTTCTGTGTTCTCCTATGGTGCTTTTAGTGTCTCCGCAGACCGCAGCACGCGACATAGCTTTGCAGACGATAAATGTAACCGTCTCAGAGAGAAAAGCGGCCAATGTGACGATCTGGCTTTAAGTCGATTCGATAAAAAATGACGAAAACGGACGGATTTCTCAGGTTTTTACTACATATGAACACTTTTCACATTCTCCCATTCAACGCGGCTGCTAGACCTCCTTTCATGCAAAATCTTAAGGTCCTAGGTCATGTAAAAGCCGCCAAAGCCGGCTAAAAAGTGAATAATCGATAACTAAAACTTGAATTGCACTACTTCTTACTGGCTATTACTTCAACTTAGAAGCTTCTTCTGTATTCTACTATGGTGCTTTTAGTGTCTCCGCATACCGCAGCATGCGACATAGCTTTGCAGACGATAAATGTAACCGTCTCAGAGAGAAAAGCGGCCAAATTGACGATCTGGCTTTAAGTCGATTCGATAACAAATGACGAAAACTGACGGATTTCTCAGGTTTTTACTACATATGAACAGTTTTCACATTCTCCCGAGCAACGCGGCTGCTAGTCCTCCTTTCATGCAAAATCTTAAGGTGCTAGGTCATGTCCAAGCCACCAAAGCCGGCTAAAATGTGAATAATCGACAACTAAAACTTGAATTGTATTACTTCTTACTGGCTATTACTTCAACTTAGAAGCTTCTTCTGCGTTCTACTATGGTGCTTTTAGTGTCTCCGCATACCGCAGCACGCGACATAGTTTTGCAGATGATAAATGTAACCTTCTCAGAGAGAAAGGCGGCCAATGTGACGATCTGGCTTTAAGTCGATTCGATAACAAATGACGAAAACGGACGGATTTCTCAGGTTTTTACTACATATGAACACATTTCACATTCTCCCGTGCAACGCGGCTGCAAGTACTCCTTTCATGCAAATTCTTAAGGTCCTAGGTCATCTCCAAGAAACCAAAGCCGGCTCAAAAGTGAATAATCGACAACTAAAACTTGAATTGTACTACTTCTTACTGGCTATTACTTCAACTTAGAAGCTTCTTCTGTGTTCTACTATGGTGCTTTTAGTGTCTCCGCATACCGCAGCACGCGACATAGCTATGCAGACAATAAATGTAACCTTCTCAGAGAGAAAAGCGGCCAATGTGACGATCTGGCTTTAAGTCGTTTCGATAACAAATGACGAAAACGGACGGGTTTCTCAGGTTTTTACTACATATGAACACTTTTCACATTCTCCTGTGCAACGCGGCTGCCAGTCCTCCTTTCATGCAAAATCTTAAGGTCCTAGGTCATGTCCAAGCCTCCAAAGTCATCTAAAAAGTGAATAATCGAAAACTAAAAGTTGAATTGTACTACTTCTTACTGGCTATTTCTTCAACATAGAAGCTTCTTCTGTGTTCTACTATGGTGCTTTTAGTGTTACCGCATATCGCAGCACGCGACATAGCTTTGCAGACGATAAATATAACCGTCTCAGAGAGAAAAGCGGCCAATGTGACGATCTGGCTTTAAGTCGATTCGATAACAAATGACGAAAACGGACACATTTCTCAGGTTTTTACTACATATGAACACTTTTCACATTCTCCCATGCAACGCGGCTGCTAGTCCTGCTTTCATGCAAAATCGTAAGGTCCTAGGTCATGTCCAAGTCACCAGAGACGGCTAAAATGTAAAAAATCGACAACTAAAACTTGAATTGTATTACTTCTTACTAACTATTACTTCAACTTAGAAGCTTCTTCTGTGTTGTACTATGGTGCTTTTAGTGTCTCCGCTTACAGCAGCACGCCACATAGCTTTGCAGACGATAAATGTAACCGTTTCAGAGAGAAGAGCGGCCAATGTGACGATCTGGCTTCAAGTCGATTTGATAACAAATGACGAAAACGGACGGATTTCGCAGGTTTTTACTACATATGAACACTTTTCACATTCTCCCGTGCAACGCGGCTGCTAGTCCTCCTTTCATGCAAAATCTTAAGGTCCTAGGTCATGTAAAAGCCACCAAAGCCGGCTAAAAAGTGAATAATCGATAACTAAAACTTGAATTGTACTACTTCTTACTGGCTATTACTTCAACTTAGAAGCTTCTTCTGTGTTCTACTATGGTGCTTTTAGTGTCTCCGCAGACCGCAGCACGCGACATAACTTTGCAGACGATAAATGTAACCGTCTCAGAGAGAAAACCGGCCAATGTGACGATCTGGCTTTAAGTCGATTCGATAACAAATGACGAAAACGGACGAGTTTCTCAGGTTTTTACTACATATGAACACTTTTCACATTCTCCCATGCAACGCGGCTGCTAGTCCTCCTTTCATGCAAAATCTTGAGGACGTAGGTCATGTCCAAGCCACCAAAGCTTTCTAAAAAGTGAATAATCGACAACTAAAACTTGAATTGTACTACTTCTTACTGGCTATTACTTCAACTTAGAAGCTTCTTCTCTGTTCTACTATGGTGCTTTTAGTGTTTCCGCATACCGCAGCACGCGACATGGCTTTGTAGACGATAAATTTAAGCGTTTCAGAGAGAAGAGCGGCCAATGTGACGATCTGGCTTTAAGTCGATTCGATAACAAATGACGAAAACGGACGGATTTCTCAGGTTTTTACTACATATAAACACTTTTCACATTCTCCCATGCAACGCGGCTGCTAGTCCTCCTTTCATGCAAAATCTTAAGGTCCTAGGTCATGTCCAAGCCACCAAAGCCGGCTAAAATGTGAATAATCGACAACTAAAACCTGAATTGTACTACTTCTTACTGGCTATTACTCCAACTTGGAAGCTTCTTCTGTGTTCTACTATGGTGCTTTTAGTGTCTCCGCACACCGCAGCACGCGCATAGCTTTGCAGACGATAAATGTAACCGTTTCAGAGAGAAGAGCGGCCACTGTGACGATCTGGCTTTAAATCGATTCGATAACAAATGACGAAAACGGATGTATTTCGCAAGTTTTTACTACATATGAACACTTTTCACATTCTCCCGTGCAACGCGGCTGCTAGTCCTCCTTTCATGCAAAATCTTAACGTCCTAGGTCATGTCCAAGCCACCAAAGCCGGCTAAAATGTGAATAATCGACTACTAAAACTTGAATCGTATAACTTCTTACTGGCTATTACTTCAACTTAGAAGCTTCTTCTGTGTTCTACTATGGTACTTTCAGTGTCTCCGCATACCGCAGCACGCGACATAGCTTTGCAGACGATAAATGTAACCGTTTTAGAGAGAAAAGCGGCCAATGTGACGATCTGGCTTTTAGTCGATTCGATAACAAATGACGAAAACGGACGGATATCTCAGGTTTTTACTACATATGAACACATTTCACATTCTCCCGTGCAACGCGGCTGCAAGTACTCCTTTCATGCAAATACGTAAGGTCCTAGGTCATGTCCAAGCCACCAAAGCCGGCTAAAAAGTGAATAATCGACAACTAAAACTTGAATTGTACTACTTCTTACTGGCTATTACTTCAACTTAGAAACTTCTTCTTTGTTCTACTATGGCGCTTTTAGTGTCTCCGCATACCGCAGCACGCGACATAGCTTTGCAGACGATAAATGTAACCGTCTCAGAGAGAAAAGCGGCCAATGTGACGATCTGGCTTTAAGTCGATTCGATAACAAATGACGAAAACGGACGGATTTCTCAGGTTTTTTACTACATATGAACACTTTTCACATTCTCCCATGCAACGCGGCTGCTAGACCTCCTTTCATGCAAAATCTTAAGGTCCTAGGTCATGTAAAAGCCACCAAAGCCGGCTAAAAAGTGAATAATCGATAACTAAAACTTGAATCGTACTACTTCTTACTGGCTATTACTTCAACTGAGAAGCTTCTTCTGTGTTCTACTATGGTGCTTTTAGTGTTTCAGCAAACCGCAGCACGCGACATAGCTTTGCAGACGATAAATGTAACCGTTTCAGAGAGAAGAGCGGCCAATGTGACGATCTGGCTTTAGGTCGATACGATAACAAATGACGAAAACGGACGGATTTCTCAGGTTTTTACTACATATGAACACTTTTCACATTCTCCCGTCCAACGCGGCTGCTAGTCCTCCTTTCATGCAAAATCTTAAGGTCCTAGGTCATGTAAAAGCCACCAAAGCCGGCTAAAAAGTGAATAATCGAATACTAAAACTTGAATTCTACTACTTCTTACTGGCTATTACTTCAACTTAGAAGCTTCTTCTGTGTTCTACTATGGTGCTTTCAGCGTTTCCGCATACTGCAGCGCGCGACATAGCTTTGCAGACGATAAATGAACCGTTGCAGAGAGTGGAGCGGCCAATGTGACGATCTGGCTTTAAGTCGATTCGATAACAAATGACGAAAACGGACGGATTTCTCAGGTTTTTACTACATATGAACACATTTCACATTCTCAGGTGCAACGCGGCTGCAAGTACTCCTTTCATGCAAAATCTTAAGGTCCTAGGTCATGTCCAAGCCACCAAAGCCGGCTAAAAAGTGAATAATCGACAACTAAAACTTGAATTGTAGTACTTCTTACTGGCTATTACTTCAACTTAGAAGCTTCTTCTGTGTTCTACTATGGTGCTTTTAGTGTTTCAACATACCGCAGCACGCGACATAGCTTTGCAGACGATAAATGTAACCGTTTCAGAGAGAAGAGCGGCCAATGTGACGATCTGGCTTTAAGTCGATTCGATAACAAATGACGAAAACGGACGGATTTCTCAGGTTTTTACTACATATGAACACTTTTCACATTCTCCCGTCCAACACGGCTGCTAGTCCTCCTTTCATGCAAAATCTTAAGGTCCTAGGTCATGTCCAAGCCACCAAAGCGGGCTAAAATGAGAATAATCGACAACTAAAACTTAAATTGTACTATTTCTTACTGGCTATTGCTTCAACTTAGAAGCTTCTTCTGTGTTCTACTATGGTGCTTTTAGTGTTTCGGCATACCGCAGCACGCGACATAGCTTTGCAGACGATAAGTGTAACCGTTTCGGAGAGTAGAGCGGCCAATGTGACGATCTGGCTTTAAGGCTATTCGATAACAAATGACGAAAACGGACGGATTTCTCAGGTTTTTACTACATATGAACACTTTTCACATTCTCCCATGCAACGCGGCTGCTAGACCTCCTTTCATGCAAAATCTTAAGGTCCTAGGTCATGTCCAAGCCACCAAAGCCGGCTAAAAAGTGAATAATCGACAACTAAAACTTGAATTCTACTACTTCTTACTGGCTATTACTTCAACTTAGAAGCTTCTTCTGTGTTCTACTATGGTGCTTTTAGTGTCTCCGCACACCGCAGCACGCGACATAGCTTTGCAGACGATAAATGTAACCGTCTCAGAGAGAAAAGCGGCCAATGTGCCGATCTGGCTTTAAGTCGATTCGATAACAAATGACGAAAACGGACGGATTTCTCAGGTTTTTACTACATATGAACATTTTTCACATTCTCCCATGCAACACGGCTGCTAGACCCCCTTTCATGCAAAATCTTAAGGTCCTAGGTCATGTCCAAGCTACCAAAGCCGGCTGAAAAGTCAATAATCGATAACTAAAACTTGAATTTTACTACTTCTTACTGGCTATTACTTCAACTTAGAAGCTTCTTCTGTGTTCTACTATGGTGCTTTTAGTGTGTCCGCATACCGCAGCACGCGACATAGCTTTGCAGACGATAAATGTAACCGTCTCAGAGAGAAAAGCGGCCAATGTGACGATCTGGCTTTCAGTCGATTAGATAACAAATGACGAAAACGGACGGATTTCTCAGGTTTTTACTACATATGAACACTTTTCACATTCTCCCATGCAACGCGGCTGCTAGTCCTCCTTTCATGCAAAATCTTAAGGTCATAGGTCATGTGCAAGCCACCAAAGCCGGCTAAAATGTGAATAATCGACAACTAAAATTTGAATTGTATTACTTCTTACTGGCTATTACTTGAACTTAGAAGCTTCTTCTGTGTTCTACTAAGGTGCTTTTAGTGTCTCCGCATACCGCAGCACGCGACATAGCTTTGCAGACGATAAATGTAACCGTCTCAGAGAGAAAAGCGGCCAATGTGACGATCAGGCTATAAGTCGATTCGATAACAAATGAAGAAAACAGACGGATTTCTCAGGTTTTTACTACATATGAACACTTTTCCCATTCTCCCATGCAACGCGGCTGCTAGTCCTCCTTTCATGCAAAATCTTAAGGTCATCGGTCATGTCCAAGCCACCAAAGCCGGCTACAAAGTGAATAATCGACAACTAAAACTTCAATTGTACTACTTCTTACTGGCTATTACTTCAACATAGAAGCTTCTTCTGTGTTCTACTATGGTGCTCTTAGTGTTTCCGCATACCGCAGCACGTGACATAGCTTTGCAGACGATAAATGTAACCGTCTCAGAGCGAAAAGCGACCAATGTGACGATCTGGCTTTAAGTCGATTCGATAACAAATGACGAAAACGGACGGATTTCTGTGGTTTTTACTACATATGAACACTTTTCACATTCTCCCATGCAACGCGGCTGCTAGTCCTCCTTTCATGCAAAATCTTAAGGTCCTAGGTCATGTCGAAGCCACCAAAGCCAGCTAAAAAGTGAATGATCGACAACTAAAACTTCAATTGTACTACTTCTTACTGGCTATTACTTCAACTTAGAAGCTTCTTCTGTGCTCTACTATGGTGCTTTTAGTGTTTCCGCATACCGCAGCACGCGACACAGCTCTGTAGACGATAAATGTAACCGTTTCAGAGAGAAGAGCGGCCAATGTGACGATCTGGCTTTAAGTCGAATCGATAACAAATGACGAAAACGGACGGATTTCTCAGGATTTTACCACATATGAACACTTTTCACATTCTCCAGTGCAACGCGGCTGCTAGTCCTCCTTTCATGCAAAATCTTAATGTCCTAGGTCATGTCCGAGCCACCATAGCCGGCTAAAAAGTGAATAATCGACAATTAAAACTTCAATTGTACTACTTCTTACTGGCTATTACTTCAACTTAGAAGCTTCTTCTGTGTTCTCCTATGGTGCTTTTAGGGTCTCCGCAGACGGCAGCACGCTACATAGCTTTGCAGACGATAAATGTAACAGTCTCATAGAGAAAAGCGGCCAATGTGACGATCTGGCTTTAAGTCGATTCGATAACAAATGACGAAAACGGACGGATTTCTGTGGTTTTTACTACATATGAACACTTTTCACATTCTCCCATGCAACGCGGCTGCTAGTCCTCCTTTCATGCAAAATCTTAAGGTCCTAGTTCATGTCCAAGCCACCAAAGTCGGCTAAAAAGTGAATAACCGACAACTAAAACTTGAATTGTTCTACTTCTTACTGGCTATTACTTCAACTTAGAAGCTTCTTCTGTGTTCTACTATGGTGCTTTTAGTGTCTCCGCACACCGCAGCACGCGACATAGCTTTGCAGACGATAAATGTAACCGTCTCAGAGAGAAAATCTGCCAATGTGACGATCTTGCTTTAAGTCGATTCGATAACAAATGACGAAAACGGACGGATTTCTAAGGTTTTTACTACATATGAACACTTTTCACAGTATCCCATGGAACGCGGCTGCTAGTCCTCCTTTCATGCAAAATCTTAAGGTCCTTGGTCATGTCCAAGCCACCAAAGACGGCTAAAGAGTGAATAATCGACAACTAAAACTTCAATTGTACAGCGTCTTACTGGCTATTACTTCAACATAGAAGCTTCTTCTGTGTTCTACTATGGTGCTTTTAGTGTTTCCGCATACCGCAGCACGCGACATAGCTTTGTAGACGATAAATGTAACCGTTTCAGAGAGAAGGGCGGCCAATGTGACGATCTAGCTTTAAGTCGATTCGATAACAAATGACGAAAACGGACGGATTTATCAGGTTTTTACTACATATGAACACATTTCACATTCTCCCGTGCAACGCGGCTGCTAGTCCTCCTTTCATGCAAAATCTTAAGGTCCTAGGTCATGTCCAAGCCACCATAGCCGGCTAAAAAGGGAATAATCGACAGCTAAAACTTGAATTGTACTACTTCTTACTGGCTATTACTTCAACTTAGAAGCTTCTTCTGTGTTCTTCTATGGTGCTTTAAGTGTCTCCGCATACCGCAGCACGCGACATAGCTTTGCAGACGATAAATGTAACTGTCTCAGAGAGAAATTCGGCCAATGTGACGATCTGGCTTTAAGTCGATTCGATAACAAATGACGAAAACAGACTGATTTCTCAGGTTTTTACTACATATGAACACTTTTCACATTCTCCCATACAACGCGGCTGCTAGTCCTCCTTTCATGCAAAATCTTAAGGTCCTAGGTCATATCCAAGCCACCAAAGCCGGCTAAAAAGTGAATAATCGATAGTTAAAACTTGAATTGTACTACATCTTACTGGCTGTCTCTTCAACTTAGAAGCTTCTTCTGTGTTCTACTATGGTGCTTTTAGTGTTTCCGCATAGCGCAGCACGCGACATAGCTTTGCAGACGATAAATGTAACCGTCTCAGAGAGAAAGGCGGCCAATGTGACGATCTGGCTTTAAGTCGATTCGATTACAAATGACGAAAACGGACTGATTTCTCAGGTTTTTACTACATATGAACACTTTTCACATTCTCCCATACAACGCGGCTGCTAGTCCTCCTTTCATGCAAAATCTTATGGTCCTAGGTCTTGCCATAGCCACCAAAGCCGGCAAAAAAGTGAATAATCGACATCCAAAACTTGAATTGTACTACCTCTTACTGGCTATTACTTCAACTTAGAAGCTTCTTCTGTGTTCTACTATGGTGCTTTTAGTGTTTCCGCATACTGCAGCACGCGTCATAGCTTTGCAGACGATAAATGTAACCGTTTCAGAGAGAAGAGCGGCCAACGTGACGATCTGGCTTTAAGTCGATTCCATAACAAATGACAAAAACGGACGGATTTCTCAGGTTTTTACTACATATGAACACTTTTCACATTCTCCCGTGCAACGCAGCTGCAAGTCCTCCTTTCATGCAAAATCTTAAGGTCCTAGGTGGTGTCCAAGCCACCAAAGCCGGCTAAAAAGTGAATAATCGACAACTACAACTTGAATTGTACTACTTCTTACTGGCTATTGCTTCAACTTAGAAGCTTCTTCTGTGTTCTACTATGGTGCTTTTAGTGTCTCTGCATACCGCAGCACGCGACTTAGCTTTGCAGACGATAAATGTAACCGTCTCAGAGAGAAAAGCGGCCAATGTGACGATCTGGCTTTAAGTCGATTCGATAACAAATGACGGAAACGGACGGTTTTCTCAGGTTTTTACTACATATGAACACTTTTCACATTCTCCCGTGCAACGCGGCTGCTAGTCCTCCTTTCATGCAAAATCTTAAGGTCCTAGGTCATATCCAAGCCACCAAAGCCGGCTAAAAAGTGAATAATCGATAATTAAAACTTGAATTGTACTACATCTTACTGGCTGTTTCTTCAACTTAGAAGCTTCTTCTGTTTTCTACTATGGTGCTTTTAGTGTTTCCGCATACCGCAGCACGCGATATAGCATTTCAGACGATAAATGTAACCGTTTCAGAGAGAAGAACGGCCAATGTGACGATCTGGCTTTAAGTCGATTCGATAACAAATGACGAAAACGGACGGATTTCTCAGGATTTTAGTACATATGAACACTCTTCACATTCTCCTATGCAAAGCGGCTGCTAGACCTCCTTTCATGCAAAATCTTAAGGTCCTAGGTCATGTAGAAGCCAACAAAGTCGGCTAAAAGGTGAATAATCGACAACTAAAACTCTAATTCTAGTACCTCTTACTGGCTATTTCTTCAACTTAGATGCTTCTTCTGTGTTCTACTATGGTGCTTTTAGTGTCTCCGCACACCGCAGCACGCGACATAGCTTTGCAGACGATAAATGTAACCGTCTCAGAGAGAAAAGCGGCCAATGTGACGATCTGGCTTCAAGTCGATTCGATAACAAATGACGAAAACGGACGGATTTCTCAGGTTTTTACTTCATATGAACACTTTACACATTCTCCCATGCAACGTGGCTGCTAGACCTCCTTTCATGCAAAATCGTAAGGTCCTAGGTCATGTAAAAGCCACGAAAGCCCGCTAAAAAGTGAATAATCGATAACTAAAACTTGAATTGTACTACGTCTTACTGTCTATTACTTCAACTTAGAAGCTTCTTCTGTGTTCTACTATGGTGCTTTTAGTGTCTCCGCATACCGCAGCACGCGACATACCTTGGCAGACGATAAATGTAACCGTCTCAGAGAGAAAAGCGGCCAATGTGACGATCTGGCTTTAAGGCGATTCGATAACAAATGACGAAAAAGGACGGATTTCTCAGGTTTTTACTACATATGAACATATTTCACATTCTCCCGTGCAACGCGGCTGCAAGTACTCCTTTCATGCAAAATCTTAAGGTCCTAGTTCATGTCCAAGCCACCAAAGCTGACTAAAAAGTGAATAATCGACAACTAAAACTTGAATTGTACTACTTCTTACTGGCTATTACTTCAACTTAGAAGCTTCTTCTGTGTTCTACTATGGTGCTTTTAGTGTTTCCGCATAGCGCAGCACGCGACATAGCTTTGCAGACGATGAATGTAACCGTCTCAGAGAGAAAGGCTGCCAATGTGACGATCTGGCTTTAAGTCGATTCGATAACAAATGACGAAAACGGACGGATTTCTCAGGTTTTTACTACATATGAACACTTTTCACATTCTCCCATACAACGCGGCTGCTAGTCCTCCTTTCATGCAAAATCTTATGGTCCTAGGTCATGTCATAGCCACCAAAGCCGGCAAAAAAGTGAATAATCGACATCCAAAACTTGAATTGTACTACGTCTTACTGGCTATTACTTCAACTTAGAAGCTTCTTCTGTGTTCTACTATGGTGCTTTTAGTGTATCCGCATACTGCAGCACGCGTCATAGCTTTGCAGACGATAAATGTAACCGTCTCAGAGAGAAGAGCGGCCAACGTGACGATCTGGCTTTAAGTCGATTCGATAACAAATGACAAAAACGGACGGATTTCTCAGGTTTTTACTACATATGAACACTTTTCACATTCTCCCGTGCAACGCAGCTGCAAGTCCTCCTATCATGCAAAATCTTAAGGTACTAGGTGGTGTCCAAGCCACCAAAGCCGGCTAAAAAGTGAATAATCGACAACTACAACTTGAATTGTACTACTTCTAACTGGTTATTGCTTCAACTTAGAAGCTTCTTCTGTGTTCTACAATGGTGCTTTTAGTGTCTCCGCATACCGCAGCACGCGACTTAGCTTTGCAGACGATAAATGTAACCGTCTCAGAGATAAAAGCGGCCAATGTTATGATCTGGCTTTAAGTCAATTCGATAACAAATGACGGAAACGGACGGTTTTCTCAGGTTTTTACTACATATGAACACTTTTCACATTCTCCCGTGCAACGCGGCTGCTAGTCCTCCTTTCATGCAAAATCTTAAGGTCCTAGGTCATATCCAAGCCACCAAAGCCGGCTAAAAAGTGAATAATCGATAATTAAAACTTGAATTGTACTACATCTTACTGGCTGTTTCTTCAACTTAGAAGCTTCTTCTGTTTTCTACTATGGTGCTTTTAGTGTTTCCGCATAGCGCAGCACGCGACATAGCATTTCAGACGATAAATGTAACCGTTTCAGAGAGAAGAACGGCCAATGTGACGATCTGGCTTTAAGTCGATTCGATAACAAATGACGAAAACGGACGGATTTCTCAGGTTTTTACTACATATGAACACTTTTCACATTCTCCCATACAACGCGGCTGCTAGTCCTCCTTTCATGCAAAATCTTATGGTCCTAGGTCATGTCATAGCCACCAAAGCCGGCTAAAAAGTGAATAATCGACATCCAAAACTTGAATTGTACTACCTCTTACTGGCTATTACTTCAACTTAGAAGCTTCTTCTGTGTTCTACTATGGTGCTTTTAGTGTATCCGCATACTGCAGCACGCGTCATAGCTTTGCAGACGATAAATGTAACCGTCTCAGAGAGAAGAGCGGCCAACGTGACGATCTGGCTTTAAGTCGATTCGATAACAAATGACAAAAACGGACGGATTTCTCAGGTTTTTACTACATATGAACACTTTTCACATTCTCCCGTGCAACGCAGCTGCAAGTCCTCCTATCATGCCAAATCTTAAGGTACTAGGTGGTGTCCAAGCCACCAAAGCCGGCTAAAAAGTGAATAATCGACAACTACAACTTGAATTGTACTACTTCTATCTGGTTATTGCTTCAACTTAGAAGCTTCTTCTGTGTTCTACTATGGTGCTTTTAGTGTCTCCGCATACCGCAGCACGCGACTTAGCTTTGCAGACGATAAATGTAACCGTCTCAGAGAGAAAAGCGGCCAATGTGACGATCTGGCTTTAAGTCGATTCGATAACAAATGACGGAAACGGACGGTTTTCTCAGGTTTTTACTACATATGAACACTTTTCACATTCTCCCGTGCAACGCGGCTGCTAGTCCTCCTTTCATGCAAAATCTTAAGGTCCTAGGTCATATCCAAGCCACCAAAGCCGGCTAAAAAGTGAATAATCGATAATTAAAACTTGAATTGTACTACATCTTACTGGCTGTTTCTTCAACTTAGAAGCTTCTTCTGTTTTCTACTATGGTGCTTTTAGTGTTTCCGCATACCGCAGCACGCGACATAGCATTTCAGACGATAAATGTAACCGTTTCAGAGAGAAGAACGGCCAATGTGATGATCTGGCTTTAAGTCGATTCGATAACAAATGACGAAAACGGACGGATTTCTCAGGTTTTTACTACATATGAACACTTTTCACATTCTCCCGTGCAACGCGGCTAAAAGTCCTCCTTTCATGCAAAATCTTAAGGTCCTAGGTCATGTCCAAGCCACCAAAGCCGGCTATAAAGTGAATAATCGACAACTAAATCTTGAATTGTACTACTTCTTACTTTCTGTTTCTTCAACTTTGAAGCTTCTTCTGTGTTCTACTATGGTGCTTTTAGTGTTTCCGCATACCGCAGCACGCGGCATAGCTTTGCAGACGATAAATGTAACCGTTTCAGAGAGAAAAGCGGCCAATGTGACGATCTAGCTTTAAGTCGATTCGATAACAAATGACGAAAGCGGACGGATTTCTCAGGTTTTTACCACATATGAACACATTTCACATTTTCTTGTGCAACGCGGCTGCCAGTCCTCCTTTCATGCAAAATCTTAACGTCCTAGGTAATGTCCAATCCACCAAAGCCGGCTAAAAAGTGAATAATCGACAACTAAAACTTGAATTGTACTACTTCTTACTGGCTATTGCTTCAACTTAGAAGCTCCTTCTGTGTTCTACTATGGTGCTTTTAGTGTCTCCGCATACCGCAGCACGCGACATAGCTTTGCAGACGATAAATGTAACCGTCTCAGAGAGAAAAGCGGCCAATGTGACGATCTGGCTTTAAGTCGATTCGATAACAAATGACGAAAACGGACGGATTTCTCAGGTTTTTATTACATATGAACACATTTCACATTCTCCCGTGCAACGCGGCTGCTAGTCCTCCTTTCATGCAAAATCGTATGGTCCTAGGTCATGTCCAGGCCACCAAAGCCGGCTAAAAAGTGAATAATCGACAACAAAAACTTGAATTGTACTACTTCTTACTGGCTATTACTTCAACTTAGAAGCTTCTTCTGTGTTCTACTATGGTGCTTTTTGTGTTTCCGCATACAGCAGCACGCGACATAGCTTTGCAGACGATAAATGTAACCGTTTCAGAGAGTAGAGCGGCCAATGTGACGATCTGGCTTTAAGTCGATTCGATAACAAATTACGAAAACGGACGGATTTCTCAGGTTTTTACTACATATGAACACTTTTCACATTCTCCCGTGCAACGCGGCTGCTAGTCTTCCTTTCATGCAAAATCTTAAGGTTCCACCTAATGTCCAAGCCACCAAAGCCGGCTAAAAAGTGAATAATCGACAACTAAAACTTGAATTGTACTACTTCTTACTGGCTATTACTTCAACATAGAAGCTTCTTCTGTGTTCTACTATGGTGCTTTTAGTGTCTCCGCACACCGCAGCACGCGACATAGCGTTGCAGACGATAAATGTAACCGTTTCAGAGAGAAAAGCGGCCAATGTGACGATCTGGCTTTAAGTCGATTCGATAACAAATGACGAAAACGGACGGATTTCTCAGGTTTTTACTACATATGAACACTTTTCACATTCTCCCGTGCAACGCGGCTGCAAGTACTCCTTGCATGCAAAATCTTAAGGTCCTAGGTCATGTCCAAGCCACCAAAGCCGGCTAAAATGTGAATAGTCGACAACTAAAACTTGAATTGTACTACTTCTTACTGGCCATTACTTCAACATAGAAGCTTCTTCTGTGTTCTACCATGGTGCTTTTAGTGTCTCCGCACACCGCAGCACGCGACATAGCGTTGCAGACGATAAATGTAACCGTCTCAGAGAGAAAAGTGGCCAATGTGATGATCTGGCTTTAAGTCGATTCGATAACAAATGACGAAAACGGACGGATTTCTCAGGTTTTTACTACATATGAACACTTTTCACATTCTCCCGTGGAACGCGGCTGCTAGTCCTCCTTTCATGCAAAATCTTAAGGTACTAGGTCATGTCCAAGCCACCAAAGCCGGCTAAAATTTGAATAATCGACAACTAAAACTTGAACTGTACTACTTCTTACTGGCTATTACTTCAACTTAGAAGCTTCTTCTGTGTTCTACTATGGTGCTTTTAGTGTCTCCGCATACTGCAGCTCGCGACATAGCTTTGAAAACAACAAATGTAACCGTCTCAGAGAGTAAAGCGGAAAATGTGACGATCTGGCTTTAAGTCGATTCGATAACAAATGACGAAAACGGACGGATTTCTCAGGGTTTTACTACATATGAACACTTTTAACATTCTCCCATACAACGCGGCTGCTAGTCCTCCTTTCATGCAAAATCTTAAGGACCTAGGTCATGTCCAAGCCACCAAAGCCGGCTAAAAAGTGAATAATCGACAACTAAAACTTGTATTGTACTACTTCTTACTGGCTATTGCTTCAATTTAGAAGCTTCTTCTGTGTTCTACTATGGTGCTTTTAGAGTCTCCGCATACCGCAGCACGCGAATAAGCTTTGCAGACGATAAATGTAACCGTCTCAGAGAGAAAAGCGGCCTATGTGACGATCTGGCTTTAAGTCGATTCGATAACAAATGACGGAAACGGACGGATTTCTCAGGTTTTTACTACATATGAACACTTTTCACATTCTCCGTGCAACGCGGCTGCTAGTCCTCCTTTCATGCAAAATCTTAAGGTCCTAAGTCATATCCAAGCCACCAAAGCCGGCTAAAAAGTGAATTACCGATAATTAAAACTTGAATTGTACTACATCTTACTGGCTGTATCTTCAACTTAGAAGCCTCTTCTGTGTTCTACTATGGTGCTTTTAGTGTTTCCGCATACCGCAGCACGCGACATAGCTTTGCAGACGATAAATGTAACCGTTTCAGAGAGAAGAACGGCCAATGTGACGATCTGGCTTTAAGTCGATTCGATAACAAATGACGAAAACGGACGGATTTCTCAGGTTTTTACTACATATGAACACTTTTCACATTCTCCCGTGCAACGCGGCTGCAAGTCCTCCTTCCATGGAAAATCTTAAGGTCCTAGGTCATGTCCAAGCCACCAAAGCCGGCTATAAAGTGAATAATCGACTACTTGAATTGTACTACTTCTTACTGGCTGTTTCTTCAACTTAGAAGCTTCTTCTGTGTTCTACTATGGTGCTTTTAGTGTTTCCGCATACCGCAGCACTCGACATAGCTTTGCAGACGATAAATGTAACCGTCTCAGAGAGAAAGGCGGCCAATGTGACGATCTGGCTTTAAGCCGATTCGATAACAAATGACGAAAACGGACTGATTTCTCAGGTTTTTACTACATATGAACACTTTTCACATTCTCCCATGCAACGCGGCTGCTAGTCATCCTTTCATGCAAAATCTTAAGGTTCCACCACATGTCCAAGCCTCCAAAGCCGGCTAAAAAGTGAATAATCGACAACTAAAACTTGAATTGTACTACTTCTTACTGGCTATTACTTCAACATAGAAGCTTCTTGTGTGTTCTACTATGGTGCTTTTAGTGTCTCCGCACACCGCAGCACGCGACATAGCGTTGCAGACGATAAATGTAACCGTCTCAGAGGATAAAGCGGCAAATGTGACGATCTGGCTTTAAGTCGATTCGATAACAAATGACGAAAACGGACGGATTTCTCAGGTTTTTACTACATATGAACACTTTTCACAATCTGCCGTGCAACGCGGCTGCAAGTACTCCTTGCATGCAAAATCTTAAGGTCCTAGGCCATGTCCAAGCCACCAAAGCCGGCTAAAAAGTGAATATTCGACAACTAAAACTTGAATAGTACTACTTCTTACTGGCTATTACTTCAACTTAGAAGCTTCTTCTGTGTTCTACTATGGTGCTTTTAGTGTCTCCGCATACCGCAGCTCGCGACATAGCTTTGAAGACAACAAATGTAACCGTCTCAGAGAGTAAAGCGGAAAATGTGACGATCTGGCTTTAAGTCAATTCGATAACAAATGACAAAAACGGACGGATTTCTCAGGGTTTTACTACATATGAACACTTTTCACATTCTCCCGTGCAACGCGGCTGCTAGTCCTCCTTTCATGCAAAATCTTAAGGTCCTAGGTCATGTCCAAGCCACAAAGGCCGGCTAAAAAGTGAATAATCGACAACTAAAACTTGAATTGTAATACTTCTTACTGGCTATTACTTCAACTTAGAAGCTTCTTCTGTGTTCTACTATGGTGCTTTTAGTGTCTCCACACACCGCAGCACGCGACACAGCTTTGCAGGCGATAAATGTAACCGTCTCAGAGAGAAAAGCGGCCAATGTGACGATCTGGCTTAAGTCGATTCGATAACAAATGACGAAAACGGACGGATTTCTCAGGTTTTTACTACATATGAACACTTTTCACATTCTCCCATGCAACGCGGCTGCTAGACCTCTTTTCATGCAAAATCTTAAGGCCCTAGGTCATGTCCAAGCCACCAAAGCCGGCTAAAAGGTGAATAATCGATAACTAAAACTTGAATTGTACTACTTCTTACTGAATATTACTTCAACTTAGAAGCATCTTCTATGTTCTACTATGGTGCTTTTAGTGTCTCCGCATACCGCAGTACGCGACATAGCTTTGCAGACAATAAATGTAACCGTCTCAGAGAGAAAAGCGGCCAATGTGACGATCTGGCTTTAAGTCGATTCGATAGCAAATGACGAAAACGGACGTATTTCTCAGGTTTTTACTACATATGAACACTTTTCACATTCTCCCGTGCAACGCGGCTGCTAGTCCTCCTTTCATGCAAAATCTTAAGGTCCTAGGTCATGTCCAAGCCACCAAGGCGGCTAAAAAGTGAATAAACGACAACTAAAACTTGAATTGTACAACTTCTTACTGGCTATTACTTCAACTTAGAAGCTCCTTCTGTGTTCTACTATGGTGCTTTTAGTGTTTCGGCATATCGCAGCACGCGACATAGCTTTGCAGACGCTAAATTTAACCGTTTGAGAGAAAAGAATGGAAAATGTGACGATCTGGCTTGAAGTCAATTCGATAACAAATGACGAAAATGGACGGATTTCTCAGGATTTTACTACTTATGAACACTTTTCACATTCTTGTGTGCAACGCGGCTGCTAGTCCTCCTTTCATGCAAAATCTTAAGGTCCTAGGTCATGTCCAAGCCACCAAAGCCGGCAAAAAAGTGAATAATCGACAATTAAAACTTCAATTGTACTACTTCTTACTGACTATTACTTGAACATAGAAGCTTCTTCTGTGTTCTGCTATGGTGCTTTTCGTGTTTCCGCATACCGCAGCACGCGACATAGCTTTGTAGACGATAAATGTAACCGTTTCAGAGAGAAGAGCGGCCAATGCGACGATCTGGCTTTAAGGCGATTCGATAACAAATGGCGAAAACGGACGGATTTCTTAGGTTTTTACTACATATGAACACCTTTCACATTCTCCCCTGCAACGCGGCTGCTAGTCCTCCTTTCATGGAAAATCTTAAGGTACTAGGTCATGTCCGAGCGACCAAAGCTGGCTAAAAAGTGAATAATCGACAACTAAAACTTGAATTGTACTACTTCTTACTGGCTATTACTTCAACTTAGAAGCTTCTTCTCTGTTCTACTATGGAGCTTTTAGTGTCTCCGCATACCGCAGCACGCGACATAACTATCCAGACGATAAGTGTAACCGTTTCAGAGAGAAAAGAGACCAATGTGACGATCTGGCTTTAAGTCGATTCGATAACAAATGACGAAAACGGACGGATTTCTCAGGTTTTTACTACATATGAACACTTTTCACATTCTCCCGTGCAACGCGGCTGCTAGTCCTCCTTTCATGCAAAATCTTATGGTCGTAGGTCATGTCATAGCCACCAAAGCCGGCTAAAAAGTGAATAATCGACAGCTAAAACTTGAATTGTACTACTCCTTACTGGCTATTACTTCAACTTAGAAGCTTCTTCTCGGTTCTACTATGGTGCTTTTAGTGTTTTGGCATACCGTAGCACGCGACATAGCTTTGCAGACGATAAATGTAACCGTTTGAGAGAGAAGAATGGCCAATATGACGATCTGGCTTTAAGTCGATTCGATAACAAATGAAGAAAACGGACGGATTTCTCAGGTTTTTACTGCATATGAACACTTTTCACATTCTACCGCCCAACGCGGCTGCTAGTCCTCCTTTAATGCAAAATCCTAAGGTCCTAGGTCATGTCCAAGCCACCAAAGCCGGCTAAAAGGTGAATAATCGACAACTAAAACTTGAATTGTACTACTTCTTACTGGCTATTACTTCAACTTAGAGGCTTCTTCTGTGTTGTACTATGGTGCTTTTAGTGTTTCCGCATATCGCAGCACGCGACATAGCTTTGCAGACGATAAGTGTAACCGTTTCAGAGAGAAGAGCGGCCAATGTGACGATCTGGCTTTAAGTAGATTCGATAACAAATGACGAAAACGGACTGATTTCTCAGGTTTTTACTACATATGAGCACTTTTCACATTCTCCCGTGCAACGCGGCTGCTAGTCGTCCTTCCATGCAAAATCTTAAGGTTCAACCTCATGTCCAAGCCACCAAAGCCGGCTAAAAAGTGAATAATCGACAACTAAAACTTGAATTGTACTACTTCTTACTGGCTATTACTTCAACTTAGAAGCTTCTTCTGTGTTCTACTATGGTGCTTTTAGTGTTTCGGCATACCGCAGCACGCGACATAGCGTTGCAGACGATAAATGTAACCGTTTCAGAGAGAAGAGCGGCCAATGTGACGATCTGGCATTAAGACGATTCGATAACAAATGGCGAAAACGGACGGTTTTCTCAGGTTTTTACTACATATGAACACTTTTCACATTCTCCCGTGCAACGCGGCTGCTAGTCTTCCTTTCATGCAAAATCTTAAGGTCCTAGGTCATGTCCAAGCGCCCAAAGCCGGCAAAAATGTGAATAATCGACAACTAAAACTTGAATTGTATTACTTCTTACTGGCTATTACTTCAACTTAGAAGCTTCTTCTGTGTTCTACTATGGTGCTTTTAGTGTCTCCGCATACCGCAGCACGCGACATAGCTTTGCAGACGATAAATGTAATCGTCTCAGAGAGAAAAGCGGCCGATGTGACGATCTGGCTTTAAGTCGATTCGATAACAAATGACGAAAACGGACGCATTTCTCAGGTTTTTCCAACATATGAACACTTTTCACATTCTACCGTGCAACGCGGCTGCTAGTCCTCCTTTCATGCAAAATCTTAAGGTCCTAGGTCATGTCCAAGCCACCAAAGCCGGCTAAAAAGTGAAAAATCGACAACTAAAACTTGAATTGTACTACATCTTACTGGCTATTACTTCAACTTAGAATCTTCTTCTGTGTTCTACTATGGTGCTTTTAGTGTCTCCGCATACCGCAGCACGCGACATAGCTTTGCAGACGATAAATGTAACCGTCTCAGAGAGAAAAGGGGCCAATGAGACGATCTGGCTTTAAGTCGATTCGATAACAAATGACGAAAACGGACGGATTTCTCAGGTTTTTACTACATATGAACACTTTTCACATTCTCCCGTGCAACGCGGCTGCTAGTCCTCCTTTCATGCAAAATCTTATGTTCCTAGGTCATGTCATAGCCACCAAAGCTGGCTAAAAAGTGAATAATCGACAACTAAAACTTGAATTGTACTACTCCTTACTGGCTATTACTTCAACTTAGAAGCTTCTTCTGGGTTCTACTATGGTGCTTTTAGTGTTTTGGCATACCGTAGCACGCGACATAGCTTTGCAGACGGTAAATGTAACCGTCTCAGAGAGAAACGCGGCCAATGTGACGATCTGGCTTGAAGTCGATTCGATAACAAATGACGAAAAGGGACGGATTTCTCAGGTTTTTCCAACATATGTGCCCTTTTCACATTCTCCCGTGCAACGCGGCTGCTAGTCCTCCTTTCATGCAAAATCTTAAGGTCCTAGGTCATGTCCAAGCCACCAAAGCCGGCTAAAAAGTGAATAATCGACAACTAAAACTTGAATTGTACTACATCTTACTGGCTATTACTTCAACTTAGAAGCTTCTTCTGTGTTCTACTATGGTGCTTTTAGTGTCTCCGCATACCGCAGCACGCGACATAGCTTTGCAGACGATAAATGTAACCGTCTCAGAGAGAAAAGGGGCCATTGAGACGATCTGGTTTTAAGTCGATTCCATAACAAATGACGAAAACGAACGGATTTCTCAGGTTTTTACTAATATGAACACTTTTCACATTCTCCCGTGCAACGCGGCTGCTAGTCTTCCTTTCATGCAAAATCTTAAGGTTCCACCGCATGTCCAAGCCACCAAAGCCGGCTAAAAAGTGAATAATCGACAACTAAAACTTGAATTGTACTACTTCTTACTGGCTATTACTTCAACTTAGAAGCTCCTTCTGTGTTCTACTATGGTGCTTTTAGTGTTTCGGCATATCGCAGCACGCGACATAGCTTTGCAGACGATAAATGTAACCGTTTGAGAGAGAAGAATGGAAAATGTGACGATCTGCCTTGAAGTCAATTCGATAACAAATGACGAAAATGGACGGAGTTCTCAGGATTTTACTACTTATGAACACTTTTCACATTCTCCCGTGCAACGCGGCTGCTAGTCCTCCTTTCATGCAAAATCTTAAGGTCCTAGGTCATGTCCAAGCTACCAAAGCCGGCAAAAAAGTGAATAATCGACAATTAAAACTTCAATTGTACTACTTCTTACTGGCTATTACTTCAACATAGAAGCTTCTTCTGTGTTCTACTATGGTGCTTTTAGTGTTTCCGCATACCGCAGCACGCGACATAGCTTTGTAGACGATAAATGTAACTGTTTCAGAGAGAAGAGCGGCCAATATGACGATCTGGCTTTAAGGCGATTCGAGAACAAATGGCGAAAACGGACGGATTTCTTAGGTTTTTACTACATATGAACACCTTTCACATTCTCCCGTGCAACGCGGCTGCTAGTCCTCCTTTCATGGAAAATCTTAAGGTCCTAGGTCATGTCCAAGCCACCAAAGCCGGCTAAAAAGTGAATAATCGACAACTAAAACTTGAATTGTACTACTTCTTACTGGCTATTACTTCAACTTAGAAGCTTCTTCTGTGTTCTACTATGGAGCTTTTAGTGTCTCCGCATACCGCAGCACGCGTCATAGCTTTCCAGACGATAAGTGTAACCGTTTCAGAGAGAAAAGAGACCAATGTGACGATCTGGCTTTAAATCGATTCGATAACTAATGACGAAAACGGACGGATGTCTCAGGTTTTTACTACATATGAACACTTTTCACATTCTCCCGTGCAACGCGGCTGCTAGTCCTCCTCTCATGCAAAATCTTATGGTCCTAGGTCATGTCATAGCCACCAAAGTCGGCTTAAAAGTGAATAATCGACAACTAAAACTTGAATTGTACTACTCCTTACTGGCTACTACTTCAACTTAGAAGCTTCTTCTGGGTTCTACTATGGTGCTTTTAGTGTTTTGGCATACCGTAGCACGCGACATAGCTTTGCAGACGATAAATGTAACCGTTTGAGAGAGAAGAATGGCCAATATGACAATCTGGCTTTAAGTCGATTCGATAACAAATGGAGAAAACGGACGGATTTCTCAGGTTTTTACTGCATATGAACACTTTTCACATTCTACCGTCCAACGCGGCTGCTAGTCCTCCTTTCATGCAAAATCCTAAGGTCCTAGGTCATGTCCAATCCACCAAAGCCGGCTAAAAAGTGAATAATCGACAACTAAAACTTGAATTGTACTACTTCTTACTGGCTATTACTTCAACTTAGAGGCTTCTTCTGTGTTGTACTATGGTGCTTTTAGTGTTTCCGCATATCGCAGCACGCGACATAGCTTTGCAGACGATAAGTGTAACCGTTTCAGAGAGAATAGAGACCAATGTGACGATCTGGCTTTAAGTCGATTCGATAACAAATGACGAAAACGGACTGATTTCTCAGGTTTTTACTACATATGAGCACTTTTCACATTCTCCCGTGCAACGCGGCTGCTAGTCGTCCTTTCATGCAAAATCTTAAGGTTCAACCTCATGTCCAAGCCACCAAAGCCGGCTAAAAAGTGAATAATCGACAACTAAAACTTGAATTGTACTACTTCTTACTGGCTATTACTTCAACTTAGAAGCTTCTTCTGTGTTCTACTATGGTACTTTTAGTGTTTCGGCATATCGCAGCACGCGACATAGCTTTGCAGACGATAAATGTAACCGTTTCAGAGAGAAGAGCGGCCAATATGACGATCTGGCATTAAGACGATTCGATAACAAATGTCGAAAACGGACGGTTTTCTCAGGTTTTTACTACATATGAACACTTTTCACATTCTCCCGTGCAACGCGGCTGCTAGTCCTCCTTTCATGCAAAATCTTAAAGTCCAAGGTCTTATCCAAGAAACCAAAGCCGGCTAAAAAGTGAATAATCTATAATTAAAACTTGAATTGAACTACTTCTTACTGGCTATTGCTTCAACTTAGAAGCTTCTTCTGTGTTCTACTATGGAGCTTTTAGTGTCTCCGCATACCGCAGCACGCGACATAGCTTTGCAGACGATAAGTGTAACCGTTTCAGAGAGAAAAGAGACCAATGTGACGATCTGGCTTTAAGTCGATTCGATAACAAATGACGAAAACGGACGGATTTCTCAGTTTTTTACTACATATGAACACTTTTCACATTCTCCCGTGCAACGCGGCTGCTAGTCCTCCTTTCATGCAAAATCTTATTGTCCTAGGTCATGTCATAGCCACCAAAGCCGGCTAAAAAGTGAATAATCGACAACTAAAACTTGAATTGTACTACTTCTTACTGGCTATTACTTCAACTTAGAATCTTCTTCTGTGTTCTACTATGGTGCTTTTAGTGTCTCCGCATACCGCAGCACGCGACATAGCTTTGCAGACGATAAATGTAACCGACTCAGAGAGAAAAGGGGCCAATGAGACGATCTGGCTTTAAGTCGATTCGATAACAAATGACGAAAACGGACGGATTTCTCAGGTTTTTACTACATATGAACACTTTTCACATTCTCCCGTGCAACGCGGCTGCTAGCCTTCCTTTCATGCAAAATCTTAAGGTTCCACCGCATGTCCAAGCCACCAAAGCCGGCTAAAAAGTGAATAATCGACAACTAAAACTTGAATTGTACTACTTCTTACTGGCAATTACTTCAACATAGAAGCTTCTTCTGTGTTCTACTATGGTGCTTTTAGTGTTTCCGCATACCGCAGCACGCGACATAGCTTTGCAGACGATAAATGTAACCGTTTCAGAGAGAAGAGCGGCCAATATGACGATCTGGCTTTAAGTCGATTCGATAACAAATGACGAAAACGGACGGATTTCTCAGGTTTTTACTGCATATAAACACATTTCACATTCTCCCGTGCAACGCGGCTGCTAGTCCTCCTTTCATGCAAAATCTTAAGGTTCAACCTCATGTCCAAGCCACCAAAACCGGCTAAAAGTGAATAATCGACAACTAAAACTTGAATTGTACTACTCCTTACTGGCTATTACTTCAACTTAGAAGCTTCTTCTGGGTTCTACTATGGTGCTTTTAGTGTTTTGGCATACCGTAGCACGCGACATAGCTTTGCAGACGATAAATGTAACCGTCTCAGAGAGAAAAGTGGCCAATGTGACGATCTGGCTTGAAGTCGATTCGATAACAAATGACGAAAAGGGACGGATTTCTCAGGTTTTTCCAACATATGTACACTTTTCACATTCTCCCGTGCAACGCGGCTGCTAGTCCTCCCTTCATGCAAAATCTTAAGGTCCTAGGTCATGTCCAAGCCGCCAAAGCCGGATAAAAAGTGAATAATCGACAACTAAAACTTGAATTGTACTACTTCTTACTGGCTATTACTTCAACTTAGAAGCTTCTTCTGTGTTCTACTATGGTGCTTTTAGTGTCTCCGGATACCGCAGCACGCGACATAGCTTTGCAGACGATAAATGTAACCGTCTCAGAGAGAAAAGTGGCCAATGAGACGATCTGGTTTTAAGTCGATTCCATAACAAATAACGAAAACGGACTGATTTCTCAGGTTATTACTAATATGAACACTTTTCACATTCGCCCGTGCAACGCGGCTGCTAGTCTTCCTTTCATGCAAAATCTTAAGGTTCCACCGCATTTCCAAGCCACCAAAGCCGGCTAAAAAGTGAATAATCGACAACTAAAACTTGAATTGTACTACTTCTTACTGGCTATTACTTCAACTTAGAAGCTCCTTCTTTGTTCTACTATGGTGCTTTTAGTGTTTCGGCATATCGCAGCACGCGACATAGCTTTGCAGACGATAAATGTAACCGTTTGAGAGAGAGGAATGGAAAATGTGACGATCTGGCTTGAAGTCAATTCGATAACAAATGACGAAAATGGACGGATTTATCAGGTTTTTACTACATATGAGCACTTTTCACATTCTCCCGTGCAACGCGGCTGCTAGTCGTCCTTTCATGCAAAATCTTAAGGTTCAACCTCATGTCCAAGCCACCAAAGCCGGCTAAAAAGTGAATAATCGACAACTAAAACTTGAATTGTACTACTTCTTACTGGCTATTACTTCAACTTAGAAGCTTCTTCTGTGTTCTACTATGGTACTTTTAGTGTTTTGGCATAACGCAGCACGCGACATAGCTTTGCAGACGATAAATGTAACCGTTTCAGAGAGAAGAGCGGCCAAAGTGACGATCTGGCATAAAGACGATTCGATAACAAATGGCGAAAACGGACGGTTTTCTCAGGTTTTTACTACATATGAACAATTTTCACATTCTCCCGTGCAACGCGGCTGCTAGTCCTCCTTTCATGCAAAATCTTAAGGTCCTAGGTCATGTCCAAGCGACCAAACCCGGCAAAAATGTGAATAATCGACAACTAAAACTTGAATTTTACTACTTCTTACTGGCTATTACTTCAACTTAGAATCTTCTTCTGTGTTCTACTATGGTGCTTTTAGTGTCTCCGCATATCGCAGCACGCGACATAGCTTTGCAGACGATAAGTGTAACCGTTTCAGAGAGAAAAGAGACCAATGTGACGATCTGGCTTTAAGTCGATTCGATAACAAATGACGAAAACGGACGGATTTCTCCGTTTTTAACTACATATGAACACTTTTCACATTCTCCCATGCAACGCGTCTGCTAGTCCTCCTTTCATGCAAAATCTTATTGTCCTAGGTCATGTCATAGCCACCAAAGCCGGCTAAAAAGTGAATAATCGACAACTAAAACTTGAATTGTACTACTTCTTACTGGCTATTACTTCAACTTAGAATCTTCTTCTGTGTTCTACTATGGTGCTTTTAGTGTTTTGGCATACCGTAGTACGCGACATAGCTTTTGCAGGCGATAAATGTAACCGTTTGAGAGAGAAGAATGGGCAATATGACGATCTGGCTTTAAGTCGATTCGATAACAAATGACGAAAATGGACGGATTTCTCAGGTTTTTACTACTTATTAACACTTTTCACATTCTCCCATGCAACGCAACTGCTAGTCCTCCTTTCATGCAAAATCTTAAGGTCCTAGGTCATGTTCAAGCCACCAAAGCCGGCAAAAAAGTGAATAACCGACAACTAAAACTTCAATTGTACTACTTCTTACTGGCTATTACTTCAACATAGAAGCTTCTTCTGTGTTCTACTATGGAGCTTTTAGTGTCTCCGCATACCGCAGCACGCGACATAGCTTTGCAGACGATAAGTGTAACCGTTTTAGAGAGAAAAGAGAAAAATGTGACGATCTGACTTTAAGTCGATTCGATAACAAATGACGAAAACGGACGGATTTCTCAGTTTTTTACTACATATGAACACTTTTCACATTCTCCCGTGCAACGCGGCTGCTAGTCCTCCTTTCATACAAAATCTTATTGTCCTAGGTCATGTCATAGCCAAAAAAGCCGGCTAAAAAGTGAATAATCGACAACTAAAACTTGAATTGTACTACTTCTTACTGGCTATTACTTCAACTTAGAAGCTTCTTCTGTGTTGTACTGTGGTGCGTTTAGTGTTTCCGCATATCGCAGCACGCGACATAGCTTTGCAGACGATAAGTGTAACCGTTTCAGAGAGAAGAGCGACCAATGTGACGATCTGGCTTTAAGTCGATTCGATAACAAATGACGAAAACGGACATATTTCTCAGGTTTTTACTACATATGAACACTTTTAACATTCTCCCGTGCAACGCGGCTGCTAGTCGTCCTTTCATGCAAAATCTTAAGGTTCAACCTCATGTCCAAGCCACCAAAGCCGGCTAAAAAGTGAATAATCGACAACTAAAGCTTGAATTGTACTACTTCTTACTGGCTATTACTTCAACTTAGAAGCTTCTTCTGTGTTCTACTATGGTGCTTTTAGTGTTTCGGCATATCGCAGCACGCGACATAGCTTTTTCAGACGATAAATGTAACCGTTTCAGAGAGAAGAGCCTCCAATGTGACGATCTGGCATTAAGACGATTCGATAACAAATGGCGAAAACGGACGGTTTTCTCTGGTTTTTACTACATGTGAACACTTTTCCCATTCTCCCGTGCAACGCGTCTGCTAGTCCTCCTTTTATGCAAAATCTTAAGGTCCTAGGTCATGTCCAAGCGACCAAAGCCGGCAAAAATGTGAATAATCGACAACTAAAACTTAAATTGTATTACTTCTTACTGGCTATTACTTTAACTTAGAAGCTTCTTCTGTGTTCTACTATGGTGCATTTAGTGTCTCCGCATACCGCAGCGCGCGACATAGCTTTGCAGACGATAAATGTAACCGTCTCAGAGAGAAAAGCGGCAAATGTGACGATCTGGCTTTAAGTCGATTCGATAACAAATGACGAAAACGGACGGATTTCTCAAGTTTTTCCAACATATGAACACTTTTCACTTTCTCCCGTGCAACGCGGCTGCTAGTCCTCCTTTCATGCAAAATCTTAAGGTCCTAGGTCATGTCCAAGCCACCAAAGCCGGCTAAAAAGTGAATAATCGACAACTAAAACTTGAATTGTACTACTTCTTACTGGCTATTAATTCAACATAGAAGCTTCTTCTGTGTTGTACTATGGTGCTTTTAGTGTCTCCGCATACCGCAGCACGCGACATAGCTTTGCAGACGATAAATGTAACCGTCTCAGAGAGAAAAGCGGCCAATGAGACGATCTGGCTTTAAGTCGAATCGATAACAAATGACGAAAACGGACGGATTTCTCAGTTTTTTACTACATATGAACACTTATCACATTCTCCCGTGCAACGCGGCTGCTAGTCCTCCTTTCATGCAAAATCTTATTGTCCTAGGTCATGTCATAGTCACCAAAGCCGGCTAAAAAGTGAATAATCGACAACTAAAACTTGAATTGTACTACTTCTTACTGGCTATTACTTCAACTTAGAAGCTTCTTCTGGGTTGTACTATGGTGCTTTTAGTGTTTCGGCATACCGTAGCACGCGACATAGCTTTGCAGACGATAAATGTAACCGTTTGAGAGAGAAGAATGGCCAATGTGACGATCTGGCTTTAAGTCGATTCGATAACAAATGACGAAAACGGACGGATTTCTAAGGATTTTACTACTTATGAACACTTATTACATTCTACCGTGCAACGCGGCTGCTAGTCCTCCTTTCATGCAAAATCTTAAGGTCCTAGGTCATTTCCAAGCCACCAAAGCCGGCTAAAAAGTGAATAATCGACAACTAAAACTTGAATTGTACTACTTCTTACTGGCTATTACTTCAACTTAGAAGCTTCTTCTGTGTTCTACTATGGAGCTTTTAGTGTCTCCGCATACCGCAGCACGCGACATAGCTTTGCAGACGATAAGTGTAACCGTTTTAGAGAGAAAAGAGAAAAATGTGACGATCTGACTTTAAGTCGATTCGATAACAAATGACGAAAACGGACGGATTTCTCAGGTTTTTCCAACATATGAACACTTTTCACATTCTCCCGTGCAACGCGGCTGCTAGTCCTCCTTTCATGCAAAATCTTAAGGTCCTAGGTCATTTCCAAGCCACCAAAGCCGGCTAAAAAGTGAATAATCGACAACTAAAACTTGAATTGTACTACTTCTTACTGGCTATTACTTCAACTTAGAAGCTTCTTCTGTGTTCTACTATGGAGCTTTTAGTGTCTCCGCATACCGCAGCACGCGACATAGCTTTGCAGACGATAAGTGTAACCGTTTTAGAGAGAAAAGAGAAAAATGTGACGATCTGACTTTAAGTCGATTCGATAACAAATGACGAAAACGGACGGATTTCTCAGTTTTTTACTACATATGAACACTTTTCACATTCTCCCGTGCAACGCGGCTGCTAGTCCTCCTTGTATGCAAAATCTTAAGGTCCTAGGTCATGTCCAAGCGACAAAAGCCGGCAAAAATGTGAATAATCGACAACTAAAACTTGAATTGTATTACTTCTTACTGGCTATTACTTCAACTTAGAAGCTTCTTCTGTGTTCTACTATGGTGCTTTTAGTGTCTCCGCATACCGCAGCACGCGACATAGCTTTGCAGACGATAAATGTAACCGTCTCAGAGAGAAAAGCGGCATATGTGGCGATCTGGCTTTAAGTCGATTCGATAACAAATGACGAAAACGGACGGATTTATCAGGTTTTTCCAACATATGAACACTTTTTACATTCTCCCGTGCAACGCGGCTGCTAGTCCTCCTTTCATGCAAAATCTTAAGGTCCTAGGTCATGTCCAAGCCACCAAAGCCGGCTAAAAAGTGAATAATCGACAACTAAAACTTGAATTGTACTACTTCTTACTGGCTATTACTTCAACTTCGAAGCTTCTTCTGTGTTCTACTATGGTGCTTTTAGTATCTCCGCAGACCGCAGCACGCGACATAGCTTTGCAGACGATAAATGTAACCGTCTCAGAGAGAAAAGCAGCAAATGTGACGATCTGGCTTTAAGTCGATTCGATAACAAATTACGAAAACGGACGGATTTCTCAGGTTTTTCCAACATATGAACACATTTCACATTCTCCCGTGCAACGCGGCTGCTAGTCCTCCTTTCATGCAAAATCTTAAGGTCCTAGGTCATGTCCAAGCCACCAAAGCCGGCTAAAAAGTGAATAATCGACAACTAAAACTTGAATTGTACTACTTCTTACTGGCTATACTACAACATAGAAGCTTCTTCTGTGTTGTACTATGGTGCTTTTAGTGTCTCCGCGTACCGCAGCACGCGACATAGCTTTGCAGACGATAAATGTAACCGTCTCAGAGAGAAAAGCGGCCAATGAGACGATCTGGCTTTAAGTCGAATCGATAACAAATGACGAAAGCGGACGGATTTCTCAGTTTTTTACTACATGTGAACACTTTTCACATTCTCCCGTGCAACGCGGCTGCTAGTCCTCCTTTCATGCAAATTCTTATTGTCCTAGGTCATGTCATAGCCAAAAAAGCCGGCTAAAAAGTGAATAATCGACAACTAAAACTTGAATTGTACTACTTCTTACTGGCTATTACTTCAACTTAGAAGCTTCTTCTGTGTTATACTGTGGTGCTTTTAGTGTTTCCGCATATCGCAGCACGCGACATAGCTTTGCAGACGATAAGTGTAACCGTTTCAGAGAGCAGAACGGCCAATGTGACGATCTGGCTTTAAATCGATTCGATAACAAATGACGAAAACGGACGGATTTCTCAGGTTTTTACTACTTATGAACACTTATTACATTCTACCGTGCAACGCGGCTGCTAGTCCTTCTTTCATGCAAAATCCTAAGGTCCTAGGTCATGTCCAAGCCAAAAAAGCCGGCTAAAAAGTGAATAATCGACAACTAAAACTTGAATTGTACTACTTCTTACTGGCTATTACTTCAACTTAGAAGCTTCTTCTGTGTTGTACTGTGGTGGTTTTAGTGTTTCCGCATATCGCAGCACGCGACATAGCTTTGCAGACGATAAGTGTAACCGTTTCAGAGAGAAGAGCGGCCAATGTGACGATCTGGCTTTAAGTCGATTCGATAACAAATGACGAAAACGGACGGATTTCTCAGGTTTTTCCAACATATGAACACTTTTCACATTCTCCCGTGCAACGCGGCTGCTAGTCCTCCTTTCATGCACAATCTTAAGGTCCTAGGTCATGTCCAAGCCACCAAAGCCGGCTAAAAAGTGAATAATCGACAACTAAAACTTTAATTGTACTACTTCTTACTGGCTATTACTTCAACTTAGAAGCTTCTTCTGTGTTCTACTATGGAGCTTTTAGTGTCTCCGCATGCCGCAGCACGCGACATAGCTTTGCAGACGATAAGTGTAACCGTTTCAGAGAGAAAAGAGAAAAATGTGACGATCTGACTTTAAGTCGATTCGATAACAAATGACGAAAACGGACGGATTTCTCAGTTTTTTACTACATATGAACACTTTTCACATTCTCCCGTGCAACGAGGCTGCTAGTCCTCCTTTCATGCAAAATCTTAAGGTCCTAGGTCATGTACAAGCCACCAAAGCCGGCTAAAAAGTGAATAATCGACAACTAAAACTTGAATTGTACTACTTCTTACTGGCTATTACTTCAACTTAAAAGCTTCTTCTGTGTTCTACTATGGTGCTTTTAGTGTCTCCGCATACCGCAGCACGCGACATAGCTTTGCAGACGATAAATGTAACCGTCTCAGAGAGAAAAGGGGCCAATGAGACGATCTGGCTTTAAGTCAAATCGATAACAAATGACGAAAACGGACGGATTTCTCAGTTTTTTACTACATATGAACACTTTTCACATTCTCCCGTGCAACGCGGCTGCTAGTCCTCCTTTCATGCAACATCTTATTGTCCTAGGTCATGTCATAGCCACCAAAGCCGGCTAAATAGTGAATAATCGACAACTAATACTTGAATTGTACTACTTCTTACTTTCTATTACTTCAACTTAGAAGCTTCTTCTGTGTTGTACTGTGGTGCTTTTAGTGTATCCGCATATCGCAGCACGCGACATAGCTTTGCAGACGATAAGTGTAACCGTTTCAGAGAGAAGAGGGGCCAATGTGACGATCTGGCTTTAAGTCGATTCGATAACAAATGACGAAAACGGACGGATTTCTCAGGTTTTTACTACATATGAACACATTTCCCATTCTCCCGTGCAACGCGGCTGCTAGTCCTCCTTTCATGCAAAATCTTATGGTCCTAGGTCATGTCATAGCCACCAAAGCCGGCTAAAAAGTGAATAATGGACAACTAAAACTTGAATTGTACTACTTCTTACTGGCTATTACTTCAACTTAGAAACTTCTTCTGTGTTCTACTATGGTGCTTCTAGTGTCTCCGCACACCGCATCACGCGACATAGCTTTGCAGACGATAAATGTAACCGTTTGAGAGAGAAGAATGGCCAATGTGACGATCTGGCTTTAAGTCGATTCGATAACAAATGACGAAAACGGACGGATTTCACAGGTTTTTACTACTTATGAACACTTATTACATTCTACCGTGCAACGCGGCTGCTAGTCCTCCTTTCATGCAAATTCCTAAGGTCCTAGATCATGTCCAAGCCACCAAAGCCGGCTAAAAAGTGAATAATCGACAACTAAAACTTGAATTGTACTACTTCTTACTGGCTATTACTTCAACTTAGAAGCTTCTTCTGTGTTGTACTGTGGTGCTTTTAGTGTTTCCGCATATCGCAGCACGCGACATAGCTTTGCAGACGATAAGTGTAACCGTTTCAGAGAGAAGAGGGGCCAATGTGACGATCTGGCTTTAAGTCGATTCGATAACAAATGACGAAAACGGACGGATTTCTCAGGTTTTTACTACATATGAACACATTTCCCATTCTCCCGTGCAACGCGGCTGCTAGTCCTCCTTTCATGCAAAATCTTATGGTCCTAGGTCATGTCATAGCCACCAAAGCCGGCTAAAAAGTGAATAATGGACAACTAAAACTTGAATTGTACTACTTCTTACTGGCTATTACTTCAACTTAGAAACTTCTTCTGTGTTCTACTATGGTGCTTCTAGTGTCTCCGCACACCGCATCACGCGACATAGCTTTGCAGACGATAAATGTAACCGTTTGAGAGAGAAGAATGGCCAATGTGACGATCTGGCTTTAAGTCGATTCGATAACAAATGACGAAAACGGACGGATTTCACAGGTTTTTACTACTTATGAACACTTATTACATTCTACCGTGCAACGCGGCTGCTAGTCCTCCTTTCATGCAAATTCCTAAGGTCCTAGATCATGTCCAAGCCAAAAAAGCCGGCTAAAAAGTGAATAATCGACAACTAAAACTTGAATTGTACTACTTCTTACTGGCTATTACTTCAACTTAGAAGCTTCTTCTGTGTTGTACTGTGGTGCTTTTAGTGTTTCCGCATATCGCAGCACGCGACATAGCTTTGCAGACGATAAGTGTAACCGTTTCAGAGAGAAGAGGGGCCAATGTGACGATCTGGCTTTAAGTCGATTCGATAACAAATGACGAAAACGGACGGATTTCTCAGGTTTTTACTACATATGAACACATTTCCCATTCTCCCGTGCAACGCGGCTGCTAGTCCTCCTTTCATGCAAAATCTTATGGTCCTAGGTCATGTCGTAGCCACCAAAGCCGGCTAAAAAGTGAATAGTCGACAACTAATACTTGAATTGTACTACTTCTTACTGGCTATTACTTCAAATTAGAAGCTTCTTCTGTGTTCTACTATGGTGCTTTTAGTGTTTCGGCATATCGCAGCTCGCGACATAGCTTTGCAGAGGATAAATGTAACCGTTTCAGAGAGAAGAGCCTCCAATGTGACGATCTGGCATTAAGACGATTCGATAACAAATGTCGAAAACGGACGGTTGTCTCAGGTTTTTACTACATGTGAACACTTTCCACATTCTCCCGTGCAACGCGTCTGCTAGTCCTTCTTTTATGCAAAATCTTAAGGTCCTAGGTCATGTCCAAGCCACCAAAGCCGGCTAAAAAGTGAATAATCGACTACTAAAACTTGAATTGTACTACTTCTTACTGGCTATTACTTCAACTTAGAAGCTTCTTCTGTGTTCTACTATGGAGCTTTTAGTGTCTCCGCATACCGCAGCACGCGACATAACTTTGCAGACGATAAGTGTAACCGTTTCAGAGAGAAAAGAGACCAATGTGACGATCTGGCCTTAAGTCGATTCGATAACAAATGGCGAAAACGGACGGATTTCTCAGGTTGTTACTGCATATGAACACTTTTTACATTCTCCCGTGCAACGCGGCTGCTAGTCCTCCTTTCATGCTAAATCTTATTGTCCTAGGTCATGTCATAGCCACCAAAGCCGGCTAAAAAGTGAATAATCGACAACTAATACTTGAATTGTACTACTTCTTACTGGCTATTACTTCAACTTAGAAGCTTCTTCTGGGTTGTACTATGGTGCTTTTAGTGTTTTGGCATACCGGAGCACGCGGCATAGCTTTGCAGACGATAAATGTAACCGTTTGAGGGAGATGAATGGCCAACGTGGCGATCTGGCTTTAAGTCGATTCGATAACAAATGACGAAAACGGACGGATTTCACAGGTTTTTACTACTTATGAACACTTATTACATTCTACCATGCAACGCGGCTGCTAGACCTCCTTTCATGCAAAATCCTAAGGTCCTAGGTCATGTCCATGCCAAAAAAGCCGGCTAAAAAGTGAATAATCGACAACTAAAACTTGAATTGTACTACTTCTTACTGGCTATTACTTCAACTTAGAAGCTTCTTCTGTGTTGTACTGTGGTGCTTTTAGTGTTTCCGCATATCGCAGCACGCGACATAGCTTTGCAGACGATAAGTGTAACCGTTTCAGAGAGAAAAGCGGCCAATGTGACGATCTGGCTTTAAGTCGATTCGATAACAAATGACGAAAACGGACGGATTTCTCAGGTTTTTACTACATATGAACACTTTTCACATTCTCCGGTGCAACGTGGCTGCTAGTCTTCCTTTCATGCAAAATCTTAAGGTCCTAGGTCATGTCCAAGCCACCAAAGCCGGCTAAAAAGTGAATAATCGACAACTAAAACTTGAATTGTACTCCTTCTTACTGGCTATTACTTCAACTTAGAAGCTTCTTCTGTGTTCTACTATGGAGCTTTTAGTGTCTCCGCATACCGCAGCACGCGACATAGCTTTGCAGACGATAAGTGTAACCGTTTCAGAGAGAAAAGAGAAAAATGTGACGATCTGACTTTAAGTCGATTCGATAACAAATGACGAAAACGGACGGATTTCTCAGTTTTTTTACTGCATATGAACACTTTTCACTTTCTCCCGTGCAACACGGCTGCTAGTCCTCCTTTCATGCAAAATCTTATTATCCTAGGTCATGTCATAGCCACCAAAGCCGGCTAAAAAGTGAATAATCGACAACTAATACTTGAATTGTACTACTTCTTACTGGCTATTACTTCAACTTAGAAGCTTCTTCTGGGTTGTACTATGGTGCTTTTAGTGTTTTGGCATACCGTAGCACGCGACATAGCTTTGCAGACGATAAATGTAACCGTTTGAGGGAGAAGAATGGCCAATTTGACGATCTGGCTTTAAGTCGATTCGATAACAAATGACGAAAACGGACGGATTTCACAGGTTTTTACTACTTATGAACACTTATTACATTCTACCGTGCAACGCGGCTGCTAGTCCTCCTTTCATGCAAAATCCTAAGGTCCTAGGTCATGTCCAAGCCAAAAAAGCCGGCTAAAAAGTGAATAATCGACAACTAAAACTTGAATTGTACTACTTCTTACTGGCTATTACTTCAACTTAGAAGCTTCTTCTGTGTTGTACTGTGGTGCTTTTAGTGTTTCCGCATATCGCAGCACGCGACATAGCTTTGCAGAAGATAAGTGTAACCGTTTCAGAGAGAAGAGCGGCCAATGTGACGATCTGGCTTTAAGTCGAATCGATAACAAATGACGAAAACGGACGGATTTCTCCGGTTTTTCCAACATATGAACACTTTTCACATTCTACCGTGCAACGCGGCTGCTAGTCCTCCTTTCATGCAAAATCTTAAGGTCCTAGGTCATGTCCAAGCCACCAAAGCCGGCTAAAAAGTGAATAATCGACAACTAAAACTTGAATTGTACTACTTCTTACTGGCTATTACTTCAACTTACAAGCTTCTTCTGTGTTCTACTATGGAGCTTTTAGTGTCTCCGCATACCGCAGCACGCGACATAGCTTTGCAGACGATAAGTGTAACCGTTTCAGAGAGAAAAGAGAAAAATGTGACGATCTGACTTTAAGTCGATTCAATAACAAATGACGAAAACGGACGGATTTCTCAGTTTTTTACTGCATATGAACACTTTTCACATTCTCCCGTGCAACGCGGCTGCTAGTACTCCTTTCATGCAAAATCTTATTGTCCTAGGTCATGTCATAGCCACCAAAGCCGGCTAAAAGGTGAATAATTGACAACTAATACTTGAATTGTACTACTTCTTACTGGCTATTACTTCAACTTAGAAGCTTCTTCTGGGTTGTACTATGGTGCTTTTAGTGTTTTGGCATACCGTAGCACGCGACATAGCTTTGCAGACGATAAATGTAACCGTTTGAGAGAGAAGAATGGCCAATGTGACGATCTGGCTTTAAGTCGATTCGATAACAAATGACGAAAACGGACGGATTTCACAGGTTTTTACTACTTATGAACACTTATTACATTCTACCGTGCAAAGCGGCTGCTAGTCCTCCTTTCATGCAAATTCCTAAGGTCCTAGATCATGTCCAAGCCACCAAAGCCGGCTAAAAAGTGAATAATCGACAACTAAAACTTGAATTTTACTACTTCTTACTGGCTGTTACTTCAACTTAGAAGCTCCTTCTGTGTTCTACTATGGTGCTTTTAGTGTTTCGGCATATCGCAGCACGCGACATAGCTTTGCAGACGGTAAATGTAACCGTTTGAGAGAGAAGAATGGCCAATGTGACGATCTGGCTTGAAGTCAATTCGATAACAAATGACGAAAATGGACTGATTTCTCAGGTTTTTACTACTTATGAACACTTTTCACATTCTCCCATAAAACGCGGCTGCTAGTCCTCCTTTCATGCAAAATCTTAAGGTCCTAGGTCATGTCCAAGAAACCAAAGCCGGCAAAAAAGTGAATAATCGACAACTAAATCTTCAATTGTACTACTTCTTACTGGCTATTACTTCAACATAGAAGCTTCTTCTGTGTTCTACTATGGTGCTTTTAGTGTTTCCGCATACCGCAGCACGCGACATAGCTTTGTAGACGATAAAAGTAACCGTTTCAGAGAGAAGAGCGGCCAATGTGACGATCTGGCTTTAAGACGATTCGATAACAAATGGCGAAAACGGACGGATTTCTCAGGTTTTTACTACATATGAGCACCTTTCACATTCTCCCGTGCAACGCGGCTGCTAGTACTCCTTTCATGGAAAATCTTGAGGTACTAGGTCATGTCCAAGCCACCAAAGCCGGCTAAAAAGTGAATAATCGACAACTAAAACTTGAATTGTACTACTTCTTACTGGCTATTACTTCAACTTAGAAGCTTCTTCTGTGTTCTACTATGGAGCTTTTAGTGTCTCCGCATACCGCAGCACGCGACATAGCTTTGCAGACGATAAGTGTAACCGTTTGAGAGAGAAGAATGGCCAATGTGACGATCTGGCTTTAAGTCGATTCGATAACAAATGACGAAAACGGTCGGATTTCTCAGGTTTTTACTGCATATGAACACTTTTTACATTCTACCGTGCAACGCGGCTGCTAGTCCTCCTTTCATGCAAAATCCTAAGGTCCTAGGTCATGTCCAATCCACCAAAGCCGGCTAAAAAGTGAATAATCGACAACTAAAACTTGAATTGTACTACTTCTTACTGGCTATTACTTCAACTTAGAAGCTTCTTCTGTGTTCTACTATGGTGCTTTTAGTGTTTCCGTATATCGCAGCACGCGACATAGCTTTGCAGACGATAAGTGTAAACGTTTTAGAGAGAAGAGCGGCCAATGTGACGATCTGGCTTTAAGTCGATTCGATAACAAATGACGAAAACGGACGGATTTCTCAGGTTTTACTACATATGAACACTTTTCACATTCTCCGATGCAACGCGGCTGCTAGTCCTCCTTTCATGCAAAATCTTAATGTCCTAGGTCATGTCCAAGCGACCAAAGCCGGCAAAAATGTGAATAATCGACAACTAAAACTTGAATTGTATTTCTTCTTACTGGCTATTACTTCAACTTAGAAGCTTCTTCTGTGTTCTACTATGGTGCTTTTAGTGTCTCCGCACACCGCAGCACGCGACATAGCTTTGCAGACGATAAATGAAACCGTCTCAGAGAGAAAAGCGGCCAATGTGACGATCTGGCTTTAAGTCGATTCGATAACAAATGACGAAAACGGACGGATTTCTCAGGTTTTTACTACATATGAACACTTTTCACATTCTCCCGTGCAACGCGGCTGCTAGTCCTCCTTTCATGCAAAATCTTAAGGTCCTAGGTCATGTCCAAGCCACCAAAGCCGGCTAAAAAGTGAATAATCGACAACTAAAACTTGAATTGTACTACTTCTTACTGGCTATTACTTCAACTTAGAAGCTTCTTCTGTGTTCTATTATGGTGCTTTTAGTGTCTCCGCATACCGCAGCACGCGACATAGCTTTGCAGACGATAAATGTAACCGCCTCAGAGAGAAAAGCGGCCAATGAGACGATCTGGCTTTAAGTCGATTCGATAGCAAATGACGAAAACGGACGGATTTCTCAGGTTTTTACTACATATGAACACTTTTCACATTCTCCCGTGCAACGCGGCTGCTAGTCTTCCTTTCATGCAAAATCTTAAGGTTCCACCGCATGTCCAAGCCACCAAATCGGCTAAAAAGCGAATAATCGACAACTAAAACTTGAATTGTACTACTCCTTACTGGCTATTACTTCAACTTAGAAGATTCTTCTGTGTTCTACTGTGGTGCTTTTAGTGTCTCCGCATACCGCAGCACGCGACATAGCTTTGCAGACAATAAATGTAACCGTCTCAGAGAGAAAAGCGACCAATGTGACGATCTGGCTTTAAGTCCATTCGATAACAAATGACGAAAATGGACGGATTTCTCAGGTTTTTACTACATATGAACACTTTTCACCTTCTCCCATGCAACGCGGCTGCTAGTCCTCCTTTCATGCAAAATCATAAGGTCCTAGGTCGTGTCCAAGCCACCATAGCCGGCTAAAAAGTGAATAATCGACAACTAAAACTTGACTTGTACTACTTCTTACTGGCTATTACTTCAACTTAGAAGCTTCTTCTGTGTTCTACTATGGTGCTTTTAGTGTTTCCGCATACTGCAGCACGCGACTTAGCTTTGCAGACGATAAATGTATCCGTTTCAGAGAGAAAAGCGGCCAATGTGACGATCTGGCTTTAAGTCGATTCGATAACAAATGGCGAAAACAGACGGATTTCTCACGTTTTTACTACATATGAACACTTTTCACATTCTCCCATGCAACGCGCCTGCAAGTACTCCTTTCATGCAAAATCTTAAGGTTCCACCGCATGTCCAAGCCACCAAAGCCGGCTAAAAAGTGAATAATCGACAACTAAAACTTGAATTGTACTACTTCTTACTGGCTATTACTTCAACTTAGAAGCTCCTTCTGTGTTCTACTATGGTGCTTTTAGTGTTTCGGCATATCGCAGCACGCGACATAGCTTTGCAGACGATAAATGTTACCGTTTGAGAGAGAAGAATGGCCAATGTGACGATCTGGCTTGAAGTCAATTCGATAACAAATGACGAAAATGGACGGATTTCTCAGGTTTTTACTACATATGAACACTTTTCACATTCTCCCATGCAACGCGGCTGTTAGACCTCCTTTCATGCAAAATCTTAAGGTCCTAGGTCATGTCCAAGCCACCAAAGCCGCCTAAAAAGTGAATAATCGATAACTAAAACTTGAATTGTACTACTTCTTACTGGCTATTACTTCAACTTAGAAGCTTCTTCTGTGTTCTACTATGGTGCTTTTAGTGTCTCCGCATACCGCAGCACGCGACATAGCTTTGCAGACGATAAATGTAACCGTCTCAGAGAGAAAAGCGGCAAATGTGACGATCTGGCTTTAAGTCGATTCCATAACAAATGACGAAAACGGTCGGATTTCTCAGGTTTTTCCAACATATGAACACTTTTCACATTCTCCCGTGCAACGTGGCTGCTAGTCCTCCTTCCATGCAAAATCATAAGGTCCTAGGTCATGTCCAAGCCACCAAAGCCGGCTAAAAAGTGAATAATCGACAACTAAAACTTGAATTGTACTACTTCTTACTGGCTATTACTTAAACTTAGAAGCTTTTTCTGTGTTCTACTATGGTGCTTTTAGTGTCTCCGCATACCGCAGCACGCGACATAGCTTGGCAGACGATAAATGTAACCGTCTCAGAGAGAAAAGGGGCCAATGAGACGATCTGGCTTTAAGTCGATTCGATAACAAATGACGAAAACGGACGGATTTCTCAGGTTTTTACTACATATGAACACTTTTCACATTCTCCCGTGCAACGCGGCTGCTAGTCTTCCTTTCATGCAAAATCTTAAGGTTCCACCGCATGTCCAAGCCACCAAAGCCGGCTAAAAAGTGAATAATCGACAACTAAAACTTGAATTGTACTACTTCTTACTAGCTATTACTACAACATAGAAGCTCCTTCTGTGTTCTACTATGGTGCTTTTAGTGTTTCGGCATATCGCAGCACGCGACATAGCTTTGCAGACGATAAATGTAACCGTTTGAGAGAGAAGAATGGCCAATGTGACGATCTGGCTTGAAGTCAATTCGATAACAAATGACGAAAATGGACGGATTTCTCAGGTTTTTACTACTTATGAACATTTTTCACATTCTCCCATGCAACGCGGCTGCTAGTCCTCCTTTCATGCAAAATCTTAAGGTCCTAGGTCATGTCCAAGAAACCAAAGCCGGCTAAAAAGTGAATAATCGACAACTAAAACTTCAATTGTACTACTTCTTACTGGCTATTACTTCAACATAGAAGCTTCTTCTGTGTTCTACTATGGTGCTTTTAGTGTTTCCGCATAACGCAGCACGCAACATAGCTTTGTAGACGATAAATGTAACCGTTTCAGAGAGAAGAGCGGCCAATGTGACGATCTGGCTTTAAGACGATTCGATAACAAATGGCGAAAACGGACGGATTTCTCAGGTTTTTACTACATATGAACACCTTTCACATTCTCCCGTGCAACGCGGCTGCTAGTCCTCCTTTCATGGAAAATCTTAAGGTACTAGGTCATGTACAAGCCACCAAAGCCGGCTAAAAAGTGAATAATCGACAATTAAAACTTGAATTGTACTACTTCTTACTGGCTATTACTTCAACTTAGAAGCTTCTTCTGTGTTCTACTATGGAGCTTTTGGTGTCTCCGCATACCGCAGCACGCGACATAGCTTTGCAGACGATAAGTGTAACCGTTTCAGAGAGAAAGGAGACCAATGTGACGATCTGGCTTTAAGTCGATTCGATAACAAATGACGAAAACGGACGGATTTCTCAGGTTTTTACTACATATGAACACTTTTCACATTCTCCCGTGCAACGCGGCTGCTAGTCCTCGTTTCATGCAAAATCTTATGGTCCTAGGTCATGTCATAGCCACCAAAGCCGGCTAAAAAGTGAATAATCGACAACTAATACTTGAATTGTACTACTTCTTACTGGCTATTACTTCAACTTAGAAGCTTCTTCTGGGTTCTACTATGGTGCTTTTAGTGTTTTGGCATACCGTAGCACGCGACATAGCTTTGCAGACGATAAATGTAACCGTTTGAGAGAGAAGAATGGCCAATGTGACGATCTGGCTTTAAGTCGATTCGATAACAAATGACGAAAACGGACGGATTTCTCAGGTTTTTACTGCATATGAACACTTTTTACATTCTACCGTGCAACGCGGCTGCTAGTCCTCCTTTCATGCAAAATCCTAAGGTCCTAGGTCATGTCCAATCCACCAAAGCCGGCTAAAAAGTGAATAATCGACAACTAAAACTTGAATTGTATTACTTCTTACTGGCTATTACTTAAACTTAGAAGCTTCTTCTGTGTTCTACTATGGTGCTTTTAGTGTCTCCGCATACCGCAGCACGCGTCATAGCTTTGCAGACGATAAATGAAACCGTCTCAGAGAGAAAAGCGGCCAATGTGATGATCTGGCTTTAAGTCGATTCGATAACAAATGACGAAAACGGACGGATTTCTCAGGTTTTTCCAACATATGAACACTTTACACATTCTCCCGTGCAACGCGGCTCCTAGTCCTCCTTTCATGCAAAATATTAAGGTCCTAGGTCATGTCCAAGCCACCAAAGACGGCTAAAAAGTGAATAATCGACATCTAAAACATGAATTGTACTACTTCTTACTGGCTATTACTTCAACTTAGAAGCTTCTTCTGTGTTCTACTATGGTGCTTTTAGTGTCTCCGCACACCGCAGCACGCGACATAGCTTTGCAAACGATAAATGTAACCGTCTCAGAGAGAAAAGCGGCCAATGAGACGATCTGGCTTTAAGTCGATTCGATAGCAAATGACGAAAACGGACGGATTTCTCAGGTTTTTACTACATATGAACACTTTTCACATTCTCCCGTGCAACGCGGCTGCTAGTCCTCGTTTCATGCAAAATCTTATGGTCCTAGGTCATGTCATAGCCACCAAAGCCGGCTAAAAAGTGAATAATCGACAACTAATACTTGAATTGTACTACTTCTTACTGGCTATTACTTCAACTTAGAAGCTTCTTCTGGGTTCTACTATGGTGCTTTTAGTGTTTCGGCATATCGCAGCACGCGTCATAGCTTTGCAGACGATAAATGTAACCGTTTGAGAGAGAAGAATGGCCAATGTGTCGATCTGGCTTGAAGTCAATTCGATAACAAATGACGAAAATGGACGGATTTCTCAGGTTTTTACTACATATGAACACTTTTCAAATTCTCCCATGCAACTCGGCTGTTAGACCTCCTTTCATGCAAAATCTTGAGGTCCTAGGTCATGTCCAAGCCACCAAAGCCGGATAAAAAGTGAATAATCGACAATTAAAACTTGAATTGTACTACTTCTTACTGGCTATTACTTCAACTTAGAAGCTTCTTCTGGGTTCTACTATGGTGCATTTAGTGTTTTGGCATACCGTAGCACGCGACATAGCTTTGCAGACAATAAATGTAACCGTCTCAGAGAGAAAGCGGCCAATGTGACGATCTGGCTTTAAGTCCATTCGATAACAAATGACGAAAATGGACGGATTTGTCAGGTTTTTACTACATATGAACACTTTTCACATTCTCCCATGCAACGCGGCTGCTAGTCCTCCTTTCATGCAAAATCATAAGGTCCTAGGTCATGTCCAAGCCACCATAGCCGGCTAAAAAGTGAATAATCGACAACTAAAACTTGAATTGTACTACTTCTTACTGGCTATTACGTCAACTTAGAAGCTTCTTCTGTGTTCTACTATGGTGCTTTTATGTTTCGGCATACCGCAGCACCTTACCTAGCTTTGCAGACGATAAGTGTAACCGTTTCAGAGAGAAGAGCGGCCAATGTGACGATCTGGCTTTAAGTCGATTCGATAACAAATGACGAAAACGGACGGATTTCTCAGGTTTTTACTACATATGAACACTTTTCACATTCTCCCATGCAACGTGGCTGTTAGACCTCCTTTCATGAAAATCTAAAGGTCCTAGGTCATGTCCAAGCCCCCAAAGCCGCCTAAAAAGTGAATAATCGATAACTAAAACTTGAATTGTACTACTTCTTACTGGCTATTACTTCAACTTAGAAGCTTCTTCTGTGTTCTACTATGGTGCTTTTAGTGTTTCCGCATACTGAAGCACGCGACATAGCTTTGCAGACGATAAATGTAACCGTTTCAGAGAGAAAAGCGGCCAATGTGACGATCTGGCTTTAAGTCGATTCGATAACAAATGGCGAAAACAGACGGATTTCTCACGTTTTTACTACATATGAACACTTTTCACATTCTCCCGTGAACGCGCCTGCAAGTACTCCTTTCATGCAAAATCTTAAGGTCCTAGGTCATGTCCAAGCCACCAAAGCCGGCTAAAAAGTGAATAATCGACTACTAAAACTTGAATTGTACTACTTCTTACTGGCTATTACTTCAACTTAGAAGCTTATTCTGTGTTCTACTGTGTTGCTTTTAGTGTCTCCGCATACCGCAGCACGCGACATAGCTTTGCAGACAGTAAATGTAACCTTCTCAAAGAGAAAAGTGGCCAATGTGACGATCTGGCTTTAAGTCGATTCGATAACAAATGACGAAAACGGACGGATTTCTCAGGTTTTTACTACATATGAACACTTTTCACATTCTCCCATGCAACGCGGCTGTTAGACCTCCTTTCATGCAAAATCTTATGGTCCTAGGTCATGTCCAAGCCACCAAAGCCGCCTAAAAAGTGAATAATCATTAACAAAAACTTGAATTGTACTACTTCTTACTGGCTATTACGTCAACTGAGAAGCTTCTTCTGTGTTCTACTATGGTGCTTTTATTGTTTCGGCATACCGCAGCACGTTACATAGCTTTGCAGACGATAAATGTAACCGTTTCAGAGAGAAAAGCGGCCAATGTGACGATCTGGCTTTAAGTCGATTCGATAACAAATGACGAAAATGGACGGATTTCTCAGGTTTTTACTACATATGAACACTTTTCACATTCTCCCATGCAACGCGGCTGTTAGACCTCCTTTCATGCAAAATCTTATGGTCCTAGGTCATGTCCAAGCCACCAAAGCCGGCTAAAAAGTGAGTAATCGATAACTAAAACTTGAATTGTACTACTTCTTACTGGCTATTACTTCAACTTAGAAGCTTCTTCTGTGTTCTACTGTGCGCTTTTAGTGTCTCCGCATACCACAGCACGCGACATAGCTTTGCAGACGATAAATGTAACCATCTCAGAGAGAAAAGTGGCCAATGTGACGATCTGGCTTTAAGTCGATTCGATAACAAATGACGAAAACGGACGGATTTCTCAGGTTTTTACTACATATGAACCCTTTTCACATTCTCCCGTGCAAAGCGGCTGCTAGTCCTCCTTTCATGCAAAATCTTAAGGTCCAAAGCCGGCTAAAAAGTGAATAATCGACAACTAAAACTTGAATTGTACTACTTCTTACTGGCTATTACTTCAACTTAGAAGCTTCTTCTGTGTTCTTCTATGGTGCTTCTAGTGTCTCCGCACACCGCAGCACGCGACATAGCTTTGCAGACGATAAATGTAACCTTCTCAGAGAGAAAATCGGCCAATGTGACGATCTGGCTTTAAGTCGATTCGATAACAAATGACGAAAACAGACGGATTTCTCAGGTTTTTAGTACATATGAACACTTTTCACATTCTCCCATGCAACGCGGCTGTTAGACCTCCTTTCACGCAAAATCGTAAGGTCCTAGGTCATGTCCAAGCCACCAAAGCCGGCTAAAAAGTGAGTAATCGATAACTAAAACTTGAATTGTACTACTTCTTACTGGCTATTACTTCAACTTAGAAGCTTCTTCTGTGTTCTACTGTGCGCTTTTAGTGTCTCCGCATACCACAGCACGCGACATAGCTTTGCAGACGATAAATGTAACCATCTCAGAGAGAAAAGTGGCCAATGTGACGATCTGGCTTTAAGTCGATTCGA